>NW_018743217.1:625945-1002011 GCF_001683475.1 Chenopodium quinoa | reverse complement strand
CCAGGATAAACCCTAGGTGGTCGTAAATGTTGCAATTTTGAGCAAGAAAGTTTCGCCATTTTCAGAATAACTTAGAGAAATCAATGGAAATGAGGTTATTCGAGTGAGAAACTTTGGAAGTGTTGAAGAAATCACAGTGATTCAGCCATTTTCAGGCGTATGAGTGGTTTAGGGTTTATTTGCAGCGCTTTAGGCAGAGGTCAAATGTTTGGTTTTAGTTTGGGCTTTCTCTTACTAGCCCGCTTTAGACATGGCAATCCTATCCCAACCCGAATGACTTGACCAGTAACCCAAAATCATTGACTCGAAAATGACCTGAATCTGAATTAATTCGACCTGATCCGACTCGAATACAACCCGAAATGAAGTTGAATCGAATGTGACCCGATGCTCGAAATGATATGACCCAAATGACCTGACTCGAAAGTGACTTAAAACCCGAAAATTGACCTGACTCGATGTGACCTAATTGACTCAAACCGACACGACCCGAAATGACACGAATCAAAATGACCCGACCCAAAGTGACCCAATAGGTACTCAATTTTTTTTTTTTTTTTTTTAAGGAAATATACTTTAGTTTCTAATATTATTATATAAAAGTTATTCTTAGGCTTTGTTATTTAGAGCTGCTCTGTTATGCTATTCTGAAATTTGCTCTACTGTGCTTCAATATGCTCTTTTCTGCCCGGCTATGCTCTACTTAAAAATAATACTTAATATTGAATTATTATTAATAACTAATATTTAACAATAATAATAAATAATTAATCTTTAATAATAATAATAATAATAAATATTTAATATTTAATAATTATAATAATAATTAATATTGAATTATAATAATAATAATAAATAATTAATATTTAATAATAATAACAATAATAATAATAATGATAATAATAGTAATAATAATAATAATAATTTTTTAATAATTTAATAATTGAATTTTTATAATAAAAATTAATATTTAAAGATGATAACTAATATTTAAAGATAAAAATAATTATTATTTTTTAATAATAATAAATAAATAATATTTAATAATTATTATTATTATTACTATAATTATAATATTTAATATTAATATTTAATAATAATAATAATAATAATAATAATAATAATAATAATAATAATAATAATCATCTAGTAGTAGTAGTAGGAGGAGGAGGAGGAAGAGTAGTAGTAGTAGTAGTAGTAGGAGGTGGAGGAGGAGTAGGAGTAGGAGGAGTAGGAGTAGTAGTAGAAGTAGGAGTAGGAGTAGTAGCAGCATGGGTAGGAGTAGTAGCAGCAGCAGTAGTAATTATAATAATGAAATATGCTCTACTCTTCTCTGTTGACTCCTACTCTACTAGAAGCTCAAAAAGAACATGGACTTTCTTAAAAAAAAGTTATTCTTATTATTGAAATAAGAGGGAATTTTCCCACAAAATTGTTAAGTGGATTTATTTTTGGCGACTCGGCCCTAACTTGACCCGATCCGAAGTGGGCCCGAAAATAGTCTTGAAAATGACTTAACCAAACTTATCCAAACCCGAATTGACACAACTCGAACAGACTTGACCCGACCCAAACTCAAACTAAAGTATTGACCCGAAACCTAAACTAACCCGATTCGACTCGAACTCGACCCAAATATTAGTCGACTAGACCCGAACGACCTGTTTGACAGGTCTAGTCTGTTTAAGAGGAATCGATTTTAACGTTCCGTTATATAAAAATACGCCCTCTATTTTTTTTTTAACGAATGAAAAATTATAAAAGTAAAAGAGAACGAAATATGAATAGGGGCCTTCGGTTTTAGAGATTTGAAACAACATGAATCTGAAACTACTAAACTAAAGCCACATCTATAGTGATTCCAACATTAAAAAAAGGAAAAATTGATTCTAATAATCCCACTTTTGATCGGTTCGCTATTAATAATCCCACCTTTTGATTATTATCTAATAATCCCACCTTTGAAGCACATTCTCTTCTAATGGACCTTTATGACTGGTGACCTATTCTTTGGGTAAATTTTTTTTTTTTTAATTCCTTGGTTACGCTCCAGCCTCCTTTCCCTCATCACCAGGCAATCCCCCTACATTTCCGACCACCAGACACCACCACCAACAACAATAAAATACATTCAGCCCCCATACACCACGCAATGACGCAATCCCTTTGCCCTCAGTTGCTCAATCATCAGCAGTCACGACACCATCACGCACAACTCTTTTCCAGCCACCGTCACTCAACAATGCAGCAGCAACCAACAATCACCAGAATACAGCAACAACCACCTCATCACAGATATAGTGAATATACAAGTGGAGAGTTGTATGGAGCATATAATAATTGAATTTGAAGCCGCCATTAGCAATACAAAGTACACCAAGTTCTGTTTCAAATTGCAATTTAGGAAGAAAAAGAAACGTAAAACAACCTCTTTTGGGGTGCTTTGCAGTTTGCACCTCTATATTTAATTACCTTTTAATTTAATTTAATTAATTTTTTATATAATTATTTATTTTCATTTCTGCCACCAAGCGACAACAATTCTACCTCACCACCCACAATCATACTTCCAACCTCTAATCAAGCAATTTGACACCAATAATTTCAATAGATGCTCCAATTTGAACACCGAAGACGCACCATTGTTGGGGTGGTGTTTTTAAAGGGTTAAGGAAGGTTGGGGTAGGGTGTTTTGGTGTGTGGGAGGGCTGAAATAAAGCGTTTTAGTATGGGGATAGGTTGGGTTAGGGTGTTTCGGGTGTGAGAGTGGTTGTGATGGGCTGTTTCAAGGGTGGGCAAGGATGGGATCTGGTGTTTGGGGTCGTGGGTACCGGTGTGGGTGGCTGATTGCAGGGGTGAGAGATATTTTGCCTAACCGGGAAGTATGGAGGATTGAGGTGAAAAGGACAAGGAAGAAGGAAAGGAAAAAAATGGAAAAAAAAATATTTCAACGAATTACAAAGTGCCACATGACATATTAACCCATTCTTACCGGTTACCAACAGGTCAGGGACCATTAGAAGTGAATGCACCCCAAAGGTAGAATTATTAGATAATAATCAAAAGGTGGGATTATTTGCAACGAATCGGATAAAGGTGGGATTATTAGATTCAATTTTTCCTTAAAAAAATTAAACCTAATGATGTGGTATCAATTAAATCCAATATCATAATATAATTAATCAAGCTAATTAGCTATACATTATAGGTTTTAGGGCATGTTCTCTTCATCTTAATTTCAATTCAGTTTAGTTCATCGCCAATTTGTTCAGTTTAGTTTAGTTCAATTCAGTTCTTAATTTGCTTCTCTTTAAATGGCCCCTAAAACCTTAACCGACTGATTTTCGACACGTAAACTGATGATAAATTTGAATCGGGTTGCAATATACAATTTATTAAGAACTTTTGGGCTGGCAATTTGCAATTTTTTTAAAAGACTGCAATTTTCAAAAATACTAGCTTTAAATGGCTGCAATTTTGCAAATTTTCCTTCGATTTATTATGTATGAATTTTGTTAATAAATTTCGTTCTTCATTTTTTTTGTTCGTAATTCTTATGTATGAATTTCGATTTATTATGTGGTGATTTTGTGCTTAATCTCGATGATAGGTTTTTTATCTGATTTTTTGAATTCCTATGAATTGGATTGTGTTAGCTTCGATCAATTTGATTTGTGTATGAATTTCGATTAAAAATATGAACATGCATTAAAAATATGAATATGCATTAAAAATATGAACATGAATTAAAAATATGAATACATGCATTTTAGAAATGAACATACGCATTCAAAATATGAACATATGCATTGGTATATTTTTTGAATGCGTATAAACACAAGCATTTTAGAAGGTGAACATATACATACAAAAACATGAACATATGGATTTCAGAAAGTGAACATATTACATTTCTGAAAGTTTACAAAAGCATTTTAGAAAATTTACCTAAGCATTTAAAATATGAACATAAGCATTTAAGAAAGTGAACATATGCATAAAAATATATGAACATATGCAATCCAGAAAGTGAACATAATCAAGCAAAATATGTATATGAACACAAGCATAAAAAATATGAACACATGCATTTCAGAATAGAATATATGAACATAAGCATTAAATATATGAACATATGCTGAGGTTCCCTAAGTGAACATAACCATAAAATATATGAACACATGCATTTCATAATAGATATATGAACATATAGGCATGCTTTTTAGAAAGTGAACATAGGTATTAAATATATGAACACATGCATTTCAAAAAGTGAACATAACCATTCAAAATATGAACATATTAATTGTTTTCCTTAGTGAATGCATAAAAAATATGAACTAAAAAAAATTTCACTAGTTAACAAATAATTTCCGAAGAATAGAGTTTCAAAAAATTCAGATAAAAATTCACATAAATTCGGACAAATATCAGTGAAAATTTACCTTTTACTTGGGATAACCCTGTTGATTTTGCATCTCTTCTCATACATCCATTGTTAATTTTTCAGTTTTTTAGTGAAGTAAACTCATGTAGAGGAGAGAGAATGAAGTTTTGAGATAGAAAATTAGAGAAACTAATCGCATAAATTTTTGAAAATTTAATGAGACAGAAGTAAAATGGTTTTAAAAAAAATTAATAAATTGAAAGCCAAAATATGGCGGTTGGGAAGTGGGTCGCGTTTTTGTTTGGGCGAGTTTTACAACTGGGCTTATTTATTAGGCCAGTGTTGCATCTATCCCATGAGCATAAGGATGCATGTAAGACCAATTGCTTCAAACAAGCCTTAGCTTGTAATTCCTCTGAAACTATTTGACATTAATACACTAATGGCCATTTAGAGGGCAAATGGTGGTCTGTCATATTTTGGGCAAAAGAACATCTGGGAATTTATTTATTTATTTTTTTTTTTTACATGGGGTCCGAAATTCTCTGGAAATTTCTAGAGTGTTCAGAAAATATTTAGGATGTTTTTATGTGAAGTATTCTAAAGGGGATGTCGAAGTACTCTATAATATTCAAGGATGTTCTTGAACATAATAGGATATCTAGAATTTCCTTTATGTAGTATGTACATATGGCTGAGTAGTGTGTACTGTAGAATGTTTTAGATAGGAGGTTAGTTACCATAACCCTCCAATTAATAAGCTTAGGATTTTCTAGAATTAGGGGTTAGGAAGGATGGATGCTTATAAATAGATTATCCCAGACCGTTCATTTCATTTGTACATTTCAGCCAGCAGACCCAAGCCCAACACACTAGTAGAAAAATTATAAAAGAGCATCGGTTCAAAACCACTCTATAACACCGGTTTTGAACCGGTGTTCATTTGAGAGATCCCAAAACGTGAGATTTTTTGCACCGGTTCAGATTCGATGGCAAAAAAAGGGTTTTTGGCACCGGTTTCAGTTCAAAATCAGTGCCAAAAATGGCCTAAAAAGTTTTTTTTAAAAAAAATTGCATTTTTTTTTTAAAAAATTGCATTTTTTTCACTTAAATTGATATATAAACTTACATATTTTCATTAAAAAAAAGCATATAATATTACAATTTTGGTCCAAAAATAATAAAATACAACTTATACATAAAGAGCATACTACTATGTCCAAACCATATTATGTGTTTGTGCCTTATCTTGGCTTCCAATAAAATTTATTGTCATGGTGCAAAGTCTAGTGTTCCATGATTCTTCTCAGAATCTAGTGGGATTTCGTGATCATTCTGATCTCTTACAGCAAGGTTTACAGAGTTCATAAGCTGTGAAATTGGATTTTTTGTACTAATCTAATCGTATTAATAAACCACAAGACTACCCTTATAATGTATAAGCATGAGAGCAAAAGTCATTGGTGGCAAAGAGCACTGTAAGAATCAATTGTCCGGTATGGATTTTCATGAATCGAATTCAAACAGATTTTGTTCTAATGCTGCCTAAGAAACATCCATGTACAATATCTTCACAAATTGACTCCAAGGCCTTTAATAATTAATGATCAATTGACCGAGCATAACAATACAATCACACAAATCAGCAAAAGCTGAGCAATTAACACTTATCAAAGATATACAACAAAACATTAACTTAATGAATACTTAAAAATTGTAGCATGTTCATTACAAATTTTCACACATAACCAATAAGGAGATATAAAATAGTGTTTTATAATTGTTAAAAAATAGAAAATTGACACATTAGCTTTACAAATATTTTGAGCAAACCAATAACATTATCATTATTAAGAAAATATGGGCTATTTTACCAAATAACATTTGTTTGGGTACTAAAATTAGCTTCAGAGTTAGGATATTCACCATCCTGAATCCCCCCTTAACATTCAAACAAGAAGTTATAAAAAGATGAATACAAACTTCTTAGAAATTGAAGCTCCACTTCCACTGGACAAGGTTGTTATAAGCCTACTATCATAGCACATATAACAGTTTACCTCTTTAAAAAGCTAAAACACACTTCTAATTTTTCTACTTGTTTCTTGGGTACAAATAATTCATCAACAAAAATACGCTATATGAATAAATTGCTGAACTCAGGATTACCTTATGAGTCGGAAAAGGTAGAGGGACTGTACATATCCTTAAAGTCTGACCTTCCCTCAAAATAAGTATCAAGTGTATGTCATTGAAATCAACATCCACAAATGACCATATTAGGGTCATCATCAACGAATATACTTTGCATTGAATCGTAAATAAAAAGGGTGTCAATTTCTAAGTTTTGAGTTCAGAATATTAACATAATTCTTAGACATATATCATTATTAGCAATAGTAAAACATGATATCCCTTAAGACCAAATGCCGCATTATCTTTCAGCCAATGCTAGAGACTTATGTTTGATTGAATTCAGAATTAGAGGCTTAGACTAAGGGTCTGTTCACATTTACTTAATTTCAGTTCAGTTCAATTCAATTCAGCTCTAATCAGTTTAGTTCAATTCAGCTCTAATCAGTTCAGTTCAATTCAGCTCTTAATTTCCTTCTCTCATAAAATATTCATTTCAACTCAGTTCAGTTAAGTTCAGCTCCAATCAGTTCAGTTCATCTCAGTTTAGTAAATGTAAACAGACCCTTAGACCCTGTTCTCATTAGATTATTTTCAGTTCAATTCAGTTCAGTTCAGTTTAGTTCAGCTCCAATAAGTTTAGTTTAGTTCAGTTCAGTCTAGCTCCTAATTTCTTTCTCTCATAAAATATTCATTTTAGTTCAGCTCCAATAAGTTTAGTTCAATTTAGCTTAGTCCAGTCAATGAGAACATGCCCTAAGTACCTAAATAGAGGCATAAGGAGCTCAATGACTAAAGTCCATCTACACAAAAGAGGCCACAATAAGGAATAGTAAAGATTGAATGTGAGATAATAGCCCTTGAAACTTGAGAGATTTCAACTCAATGTTGTCTAATTAAATTGGAGAACATGGAGAATAAACAAAGAGAAACATGATGCCCGTGTGTAGGCGTCGTTCGAAGTACGCCTACGTTAAAGCATGTGGTGAATATTCTTGGCACTCTTAGGAAGTGGGAATTGACATATACGATTAGGGACAAGGAAAGTAGGGAGCTGCCAACAAGTTTTTAAGGAACTTGTAAAACCGTTCACGGATCATTTAAGGCAACCACGAAAAAGGGACAACGAAGGCAACAACGATTGACCCGTGAAGGTTACACCCCATTCATAATCCATGAGATTACTAACTCCATATGGTTCGGAACCACGAAAGGAGGATCGGGGATGATGGTACGAAGTGAGTCATGGAGTCACATTCGCCCGTTATTGGCCTCTACTCGATTCTTATAGTGAAAAGCATTCCTGCGATCTCAAAGGTATACAAACAGAGATTCAATTTGCTCCAAACTATTATTAAGCTAAATTGGTTTAATATTAATGCAACACATAATTCTATAAAATTTGTGATCACTTTAATTAACAACAAGATTAAAAAGGAACCTAAACCGGTTGTCTAAATTATCTTATTAGGCGTGATTTTCAATTACATATTCCTTTTAAACATGCAATATGGTGATCATAATAACAATAGAATAAACATTAATATTGGAAGCAATTTAACAATAAATTTTTAGTCAAATTAAATATAAATTAACCTAATCATGATACTAGAAATATTAAAATAAAATAAGTAATTAAATTAATTAATTACTCACATTCCGCGCGTTCCTTTAAATTGCTACATCATGCATAAATTGTTAGTAAATTCAATAAAAAAATATAAATCAAATGACAATTAAATTAAATTAAATTAAAATTAGAGTTGATTTGGTCCAAACCCTCAGTTAGTTATACCTTTCACGCCTTGGTTTAAGGACGGAACTTCGGGTCAAGTATGGAATCCTTGGAGTGCTTAGGGGAAGTAATTATGGAAGAATAAGAAGGCTAGAAATTCGGCTAAAGAGGGAGAAGAGAATGATTTTTGGGGTAGGGAGAGAGAGAATATGATTTTTGGTACCCCGAACTGCAGAAAGGAGGGGGTATTTATAGAGGCAATGAGTAGGGGGAACACACAGAACCCTAAAAAGGATAAAAACCCTAAAAACACCGTCGCAACACGGCAAAAAATGCCGTGACACGGGAAAGTCTTGTGTGATGCAGGATACTCTAGAGTGACGCGGGAAATATTTGACCTACGGGAGTTAAAATGCGTGAAGGGTTTATGCGGAAAAAACACAGAACAACCCCGTGTCACGGAATGGGCACCGTGACACAGGAAATTGTACCGTGACGCAGTGCAAAATCCCGTGGCGCGGCAACTATTTCCGTGACACGGTGGATTTTCACGCGGAAAAAATCATGGAAAAAAGCACCGTGACATGTTTCGAATTACCGTTTCACGGCACCAGGCACCGTGCCACGTCAGATTTTGCCATGACACGGTGCTTTTACACTATGCACGGTAATTCCAGTTTTTACGCGTTTTTAAAACCATGATAACTTTTGATATCTAACTCGGAATAAGGCATATAATATATCATTGGAAATATCATCAAGTTTACTTTCCTAATATGGCCGTTTTAGTAGAAGGGTGTCGGTTTTGGGTCGAGTTTAGTGTTTGGCTCATATCTTCTTTGTTTTAAATCGGAATTGGGCTTATGATATATGGTTGGAAATATTATCAAAAGGCCTATTTAACTAAATAATAATTGGATCAAAATTATAAGACCAAAAAATCATTTTCTATCGGTTTTTGTGATGTGGACACAAAAAGAGGAAAACAAATTATGGTTTAGGGAAATGAGCTAGGAAATGGATTGGTTTATGAAATGTATTGAATGAAAACATGGATTTAAGAACTCCAAAGATTAAATAATCAACCCAAAAAATAATGGCGGTGAAAGGTTGTTCATCATCGGGTTTGGTTTTGGGGATACATTTTTAGGTGTCTACACTGTGGAGGCTGAAAACATAAAGTTAGCATCAGCCAGAAACATCACATACCAGAAGCAATATCAATTGGTGAGCGAAGAAGATAATGATTATCAACTGGTTGTCCTTCCTTTGCAGCATCTGTGAACAAATAAAGGTATCCTCGATGATGCTCCACAACACAATAGAAAAATGGCTCACCATCCCAAACTTATGTCATCACTGACAAAAGGGTTGGCATAATCTATAAAAACACTTGGAGGTAAATGGGTAAAATTATATTTCTTCAGACTAAATCCATGTTAAAAATAATCCTAGAAGATGGCTACATGAATAGAAAATCTGAAAGTGTTACACTGTTACCTTTGTAGCTGTAGTTAAGAATATATACAGTCACTAACTGAAAATTACTTTCCTTCTCTAACCCTTCTATAATATAACCTGTATGTGCCCTTAATTAAGTTGAAACAAACAATTAATCAGGTTCAAGTTCTATAATCTGATCTAAACTTAATTTCCACCAAAATTTCATAGCATTGTTCATTTTTACATATATTAAAACAGGTACAAGACTGAAAATTAGTATTAAATGAATCTTTTAAGATGCACTAGAACCTGAAAAATCTCGTTGATCAATTGAATTGCTCGTCTTTCTTTTGATTCTCTTATGCAAACATACTGCAATATCAAGATCAATTGAAAAATCACCAACAAAAAAGCCAAAACAACATTCCCTAATCGAAAATTCGCGCATCTAAAAATTAAAAACTAGGTTTACACAAAATTAAATTTGACAAAAACAGACAAAACTAATGATATTGAAAAAATAAATAAACTAAAACGAAAATCAAAGGTAGAAGAAATGAAGCAGTACCATTTTGCTGGTGAATATTGTTTCTGAAAACCCTAGCCATTGATGGCGTTTCTTGTAGCGCAGTGATGGAGAAGGAGATCGAAAGAGAGAAAAGGAAAGGCGAAGCGGCGGTGGCTGAGGGATCTGGACGGCGATGGCTTCGATATTTGGCCTGCTGTAGACACCCAAATGTGTCTCCCCAAAATCAAACCCAGTGATGAATACCTTTCACGTCGTTTGATTATCGAACGAAGTGAAAGTGTGGAAAGTCTATTGATGAGGATGTTTTTATTAAAATATTTCTCTTTTCGTTTTCTACAAAATGAGCTTTCCAATGATATATTATAAGCCCAATTTCGATGAATTATGAGGAAGTTATGGATTAAATTAGATTATGCCCAATGATTTTAAAGGTGGCCCAATGATCTAGAGGAGGGCCTATTAATTATATTTTAAAGATGTTTTATTTAGAATGAAATATATTAAATCTAATTTCAAAAGCTGCTCAGACGCATAATTACCTGCAACCAGTGTTAAAGGTAATTACGCGTGGAAAAGCGCGTTGACTTTGGACCAGCGTGAGACGACAAAGTCGTCGCCAGGCGCAGACCTTCATCGCCTAGCGCTGGCCTTCGTCACTTGGCGACGAGCTTGTCGTCTGGCGCTGACTCCTGTCGATTGCGACAGGAGGTATTTTATTCCGAATATGATTTTCTTCCTGTGCTATTTCGTATAAATAGGGGTCATATCTTCCTGTTTTCAAATCATCTACATCTACAATCTCTCTCTAAAAACTAGAAGCTTTCTCTCTCTCTCTCTTCTTTTTATAAACCTTCCCTCTCCCAAAATTCCTCATACATTAGCTCTAGAAACACCTAGCTAAGTTCGAAGTTGCCTTCTCCCTAGACGTGAAAGGTTGATAATTTCTGAGGGTTTGGTCCCAAATCCCTATTTCAGTTATTTAATTTAATTGTTTTGATTTATTATTTTTCCTTGAAGTTACTAACGTGTGTATTTTGTTATTAGAAATCGGTACAAAGCATCAAAGTAAGTAATTTAATTACTTATCTATTATTTCGATGTAGAAAGCATGCTTAGATTTTTCTATTAATTTCTAGTATGATGTTAGGATGTTATTATTGCTTTCTAGTATCATGTTTAGGATGCCTTTTATGTTTTCTAATATCATGTTAGTATCATGTTAAGGCTAAAGTTTTAATCTTTATTGTTTAGTGACATGCTAGCTAGGGTTTGTTATTAATCTTGTTAATATCATGCCTAGGGTCTTGCTATTAATATTTTGCTTTAACATGATTATTATAATTGTTATTGTTGTTATGATTATTATGTTGCTTGATATTTATTGTTATTGCTTGATCACACCTTTTTATGAATATTTAAAGGGAATTTGTACTTGTAATCACGCTTAATAAGATAATTAATAATCTTGTTTAGGGTAATATGATTATAATATAAGTGATCGCCAATAATTGTTTTGTTTGTGCATTAATATTCAACCAACATAGATAAACATGTTTAGGGTAAACGTATTTATTGTATGTTAGTCAGAAAGCGCACATGAATACGAGAAGAATAAAGTAGAGGCCTATTATTAAGGCAGGTTCAATCTCTTTTAGGTTGGATTTGTACCTTCATCCCCGAACTTCCAGTCATGGTTCCAGACCTATTGGAGTTAACGATCGCCTGGACCGTTAAGGGGTGTAACCTTTATCCTGTGAACGGTTTACAAGTTCCTAAAACTTGTTGGCGACTCTTTTACTCTAGCTTCTTTCCCTTTGGACGCCACCATGCTTAAGTGTATGATCACAGTGGGGCTCAAGTGTGGGATGGCTTGAAATCTTCCCTATAGTTTTATTTGTGACTCCACTGGGGAGGAATTCTATTTCATTTCCTAAAATTTATTTTGGCAATCATTTAGAATGAGTGGATGAGACTCGAAAAGTTCTAAGTATTTCATGTGCGTAATTTTGAGTGACATATTGGCATAAGCATAAAAAAGGTTCTCATTGGAAAGACCATCCGTAATGAGTAAAAACATAGGATTTTTACACGTAGGAATCTAGGGAAATATCTTTCACAGCTAAAGTCGAAATAATGCTACGAAAAAACTGGAAAATTCAAGAATAGAAAGCTATTGAGGCATGTAGGAATTAGCGTTGAGAAAACAGCGTCAACGCCAAACGCCGACGCTGTTTTCTCGCGCCAAATTCTTCCACTACTGAGCTAGAAATCTACCTTCTTGTTTCAACTAGTTTTGTAGTACTGTTTACTCGATTTTACTTCATGATTGAGTTTTTCTCTATTTTTTGAAACCCGTATGTGTCCTATATATGGAAATAACCCTCCGGGAATTCATGCTCCATCTACCCAATCGAACGCTCATGGCAACAAAGGGTACATCCGAGATTGTTGAATTCACCAAACCATGGAAGCGAGTTTAACTCGCGGGGTCCCATCCACACGCGCCAACCCTTCCAAAGGTAAGGCTTCCACGCGATGCATCCGGACTCATAACCATGGACTAGGGGTGAGCAATAATTTAGGGTACCCGGTTTTGGAACAGGGACGGTTTGGACCCGGCGGGTCCAGACTCGGAACTGGTCCAACTAGGTCCGGTTCCAAAATTTTGGACCCGGTTAGAACCAGTTCCAGTTCCGGATCCAAAAATTTTGGACCCGGTACTCGGTGGGTACCTGGTTACTACTTACAATTTTACAAAAGGATGAGAAAAAGCTGTGTGTTCTTGCAGCCCAAAAGACAAAGCCCAACATTAACATGCACCTAATATAAATAGCCTAATCTTACCAAACCCTAAAATATCTTATTCTCTCACAGCCTCCAAAATCCAAGTACACCATTTACACTACACTGATACATGAACTCCTTCACCACATTAATTCAATTCACCAAAAAAATCCATCACATGAAAATCGCAACCTCAATACTCCATGATTTTATGAAAATCGCAACCTACATACTCCATGGTTTTATGTAAATCGCAACTTAAACCACCGTCATATAAGGGATCTGCTACGTCTTCTTCCTACAAATACTTCTTATTCATTGTTGGGTTGTTGATGCAAATATGCAATGGCTTCTTCAATTGATTGTTTTTTTTTTTTTTTTTTTTTTTTTTTTTTTTTTTCAGATTTAGAATTAGGAGAGTCAAAGAGAGTGTGTTACTTAAAAGAGATAAAATACTATTTTTTTAATTCATTTTTGTTAATATATTTGTTGTTGTAAATCTGTAATCCTTTATATCCTTGTAGATCTAAATGTATTAAATTTAATAATTTTGCAAGAAATTAATTTTTTATTTTTGAAAAATCTGGATAATCACAAGGAACCGGGTACCCGGTCTGGGAACTGGTTCCTACCGATTCCGGGACCAGTTTTGAAAATCAGGGACCCGATTATAACCAGTTCCGGGACTAGTTATCGTGGACCCGGTTATAACCAGTTCCAAAACCAGTTCCTCACTTTTGTACCGGGTACCCGGTATTACTTACACCTACCATGGAACCTCTTTGACTAGCCCATTACCTGAACTTTAGAGAACTAGAGCCATGGTTAGTGATTAGGGGATTTTGCTCCCACCAATCGGAATGCGCCACGTGGGCCAATCAGGTCCTGCCAAGTGTACCCCAGTTGGAACTGTCAGGGTTTGCCACGTGGCACACGTCTATTTGTCCACCCTGGACCTATTATGTCATGACATGTGGCGTCCTCCATGCCTAATGGAGAAACCGGCCACCTAGGCCCAACTTCCGAGGGAAGCCCAATCAGCCCTAGGTTAACCTAAACCTAGGATTGACACGTTTCCCAAGGTTATAAATACCTCCCTTAATCCTCATTAAGGGGGATTACGCACATTTAACACTCTCACCTAGAGAGACCCAATCACTTTTATTTCCGCATTAATTACTCCTTAATCAAGTACTAACTTGACCGTCGGAGGCGGATCTCCAATCTTCCGGAGCATCCGTTTGTTTTGCAGGTACAGGCGTCCGGTCCCAGTCTCGGAATTGTAAGTCTCCCGCAGGACATCAGAAAACCCTGAAACATTTTGGCGCCGTCTGTGGGGAGAGTACTTCTGAGATGGCATCCACGTCTGTACCGACTCCTGAAGAGAGGCGTCCCCTAGACGACCCTCAAGTTCAGTCGGACCATGATACTGAGGAAGAATTTGAAGTTGAAGCTCACACAGCTTCAGACGGGACCCTAAGGGCCCGACGCACCCGTCATACCGAAAGGAGGGAACGAGAACATCTTCAAACTGGACTCAGTAATCCAGCCAGCGCACCGCCTGTTCAGCAGCAGCCGGCTGATGGGTCTGCTCCCATTACAAGAAACGAACTCATGACCTTCATGAGGGGCTTCAAGGGAGAGATTCAAGAGTTGCTCAACAAGAAGCCTGCTCTGGCCAAGGAGCAGTCGGCTAAGAAACCTTCCACTTCAGGGAAGAGGAAGCCAGTTCAAGGGCGAGAGGCGACCCCTCATCCTAACTCTAGGAAGTGGGAGCTGCCTGCCCTTGATTTCACAAAGTACCGCTTTCCTACTCCAGGAAAGAGGAAACCTGTTCGTCATATTCAGGCGGACGGGTCGAAGAAAACATACACAGATGCTCGGCTATTGCTAGAACAGAAGAAGAATGACCGATTGTCAGAGTCGGCCTCTACCTCAGACTTCCAAGACAGTCTACGCAATACCTCGATGAAGTATACTCAGTCGCATCATGAGAGTCAGTCAGGCGGCACCTCCCGTCAGTCCGGCTTTCATAGTGACCAGGCGGTACCAAACTTACCATTTGTACCGCAACAACAATATTTTTTGCAGCCACCTCTGTTTGGTGGGCATACAGCAAAGAATGTCCAACCTATGGACTGGCAGCTACGGTTGCTTAGACTTGGGGAACAGCCGTTGGCCTTCTCCAAGGAAATTGCTGAAGCCGCTCAGCCGACCAAAGTGAAAAATGTATTAGTAGGCGCCTATGACGGCACTACTAACCCAGAAGACCATTTGATGGCATTCACCAACCTGATGTACCTTCAAGGGTTGGATGATCCCACTTGGTGCAAGTGTTTCCTAGCGACTCTCAAAGGAATCGCACAACAATGGTTCGGCAACCTGCCAACTGGTTGTGTGAATAACTTCAGGACGTTTGCTTACTTATTCACCTCCAACTTTGCCATGAACATACCTGCGAAGAAGACGACCCTTGATTTAGGAACGATTCAGCAGGGCGAGAAGGAGGGGCTTCGTTCTTACATCAGGCGGTTTAACCTGATGAGAATACAGATTCAAGGGTTACCGGATGAGGTAGCCTATACTGACTTTTTCAGAGGCCTCAAAGACGGATCGACATTCAAATTTGATTTGGTCCGAAAGAGGGTGGCGACTCTTCAAGAGGCCTTGATTGAAGCGGAAGCCTATATACAGGCGACTGATCTTTGTAGTACAAAACAGTCGGACGGGAAAAGGTCCGACAAAAAAGAAGGACGACAGAAACAGTTGTCGAACAAAGATGAAAAGAAAAGAAAAGAGGTCTGGACGGCTGATTCCTCTAAACAGCCGGCCCAGAAGAAGAAAAAAGAATTCAAACCATACTCCCCAAAGTATGCGTTTAACAAGGATAGCCAAGCTATCCTAAAAGGAAATCAAGGGACGGATCTCAATTGAGAAGCCGGTCCCCATGAAGGGTTCTGCAAGCAACCGGAACCAAGAAAAATTCTGTGATTATCATGAAGATGTTGGTCATCACACCAACGAATGCATCAGTCTCATGCGGTATCTGGACCGCCTGGCTGAGCAAGGCGATCTTGACTCTTATGTCAAGAAATCTACTGGGAACACTTCCTCGAAAAAGCAGTCGGCCAAAAAGAGTCAACAGGCCGACAGCTCTGATACAGATGATGCAGTCGTCTACACCATTGCAGGCGGCTTCGCAGGAGGCGGTCCCACTATTAGGGGCAACAAAGACAATATCAGGCGGCTAGATGTAAATTCCGTTCACCAAGAACTTCCCCCCAAATATTCATTTCCTGAGATTGTCATCACTGAAGAAGACCTAGGAGGGGTAAGGGGGCCGCATGACAACCCTATCGTTATTGAATGTAAAGTGGCCAACCAGAGAGTTGGCCGAATCCTTATAGATACTGGAAGCTCCTCAGATCTTATCAGTAGCAAATGTCTATCAAAACTAAAATATCAGATTGATTGCATACATCCGGCATCCCACCCTTTAGTAGGGTTTGGAGGAGGAGTCGTCCACCCAGTGGGACGAGTGGATTTACCCATCCGCCTGGGTGAAAAAGGGGAAGGACGACACATGGTAGTCCGGTTCCTGGTAGTAGAAGAACTCTCGGCCTACAACATGATTCTGGGACGACCAACCCTGAATAATTCCAAGGCTGTTATAATCCCATCTCTTATGTTGCTCAAGTTTGAGAGGGATAATGGAACAGTCGGGTCCCTAAGGGGAGATCAGAGGATGGCCCGAGAGTACTATCTCTCGGATATCAAGCCCACTGTTATGGCCGCTGGGTCAAGTGGTGGAAAAATAGACCTTGACAATGTCAAGGAGAGTGTGCCTGTTCAAGAAGCAGGCGGCAAGAAGAGAAAGGCAGCCCAGACGGGGGCTGCAAGAAAGGACAGAAAATAGCAATCATTGGCAGAGGAGCGGTCGGATGAATTCCGCCCTCAGCCGGCTGGTGAGCATACAGACTTGATCTTAGACGACTCACGTCCTGAGCGAACAGTCAAAGTTGGGACGACTGCTCTGAGAGTCCTGGGTGACGATTTATACAAACTATTGAAAGAATACAAGGACATCTTTGCATTCGAAGTCCACGAAATGCCAGGCATTAGTCCTGTTCTGGCGGTACATAAACTGGTTGTGGATCCGAAAAAGAAGCCGGTAAGGCAGAAGAAACGGAACCATGGCGAAGAAAGAAGTCAGGCGGCAGCCACCGAAGTTAAAAAATTACTTGATGCAGGGTTCATTCGGCAATGTTACTTCCCAGACTGGGTTGCAAATGTGGTGCTTGTTAAAAAGCCGAATGGCAACTGGCGAATGTGTGTAGACTACACAGACTTAAACAAGGCATGCCCCAAAGACAGTTACCCTTTGCCTTTAATTGATAACCTGGTCGACTCAACAGTCGACCATGCTTTGATGAGCTTTATGGACGCCTACTCTAGTTTCCATCAAATTCCTCTATGGAAGAAAGATCAGGAGAAGACGACCTTCGTCACTTATCAAGGGTTATATTGTTACACGGTCATGTCGTTCGGTCTTAAGAATGCCTCGGCCACCTTCCAGCGAATGATAAACACTGTGTTCTTTGATCAGATTGGGAGAAACGTCGAGGCATACATTGATGATATGATTGTCAAGTCTAAGCTTCAGATAGATCATCTGTCGGACCTCCGAGAAACTTTCGCCACACTCAGGCGGCACCATGTCATGCTTAATCCAAAGAAATGTGTATTTGGAGTTGAGTCTGGGAACTTTCTCGGATTCCTTATCAATCAGAGAGGAATAGAGGCGAACCCTGAGAAGGTGCAGGCGGTCATCGACATGCAGTCGCCTCGTACCGTCCGAGAGGTTCAGAAGTTAACAGGTTGTCTGGCGGCCTTGGGAAGGTTTCTAAGCCGATCAGGCGACAAATGCTTATATTTCTTCCAAACCATTAAGAAGAAGGCAAGGTTGAATGGGGGCCGGATGCTGAGGCGGCCTTCCAGAAATTGAAAGTTCACTTGCATTCCTTGCCGAGGCTGGTCAGCCCTTTGCCCAAAGAAGTACTCTACATGTACCTAGCCGTCCCTGATCATGCGTTAAGCGCTGTTCTTCTTGCTGAAAGAGACGGCTGTCAGCTACCGATCTACTTTGTCAGTCATGTACTAAAAAAATGCCGAGTTGAGGTATCCTTTAGTGGAGAAATTTGGTCTTGCGCTCTTCATGGCTGTTAAAAAATTGAAGCCCTACTTTTTGGCACATGCAGTCGTCGTGTATACAGATCAACCTATCAAGCGGCCACTGACCACCATGGAGTCGTCAGGCCGGATGATCAAATGGGCCATAGAAATACAAAGCCTCGAAGTTACTTTCGAGCCTAGAAAAGCAGTGAAGGGGCAAGCCTTTGCTGACTTTATTGTTGAGATGACTCGTCTCCCTGATTCTCGAGATCCAGACCAAGTCTGGAAGGTATATGTGGATGGAAGCTCTACTTCAAATGGTTGTGGAGCAGGCGTCATATGTCAGTCGCCAGAGGGCGACAGGTACGAGTATGCTCTACGCTTCAGTTTTCAGGCCTCAAACAATGAGGCAGAATATGAAGCTTTACTAGCCGGAATCCGCATGTGCAAGGCGGCAGGGGCACGAAAGATAGACGCCTGTTTCGATTCACAATTGATAGTGAGTCAGTATAATGGCGAATACGAAGCAACCCATCCGGCCATGATCAAGTATTTACAGGCGGTACGACAGGCAGTCGGATCCCTTGAGGATTTTCATCTGACACAAGTGCCGAGATCAGAAAACAACCAGGCGGATGCACTTTCAAAATTATCATCATCCGCCTCTTGTGATACTCCTCGAACTGTTTTTTGGGAAGTAATGGAGAAGAGAAGCATCGAGGAAGACCCTATTGGAATCCTAGACAGAAGCTCAACCTGGATGGATCCAATCAGGGCATATCTGACAGACGGTACCCTACCGGATGATCATCACCAGGCGGCAGCGCTGAAAAAATGGGCAGCTAGTTTTGAAATGATAAAGGGAGAACTTCACAAAAGAGGGTACCTAAAAACCCTACTTAAAGTGTGTTACTCCAGAAAAGGGACGAGAGATACTAGACGATCTTCACTCTGGTTACTGCGCTTCCCATATAGGCGGTAGGTCGCTTGCTCAACGGACAAGGCGGCAGGGCTACTTTTGGCCTACTTTAGAAGCAGATGCAATGGAGATGGTGAAAAAATGTGACAAGTGCCAAAGGTTTGGCAAACTAATTCACCGTCCGGCTACTGACCTTACTACCATTCATAGCCCACTACCGTTTGCTAAGTGGGGCATGGATATTCTGGGTCCCTATACGCCTGCTACAGGCGGAAGGAGGTACATACTTGTTGCAGTCGACTACTTCACTAAATGGGTGGAGGCGGAGGCTGTAAAGGGAATCAAGACGAAGGATGTAATTTCATTCATCTAGAAAAATGTCATCACTCGGTTCGGGGTTCCCATGTCTATGGTTTTTGATAATGGTCCCCAATTTGAGACGCCTGTTCTCAAAAGCTGGTTGGGTGACCAAGGAATTGCACACCACTTTGCATTAGTCGGCCGTCCACAAGCAAACGGCCAGGTAGAAGCCTTTAATAAAATCATCTCAGACGGTCTCAAGAAAAAGATTGAACGAGCAGGCGGCCTATGGGCGGATGAATTACCACATGTTCTCTGGGCCATTAGGACGACTGAAAAAGGGGCGACTGGAGAAACTCCATTCCTCCTAACTTATGGTGCGGAAGCTGTTCTTCCAATTGAACACTACGAGCCGACTCTTCAAGTATTGCTATATGACGAAGAGGCAAACTAGGAAGCCATGCGCCTGGCATTAGACTCACTCCCAGAAAGGAGGGGCAATGCTGTCTTGCGCCATGAAATTTACCGCCTGAGAATGACTAGATCATACAACAAAAAAGTACACAGGCGTCCACTCAAAGTGGGGGACTTTGTACTTAGAAAAATGGAAGCAGTTGGTAGGGCTAATGAGTCTGGCAAATTAACTCCCAACTGGGAAGGATCCTACCGAATCTATGAAGAGGTCAGGGACGGTACCTACCGTCTGGAAACACCAGACGGCCAACCATTGCCTCGAACCTGGAATGTAGATAATCTTAAGAAATATTTCTTTTGAATAATGTAAATAGTCGAGGGCTACTTAATAAAAGTTTGATGTTTCATTCAATTTTGTACTAGGAGGGGCATGCCTACTGACAAACAGTCGGCTACTCTCCATGTTTAATTTTTATTCTTACCTAAGAGGGGCATGCCTACTGACAAACAGTCGGCTATTCTCCATGTTTAATTTTTATTCTTACCTAAGAGGGGCATGCCAACTGACAAACAGTCGGCTACTCTTCATGTTTATTTTTCATTCTTACTTAAGAGGGGCACGCCGCTTGTCTCATACAACCGGCTACTCTCCCATAACACAGTTCACCAAGAACTATCAAAAGCTCATAGCTAAAATGATCAGACCAGGCGCCAAGCCAACTGATCCAAATATAAGTTCAATTCGACCTGTCCCAACATTATAGCAGGCGTCCGACGGCATCCATCCGGATGAAATTCGTCGCAGAGAGCAGCTCCCTTTTGGGTGGAACATTGTTCTATAAAATCATTACACGGCACCTATACGACTGTCTAACCAAGACAACCACGTAGCCGTTTCCCGGACAAGGCTACCCATCACTTAACCGACTAATCAGGTCAAACAAGTGTTCGCAGTAACCATCCGTGTCAACCAACCGACTGAACTACTTGGGATAAGAACAGTCGGCATCTTATGAGTTAATAGCCAACAAACATTGGCAAATAAAGGGGAGCAACCGGTACCCACCGCTTGAAACCTCTACTACTCAGTTACCCGGCGACTAGGTAACAATCATGTTTACTTAGTCACTCCTTGAAAATCTAGTATGAGACTAAAAAGGTGTTCATACAGCGCCTGTTCACACTAGGTTAAATGTGGCGGGAAATAGTCGGCCTGGACCGACTAGAGTCTCTAGCTTAAAAAACAACAAAAAAAAAAAGCAAGGCAGGTAGGAAACCACCTTCCTACTTGGATAAAGGGGATCCAGTCTTTAAAGTGGCCGACTGATCGCTTAGCCTTGAAACAGACAACCAGTCGTCCAGGGGCATAGGTGGTGTGATTAACTACCTTGTACCTGTCCGCAACTATCGGCCATGCAAAACAGTCGGTATAAGTATGCAATTGGATATCAGAGTTTCGATACTTAACAAATTTTAACAAATTCAAAACGAAACAAATTCGAAGGACTGGCATAAACATTCATACCCCCGGCCCCTTGGCCGGGTAAAAGATACAAAAGGATGCCGGTCATGAAGACCGGCAAAATATTCAGAACCCCGGCCCCCTGGCCGGGTAAATAGAAACAAACGGCATGCAGGCCGTGAAAAGAAGACATAAAGCTTAAGAAGGGGGCAGATCTTCAATAATAGCAGCTGCCGCCTGGTCAGCACTCTTTTTGCTGGACTCGGCTTCAGCTGCATCCTTCCTCGATGCATCACCCCCAAGCGGCACAAACGCCACTACCGGCTCCTCCTCCTCCAACGCCTCGTCCTCAGCAGCCGCCAGGATCTCTTGATTATATCTATCAGAACACTGGCGGTACGTTTTTTACCAGGAGGAAAAGTCGGCATTGGGGAAGAGGCGGCCCCAGGTCAGGCGCTGGATTTGAGCAGAGTCTTCCATCATCTCCCGGACCAGCTCTTTCTTTTCTTGCTCGGCCTTTGCCGAGAGCTCCTGAGTAAGACTCTTCTCCTGGGTCACCAGGCGTTCTTTCACGTGCGCCAAGGATTTCTCCAAGGTGTCGTATGAGGACATTTTTTGGCGAAGAGGTCTCAGCTCGGCCTTGAGATTGTTGATGGTCGTCTCCAGCTCATTATTTTTCTTCTGGGCCGCCTCTAACTGAGCCCGGATGGCAGAAGTAGCCTGCGCCTGATAATAAAGAATATCAATTGTCAAAATCTCATTTTGGGCAATTTGAAACATTGCCTTATCATAGTCAGAGGCGGCCATAGCTTTTGTAGCCTTTACCTCTTTGTTCTTCCTATCAAGCGGCTTGCGAAGGCTGTTCACTCGGAGCAGGGCCTAAGTAAAAGGGAACAGGCGTCAGTTTCCAAACAAAAAACAGGCGTCCTGGAATTCAACTAACCAAAATATGCTAAGTATACCTCAGCAAGGACCCCTACAATCCCGTCTAGGTCAAGGGTGCCGACACCCCTGACCGCCTCCCTTTCAGCTGGAGGAACGGCTTTGATCATAGACTTGGCCACCTCGACCAAGTCCAGCTCCTGAGGGCCGGCTGCATCAATCATAAACAAATGAGTTAGACCTAGTAAAGAAGGGAGCAAGTCTAAATTCACAAAGACAGCTTACTACTTCTAGGCGGCCCGATTGGAGTTTTAGAAGGAGTGGACGGTTGTTTCTCAGTCGCCGCATGTTTCCTGGCAGAACCAGGAGAGCTCGCAACAGTCGTCCTCCGGGTCTTGGAGTCCGGCTGTTGGGAAGAAGAGGCTCTTGGAGTGCCCGTCTAAAAAAAAAAAAAAAAAAAAAAAACAACACTCGGTCAGTATATGCATAAACCCAACTCCAAAAAGAGAGTGAAAGGTTCGGAGCTCACCAAGGGCGCCCCCTTGTTGGGGGAGTTGGTTGAGGATTGTTGCATGATGGAGGCTCGCAACATGGCCGCCGCAGTCTTGGAGGCGGTAATTTTGCTCATGGCGTCCGCTGCAAAAACAAATAGCAAAGTTAATAAAAAGTCATAACAGTAATGCATGGAAAAACAGATTATTCGACAAGCCGGCTACCTCTTGAACACCGACTGCTAAGGCCACAGGCGGCCAGAAAGTACTCGTCATAGAGCCATTTGAAGCTCGGGACGCAGTGCAATGGTACTTGCTCTCGTACCCCTGTAGTAGAGTCGACCCTCGACTCTACTTTAAAGAGTCCTTTATCCAGGATCTCTTTCTTGGCTTTGGGGGGAACAGGCGGCATGCTGCGGCCGCCTGCAAGAAGAGGCGGATTCCTGTTCCACTTGTTGAAGCGCTTGTTCAGCTCTGTGTCTGAACTTTTAATGATAAGGAAGGTGTTTCGCCAATCCTTCTAGTTTTTTGCTTTACCTCTTGTCATGAGGTACCCTCTGTGGCTCGTCAATTGATACCAGCCGGTACCGCCTGCCTTAGGGGTCCGGCTAAGGTAGTTCATGTGGGCGAAAGCCTTGAAGTTTGGCTCCACCCCGTGCAGTTCGCACCCGGCCACATAGCCGAGTACGTTGACCCAGGAGTTTGGGGCTAACTTCCATAACCCCAACTCATACCCATCCAAGATCCGCTGAACAGCCGGATGTAGTGGGAAGCGCAGCCCAGCCCTGATGGCCGCCTCATAGCAGCCAAAGTAGGCGCCATCATAACTAGTACCAGCCGGCCAGACGACTGTGTCTTCTGGATCCGGCACGAAAACTAAAAAGCCGGGGCCCATTGTGTGGTTCGCAATAAAGCTCCCCACTTTCTCTTGCATGGCCGTGATCCGGCCCCGTGGGACAGTGCAGTAGTAGGGGGTATTTTTCTCTCGGTAAGAGGCGGATGGCTCCGCCCAATTGTCCCCCTTCTCAACTGCGTGAGAAAGTCTCGCCTCTTGTAGGCGGCTGTTTTTCTCTTCTGTGTCCAGAGAAGCATGACCAGAAGAGTTAGACTCGGATTCGTCCTCTGACGAGTCCGAAGAGGACGACTCCTCCCCTCTCCCAGAGGGGCCCGCCTCCTCTCCTTCAAAAGGAGCAGGAGAGAATGTAGACTTGTCAACTGTAAAATTGGAAGGGGTCACTTTGACTCCTCCCTCAGAACTGTCGGCTTTCAAGCCCCTTTGGTTCACTTCCACATCTGGCGCCTGGTCAGATGTTTCACTAACCGGCACCCTGTGGGAGGAGCCGTCTAAGTTCGAAATCCTAGCAGTTCTTTTTGTTCTGGCCATCATGTTCTGCATAGACACAGAGACAGTCGGACTTTGTATAAAGGGAAAAGATGGGTCCGGAAAAGGGCAGGCGACACTCCTAGTCCTAGATTCAGCCGTCCCCGGTGACCGGCTGATCACTAACCTAGGTCGTGTCGTGTGCTTCCGTGGTGCCATTTCAAAAAAGAATAAAATAAAGAAAAAATTAAGAGTAAGAGAACCGACGGTTACCTGAACGAGTGAAGTTGACGGAGTTCTGGAAATCTTGTGTAGTCGGCTTGTTAGAGCAGGCGGTAGGCAGAAAGGGTCCGAAATGTCAGAGCAAGTTCATTGGTCCGAATGTTCTCTCTAAAAGTTCTCAAATGTGAAAATGACTGAAGTCAACACCCCCTTATATAGGCGAAGTGAGAAGTCGAAGGGTCACTTCCAAAATTCAAAATTTGGGCGGGAGAATCTCTCGGCCTTTCGCCGAGTGACACCTGTAGCAGGTCGTCGCCTGTCACAGTGCGACACCTGTCACAGGTAACATGTGACTAGTCACGTGCCACCAGTGAGGGGCAAATGATTAGGGGATTTTGCTCCCACCAATCGGAATGCGCCACGTGGGCCAATCAGGTCCTGCCAAGTGTACCCCAGTTGGAACTGTCAGGGTTTGCCACGTGGTACACGTCTATTTGTCCACCCTGGACCTATTATGTCATGACATGTGGCGTCCTCCATGCCTAATGGAGAAACCGGCCACCTAGGCCCAACTTCCGAGGGAAGCCCAATCAGCCCTAGGTTAACCTAAACCTAGGATTGGCACGTTTCCCAAGGTTATAAATACCTCCCTTAATCCTCATTAAGTGGGATTACGCACATTTAACACTCTCACCTAGAGAGACCCAATCACTTTTATTTCCGCATTAATTACTCCTTAATCAAGTACTAACTTGACCGTCGGAGGCGGATCTCCAATCTTCCGGAGCATTCGTTTGTTTTGCAGGTACAGGCGTCCGGTCCCAGTCTCGGAATTGTAACTCTCCCGCAGGACATCAGAAAACCCCGAAACAGTTAGGTTGTAAACTCATTGCATCATATCGTGACTATATGACTACTTGTGCATTATTTGTTGTGCATACTCTATGTGATTTTCCAAACGTTTGTTTGACTTGTGTATGAGTTAAATAAATAAAAATAATGACTAAAAGGACTTTGCTAATTTAATTAATTATTTAATTAAAAATGATTAAAGTTTAATAAATTGATCTAACTAGACTTAGTACGACTTTTAGGCTAATCCCTTTAGAGAAAAATGCTAGAAACAGTCCCAGGTCAATGTTCCATAACGGCGCAAAGATCTGGACAGTGGCGCCACACGCTAGTGTCTGGCGCTAGGCGACGATCTCGTCGTCTGGCAACAGTACTATCGTCTGACAACAGCCTGTTATTTTGCTCGAGTCTTCACGATGCGTCAGTCTAATCAATTTCCTAATACAGCCTAATCAGTTTATTAATGGCAGTAATTATGTTCAGTCCTTAATCGAGTCTAGGCACATAGTCCCATGGTCTCACAAAAGAGTCAAAGTATGTCACTTACATTCACCATTAAAGCACACACATAATATGTCACATTTTGACCATGTCTAGAGAGTCTTCTATGTGTGTCTTTTCAACATTTTTTTAGGGGGGTAAGTTGGATATTAATCCTCCAATAAAACCATATTTGTTTAAACCCTTACTTGGTCTCTAAAAATATACCCCATTTTTTGCTTTTTTTTTTAAAATCAATAAAGTCAAAGCCAAATTCGAGTCAAGTAATTAAAATAAATAAATGGTTTAATTTACAACGCTTGGTCAAGAAAAGAAGGGCGGCTAATCAAAGACAATACTTTCGTTCAAATACTCCTTTTTGAAAAACCCATTACTCAGAAAAGGAAAGCTAAGAAAATCATGGCCACTTTAGAAGAAGTTAATGAACTCAAGAAGGATGTAGCCAACCTAAATGACTTGATGAAGAACATATATCTTCAAGTTAATGACCCTGTAAGGCAACAACAAATGGAGCTCATGCAAGAAAGCTTGAGCAAGATATCCAATGATTATAGGTTCCAAGGCATTAGCTCACAAGGGGTCTTGGTGGATAAGGAACTTCTTCCGCAAAAGTTCAGTGCCACTGACATCCCTAAGTTCAAGGCAACAAACAATCCCTACTCCCATTTAAGAGCATTTGAAACAATAATGAATATTAAAGGGAAAGATAAGAAAATTTTCCATACATTGTTTTCTTTATCACTAGAAACTATCTGTCAACAATGGTTCTTTTCCCTTGACAAAGAGAAAACCTCTACTTGGGATGCCATTGTGAATGCTTTTATTGATAGGTACAAGTGTAATATTCAAGTTGAGACTGATCATAGGGAACTTGAAATACTCAAACAAAAAGAGAATGAAGGGTTCACTTCTTTCTTTAATAAGTGGAGGGAAACCTCTGCTAAGATGATTGAGGTCCCTACTGAAAAAAAGTATGTGATATTGTTCATCAAGAATCTCCAGGAAAAATACTCTAAGCATCTCAAATATCAAAGCAACTTGAACACCTTTAAGGCCGTCTATGACATTGGAATTAATATTGAAGACGACCTTGCAATACAAAAAGCTGCTAACACTAACTCCAACAGTGGCTGGAAAGGAAAGAAGAACGACAATCCTTCTTCTTCCAAAACTACCCACTCAAACAATGTTAACACCTTTAATTTGAATGAAGTCCTTGCTATGAACAATCAAGGACAAAAGAAACCATTTAGGAGGAACTTTACTCCTACTGTTATGAGTTATGACACCGCATTTAACCGTCTTCATGCAAAAGGTCTTATAACT
Source organism: Chenopodium quinoa (assembly GCF_001683475.1). Classification (NCBI taxonomy): domain Eukaryota; kingdom Viridiplantae; phylum Streptophyta; class Magnoliopsida; order Caryophyllales; family Amaranthaceae; genus Chenopodium; species Chenopodium quinoa. Next base: position 975,138 of record NW_018743217.1, on the reverse strand, counting down.
CCCATTGGACCATTTGGGGATCCACCAGTCGAAAAGAGATCGGCTAATTGGAACCCCAATGCACACTGTAAATACCATCAAGGCAAGGGCCATCTTACTGAGAATTGTTGGAAGGTAAAGGAAGCTATCCAGGACTTAATAGACAACAATAAACTCCCAATGCCTCCTGCAAGTAAGAAGCCAAGTATCAACAGTGCACCACTTTCTGATTCCTTGGCCATCTCTGATGAGGAAAATTCTGTTGATCCCTCATCCTTGATTAAACAAATTGAAGAAACTCATGCCCTTGAAGAAGAAGAAGAAGTATTCTTCGACGCCATGAGTGAACCATCCCCAATGCAACAACCTCCCACTAAGGAAGATATATTGCGCCTTGTATATTCAACAGAAAAATTTGTAGGCATGTGTAGAAAGGTTCTTGAACGTACTGAACAAGAAGAATATAAACATGTCAACAAAGAGGTAGCACCAACTACGAAGACACCATTATCTCTTCAAGTAGTTGAAACACCTAAAAGGAGCCATAGGTCCTACACTCCAATTGGGACCACTTATGCAAACATGTTCAAAATGCTCTCCAAGGGTGACAAGATTAAACTCTTCGAACCGAGACCATTTGAATCACTAAAGAGGACGGATAGATTTTACTGTCAATATCACCAATCAGGGGGACATACAATAGAACACTGTTTTAAATTTCAAGATTTAATTCAGAAACTGATTGATGATGAAAAGATAGTCCAAATGCCACAAGAAAAAGATGCTACCATTAATTGAGTTTGGGACAGTAACGATGAGGATGTTTACCTTAAAGATTTGGAAGAGACCCCACTCTCCACAATATATCCGGTAGACGACATTTGGGATGAAGAAGATTCACCCATAGATGCCCTCACAAGGTCCGGGAGAATGCAACCTCCCATTACTGCGCAACAACCTATCCCTACAACTCAACAAGTTCCCATACCTATAATAGAAGACAACTATGTTGTCAAGCAATTAAAGAAGACCAAAGTTGATATGAATGTATGGAAACTCTTGGCTACATCCCATCAACATAGGTTGGCAGTAATGAATGCTTTGGACAAGATATAAATAAGATTCTGAAACCACTCCTGAGGGATTGGCTAACTTTCTCACGAGTGATCTTCCTAGTCCTATAAATTTAATCACCTTTACTGACAAGGATTTACCTCCAGAGGGTGATACTCTGCAAGAGAATGAATGTCCCAATGACTCATGTAGATAATGGATCAACGATTAATGTTTGTCCACTACGAACTGCGAGAATGTTAGGGATAAAAGATGAAGACTTGTCCCCGTCTACACAAGGAATAATATCCTATGACAACACTCGCCGCCAAGCTCTTGGGACTATCACTATGAATGTGACGGCAGGATTCATAGAACATGCCACTACTTTTCAATTAGTAGACATTAAAGCCTCTATTCAACCTATTGTTGGGACGCCCTTGGCTTCACGACCTAAAGGTCGTCCCTTCATCAGCAAGTGAAGGCCATAGTTGGAGGAATCCCTATCACAATTGATGCTTCACCAATGAGGATCAAAGCCATTGAGAATCCCATAATAAACGTGGAGCATGATGAAGATGACGAGGATTTGTGGGGCTCACTACTACAAAAATAGGCAAAGAGACCTGTCCAAATATGCCTTAGAGACCCCTTTTGGATGGGTCTCTAGCTCAGAGGTCTATTTGTTAAAGAGACCCCATCTGGTGGGGGGTCTGTTTATAAGAAAGAAGAGACCCCTTGTCGAGAAATGTGATCTGTCATACAAGTGCTTTGATGAATAATTTAGTAAGAAATGGGACCCGTGACTTAGGAAATGTGGTCTCTTTGCTTAATATATACAGACCTGTCATTATACAAATGGGGTCTCTTAGTCTCTTTATTTATAATAAAAAAAAATTATTTCATTTTTTTTAACCAAAATTTATCTCAATTAAACTAATTCATAATTTTTAAAAATAAGAATCAACAAAACCCAAATATAAATTTATTATATAAATAAATACAATTGCCTTAAAAAAAATACAAATCTTTTTTAAAAAAATTATCACAATTTACATATAAATTTACATTCATACAACAAATATATACATCAAAGATTATACGATATACGAGTATTATGTACAAGAGTGTACAGAAAAACATCAAATAAAAAAATGAAAAAAAAACAAAAAAGTAAATCGAAGGGGAAATCACGCCTCAAACTCTTAGATGAGATAGAAATAATAGGAGCATCTTTTGTGGAAGGCAGTGAGAAAATATCCGAATATCAAGTTGTAATACATAGCTTCAAGCTCCAATAGTGAACTATTCCAAGATCACTCATTTCCTCGGCGACGAAATCACAAACAGGATCATCCATAGGCTCCAATTGACACCTAGCAACTAACAACCAAATGTAATTAAGAATTTTACCAATTAATATCAAAATTTAACAACAATCAAATCCAATATATTTGGTCATTATATTCGACACATGTAGATCTAAATTAAAATGAACAATTCCACAATGCTAAGCAAGTTTTGACCCTCGATCGTGACGGTTTAGCAAAATTAAACCCAACCATTATGTAGATGAAGCTAGAAATCCGACGAGTACCTAGCTTGGAGAAATGGAGATGCAAGGAGAGGAGAATACTAAAGAAAAAGAAACAATGTTCGCCCTTTTATGAGAGATTAATGATAGGGAGTGGTTTAATAAGAATGCAAATATAAATATCCCACAAACCATTAATTAGAAGAAAGAAAATTAAAGTTGAGAGATTACTTTTCTTTGAGGATTTGCAGAGCTTCAGTGGAGGAAGGAAGTGGAATAGACTAGAGACGGCGGATGATGATTTTGGTTTCGGGGCTCAGGTTAGGGTTTTGAGGAGAGAGAGGGTTCTAATGATGATGAGTAGGTGAGTTTGAAGAACGAACAAAATAAATACTTGTAAAAGAGAAGACCAACAATCAATATCTTATGTGTACCCCTTCTACACATAAGAGAACCGTTACAATTGTCAACGGCTTTCTTACCTCTTTTCTTTTTTTCATTTTATTTACGTCGTGGGCCCTAAAATATATAAAAGACCTGTTCAGTTTTACACGGGTCTTTTATCTCACGCTTATATAAATAAGAGACCCGTTATAATTAATATTGGATCTCTTATATCATACGGACCCGTTAGTTAAATAATGGGTCTTTTATTAGGGGTCACTTTTCTAAATTTTGTAGTAGTGGCTGTAACAAAGAGGTCTCCTTGATCGAGGAAGATGAAAGGACCCCTCTTCACTACAACCTCCACTCTAACATGAAAGTAAATGCTATCCTTAAGAAACAAGGACACTTTCTGGAATGACCCTCGGAAAGAAGAAAGGGATAGCAAAACAAATGGGACTACCTGGCCTCCCTAAATTGGACACTTTTGGAATTGGTTTCGAACCAACTCCGAAAGATCTTAAGCGAGCCTAGAAAATAGCAAATGCACACAGAAAATGCTCGTACCCAAAAGAAAGCAATCCCAATGGATCGTTATCCTCTTACTCTAAATGGGCAATTCATAAAAGAGGAGAGAATTATCCATGCTATGAATTCCCTGAACTCTTTGTCAAAAATGGGATAAGACAACCTAGGTTCGAGATATTCCTGGATTGCAACTTTATAGATGATGTCACAACTCCCATCCATAAGGAAAAAGCACCCCCATGCTTTGACTTTAATGTCATGGGACTCCTCTTTGGTTATGAGAAGAATGAGCCCACGCGTATCGAAGACAATTCCATGCTCATTCAAACAGTATTACAGAGTGATAACTTTGATCCCTCTAAACTTATCACTCCGGCAGAGGGTCTAGTTCAAGGGTGGCGAAAGACTGTGAAAGTGACTACTCCAAGTGAAAGAAAGATTTCTATAACAACCGGACAAGGACCAATGTTTGATAATCGTCTAAGTCTGAGTCTGAGTGAGAGTCTTCCCCTATCTAGTCTTCTAAGTCCTTAGTTATAACACCCTCTTCTAGCTCTTCTTCTTTAGTGTCTTTCCCTAGGATAGTCAATAATCAAGTCCTAACGGACGTCTCTTTATTTGATGTAATGATTTTAGAATTCAATAATATATCTTCTTCTGCTTACTCCTCGTGTCATTCTTTAACTCAAGATGACGAACATTTCTTAACTAACAATAAAAGTGACAAAAGCAATGGAAACACTTGAAAATAAAACACGGATAATTGAGGATACTGAAACGGTTGACATCTCTAAAGATCCAACCATTAAAAGAGAAGTTAAAATCGGACTAACACTTAATAAAGATGAAAGAACCGATTTTATTAATCTATTAAAAGAATTCATCGATGTATTCGCTTGGTCATATGCAGATATGCCAGACATTAATAGAGAAATAGCTCAACACATAATTCCACTAATTCCAGGAATGAAACCTATAAAACAAAAGTTACGTCGAATGAAACTCGACGTAGTTACGTCGAATGAAATCTGCATAGCTCTTAAAATAAAAGAAGAAGTACAAAAACAAATAACAACAGGTTTTATAAGGGTATCCAAATACCCCAAATGGGTTGAAAATGTAGTCCCAGTTCCGAAGAAGGATGGAAGGGTACAAATGTGTGTCGACCATCGAGATCTAAATAAAGCAAGTCCAAAGGACGACTTCCCTTTACCACACATCGATATTCTAGTTGATAATACATCGAATCATGCACTTCTCTCATTTATGGATGGATACGCATGGTACAATTAGATCCTCATGGAAGAAGAAGGCATGGAGAAAATAACTTACATAACACCTTAGGGCACTTACTACTACACGGTGATGCCATTCGGGTTGAAAAACACGGGTGCCACTTACCTACGAGCAGCAACTGCTCTACTCCATGACATGATGCACAAGGAAGTTGAAGTCTATGTATATGACATGATTGTGAAATCAAAGGATCGACCAGGGCATTTGGTATCCCTAAGAAAATTCTTTGAAAGGTTAAGAAAATATAACATGAGGTTGAACCCATCCAAGTGTGCTTTTGGAGTCACCTTAGAAAAACTCTTGGGATATGTCATTAGCTCTAGAGGAATAGAGATAGACCCAACCAAGATCAAAGCAATCATGTCAATTCCACCGCCCAAAACCGAAAAGCAAATTAGGGGATTCATTGGTCGGTTGCAATACATAAGTAGGTTCATATCAAAATTGACAACAATATGTGAACCAATATTCAAAAAGCTCAAAAAGAATGTGCCGGTAATATGGGACAATGAGTGTCAAAAAGCCTTTGAGAAGATCAAAGCCTATTTCTCTAACCCTCCTGTATTAGCACCAGCACTCCCAGGAATCCCTCTTAGGTTATACTTAATAGTCACCAAAGAGACAATGGGGGCTATGCTCGTACAAGAAGTAGAAGGAAAGGAAAATGCCATCTACTACCTAAGAAAAAAGATGCTCAAGTATGAAATACGCTTTACACCACTTGAGAAATTGTGCCTCGTATTAATGTGGGCCACAACCAAGTTAAGACATTACATGCTCATTCATACAGTCTTTGTAGTATCTCGAATGGATCCACCCAAGTATCTTTTCGAGAAATCTACACTAAATGGGCGAATATAAAGATGGATAGTCAACCTAGCCCAATTTGATGTAAGGTTCATGCCTCAAAAGGCTATTAAAAGATCTGTGGTTTCAGATTTCTTAGCGGATTTTCCAATAGAAGATTCCACGCCTATACATGAGAATGATTTTCCAGACGAAGACTTAATGGTCACAGAAGATGATACTTGGACTCTCTACTTCGACGGAGCCTCAAACCAAAAGGGATGTGGTGTAGGAGTACTATTGGTATCACTAAAAGAGGAACATGTTCCAATCTCCATAAAGCTAGATTTCAACGTTACCAACAACGCTGCAGAATACGAAGCATGCCTGGTAGGCCACGAAATAGCATTAGCGTTGGGAGTCAAGAAACTTCAAATTTTCGGGGATTCTTCATTGATCATCAATCAAATTTCCAAGAGATAGAAAGTAAGGAGTGAAAGCTTGGCCCCTTACCAAACCTACTTGGAAACTCTTACAAACCAACTGGAAAAAGGTAGAATACATGTATCTACCTAGAGAGGAAAATCAATTTGCTGATGCCTTGGCAAGACTAGCCTCAATGGTTAGGATTCCTACGGAAATTGGGCAAATGCCCTAAACAATAGAAAAGAGGCACAAATGGGCTTACATCCAAGTAATAGAGGATGATGAAGTAACCCAAGAGGAAGAAGAAGAAGAGAAAGAACCTTGGTATACAGACATCCTCAACTATGTCACAAAGGGAGAATATCCACCCCATGCTGAAAAAGGGCAAAACGAGCCTTAAGACTTTTGGCTTCCCAATATGTGCTCATAAACGACGAGTTACACAAAAGGGTACCTGAAGGTCGAGCTCTTTTATGTGTAGGAAAAAATGAAGCCCAAAGGGCTATGTGAATAGTCCACGAAGGGGTATGTGGAACACACGTAAATGGCAAAATGCTAGTCCAAATGATAATGCGCGAAGGATATTATTGGACTACCATGAATAGGGACTGTCACTAATATGTTAAAAGATGCCCTAAATTCCAAATATATGCCAACTTGCAACATGTTCCCCCCATCTCTCCTCTGAACCTACACATCACCATGACCATTCTCAACATGGGGAATAGACATCATTAAAAGAATTACTCCTCCAGGAACAGGAGGCCATGAATATATATTAGTAGCAATTGATTATTTCACTAAATGGGTTGAAGAAAAATCATATGCTAAACTCACTGCAAAACATGTAGCACTCTTTATTGAAAGAAACATCATTTGTCGATATGGAGTCCCACATGAAATGATAACTGACAATGGAACTCACTTTCAAGAAAAATGTGAAGAATTTTTACAAAAGTATGGAATTAAACATCATCATTCTTCTCCGTATAGACCTCAAGCAAATGGTGCCGTTGAGGCAGCTAATTAAAATTTAAAGACAATCATCGAGAAGATGACAGAAAATTACAAAGATTGGCCTAACAAACTTCACTTTGCCCTGTGGGGTTATCACACGTCAATTCGGTCATCAACAGGGAATACGCCATTTTCCTTAGTCTATGGAATGGATGCCGTACAACCTGTAGAGCTCGAAATACCTTCTCTACGCATCGCGTTAGAAAGTAAACTCGATGAAGTAGAATGGACTAGAGTGAGATATGAAGAGCTAAGTCTACTTGATGAAAAGCGACTAGAGGCTCTACATCACACTTAACGTTATCAAACCCATATGGATAGGCACTTCAACAAGAAAGTCAAGACAAGGAATATCAAAGTAGGAGACTTGGTCCTAAAAGCATTAAGGAAAAATGTTTTAGACCTAAGAGGCAAGTTTAGACCCAATTGGTCTAGACCATATATTTTCAAAACTATCCTATGTAGGAAATGAGTTCTCAAACATGACAAATCTTGACCAACTTAAGAAGTACTACCCATAATTACTTGAGTAGAACACTCAAGAGAGCTACGTTTGGCTTGATTCCTTAGGAAAGGATAAGTAGGCAACCCTTATAGGGTGCGACCACTTTAATTTTTATAAACCTTGCATTCCAGCAAGTCAACTTGGAGAAATTAGCGCCAAAATTTGCAAGTGCACCCCAGAAAAGCTGTCGTCTGGCGACGAAGCCAGCGCCGGGCGACGAGCAACAGCGTCTGGCGAAGAGGACAGCGCCAGACGACGGAGACTAGCGTCTGGTGATGGACATCAATTTTAACGCCAATTTTTTCGCATTAAACTGGGCAAATTTCGGTGTATTTCGAAAATTTTCGACTTCCATACTCGAATATTTTCAGAAAAATAATTAAGTGTTTTCATTGCTTTAATAAAATGTGTAAATGTTGATTTAATTTAAAAAGCTGAAAATTGCATTAATAAAATAAAGTAAAATTACATTATTGATGGAATTTAAATAAAAGCTTAATAAAATAAATTGACTTTAAAAATTAATATTGTCTACTAAATTGAAAGTTAAGCAATGCTTCAATCTTTCTTCTCCTTCTTTGTTCTCTTCCAATTCTTGTCAATATCTTCTTCATCGTCCATTACTTTTTCTAGTAAGCATCCTTTAGAAGATCTGCACTCAATTTTGGAGTAAATAGTTTCTCCTTTAGCTAGTACACCATGCTTCTTCTCTACCCAAATCTTCTTTTCTGTAGGGTCAGCTTTCCTTTTCTCTTTGCCTTTAGTAGTGTCTTTCTTCTTAGGCATCATAGGTGTTTTGAACTCAACTCTTTCACCTAAGCGTTCCTTAACAGGAGCTATCTTTTCACCCAGACGGTTTTTCACATTGGTTCTACTTTGATCTTTCTTCTTGTCATTTTTAGGCTTATCAAGTAGCCAATGCTTCACATCCTTGGACAAAGAAGGAAGAACCTTTTGGTTAACCACTTCCCATAAAGGCCTAGCACTCGAATAAGTGTCAAAACTCTCTACTTCTTGTGAAACAGGGAATTCATAAGGACGACGAAGATCTTTAGAAGGAATTGTTTGAGTAAGGCTGTACTATCTTTTTACCTTGCAATGGTAATAAAAAGTCATCTTGGATAAGCTTAGAAGACGGCAGAAGGGTTGCTTGTTGACACCAAACATCTTCTTAATTTTCCATCATGGGATGATCCATTTGATAGCAAAATCACGAGAGGAAAATATTTTGCTCCACTCCCGGCGACCCATCTTTATGAAAAAGCGCTTCTTTCGCCTCATTAAGCAGTTTGGAGTGTGTTTTTCAATGTTGTCAGGTGGACTAATTAATTCTAGTCTTTCCATTAGCCACATCTGCGAAAAAATTCAATGCAAATAATTAGTATTACTATACAAAAATATATGTTTTTAATTTCTGTAATTAAAAAATATTATTTTTCTACCTGTAATAAAATTGGAGAGCCTCGAAAAGGTGCTTTTGGATTTTTCTTTAATTCATCCAATCTGAGCATTGTTTCTCCAACAATTAATGACATTGGATTCCTCCTTGATTCAATTTGTTCCATCACAGACACTAAAATTGCTTGACCCTCTCGATTATTACCACTAGTGAGGAGATATAGGCTAAGCATGTAAAAGAGAAAATCTCTTCTTCTATAAACATGAAAAGACTCAAAATATGGTCTATCAAAGTAGTGGCGTGCAAATTTTTTCAGATTAACTACAGTACCATCTACAATATTTGTTAGGTCTCTGTCTTTCAGATTCAAGAAGCGCTCAAAATCTTTATAATAATATTCACTAATATTAGGAATTACCACAAGATCCATGGAGGGAAAGCCTAGAATGGCGCCAAATTCTTCCGGTAAAGGACTAATTTCATCATAGCCTAGTCTAAAACAATATGTGTCTGGATCCAAATATTCTAAGGCAATATGAATAAAATCTATATCTATATCTACCCCTTAATACCATAAATACCTCCCATATAAATGAAATAAAGCTCTTTTCTCTCCCTAGCAGTTAAAGAATGGCACCACTCACGAGTAAAATCACTAAAACTCTTAGACATGATTGCTTAAAGAGAATTTAAGCTATAACTATTATTTTAATCTGTTTGAAATATACAAAATTCGGCAGATTTGAAGGCTATTTATGGACAAAACTGGTGCCGTTTGTTTTCCGAAAGGATTCGGAGAAAAAGAGTCTGTCGCCAGACGACAAGGACAACGTCTGGCAACGAGGCTTGTCGCCTGGCGAGGACACCATCGCTTGGCGATAGATAGTTGGTTCAACGACAGTTTATTTGCGCTATGCAACTTATATGTTTTCTTCAATTACGACTCGATTTTTGTGCATTGACTTTATGTTTTTTTAACTTCCTTCAAACATTTTTTTATTAATTTAAGCTTAATTAATTTTAGGCCTATGTTAGTCAAAATTTTTTTATTTTTATTTTTTCTTTTTGGGGGAGAAAGTCAGATACCCTCCATTAATAATAAAAATGACAGAAATTTTTTACGCAAAAATTAGTCATGCACATAAAGTAAAAAAATAAATTGAAAAGATAAAATAAGCACAATAAAGTTGTATATACAATATGTCTAATGTAGAAGTAATACAAATTAGCAATGTCCTATAAGTCAAATAAAATAAGCACAGGTACAGCTATGGTGCCGGAGGACGCAAATGAGGAGGCACTCCCAAGGTATCAAAGAACAAGGTAGATCGTGGAGTATGCCCCTCACCGGCCCCAGGATCGCCAACAGTCGGGATCGACAGAGTAGGACCAACCCATCCAGGCTTACTATGAAGATCAATGGCCAATGGCTGAGGCTGCAGCGGCTGCTGCGACGACGAGCAACCCTCGTACGTCCCACCACTCCCTAAAGGAGTCGATGGCATGCCCCCTTAGCCTGCTGACCTAGCACGTGCACCCTTAGATGAAGAGCCCGAACCATCTAGTCTCTTAGGTGTAGCCGTCTCCGATCGACCACCCTCACCCCTAGAAGAGGTACGATGACGCCTCGAATCGGGCCTCCCTCTCCTAGCCTCGGGTCTCGGCCAGGTATGAGGAGGAATAGGTTGTCCCTGCAAAAATAAGTCATGTCAGATGCTAAATGAGTAAATCAAATCATAAGATAAGGATAAGAGAAATACCTCTGAAGTATTGTCACGACGAAAAGAAGCACGATCCCTCCATCTCACCAGCTGGTAACGAAAGGCGTCCAAGCCTCTCGCCATCGTCGTCACCGCCTCGTGAGAGAACTATCAAAAGATAAGTCAGTAGCGATCAACAATATATGTGCAAGTAAAAAAGGCAAATAAATGACTCACCCAAGTCTGACGTCGCGGTATTGACTGCTCAATAAAGCGATGATCCGGAGGAGCTAGAGGAATCATCTCCTCAAAAGGCCCATACACCCCCTGATAGGTGATGGACACAGGTGGAACGACAAACTCCGCATGCGCAACCTACAAGATAAACTGAGTAGTTAGTATCTACTTGGGGGCTACACAAGAAGTGAATGCACAAGATAAAGAGTACCTCCTCTCCGCCCTCTGGAAAAACAGGTGGTGGAGCCAAAAGCGGTAGCAAGGCCTCTAAATAGCACAGCTCCGGACGAGCGTGCGTCCGCTAAGGCGTGCCCTTTGGCGCCTTACTCGCCAAAGTCCTGAACCTCGCCTTATCGAATATATGCTGAGGTGGACGAGGTGGAACAACGAAGGCCTCTGAGGAGTGCTGAATAGCCACTCTCTCGGCAAGATACACCGCAACATCATACATCCCCTGGAAATAGCGACACTGAGTGGTGTATTGCGCAGCAAGCGCAGAAACGTCAAAATCAGCCCACGGCCAAAACTCTACAGCCGGCTCCTACAAAATGTATACTCATAAGACAAAATCCTACTAAAGGTATAAAGAGCAAAGCATCTGAAAAAACATACCGAGAGGATCAATTCTCGAATGCGCCTAGAAGTGACATCTGCACTGTGATGACCTCCCCAACTGGCAGCAGCAGGGAGCTCGCGAGGTGAAGGTCTCGCTGGTGCAAGAGATGGAAAGTACTCGTAGAACCAGATCTACGAAAACAAAGAAATGTCAACAGATGCTAAAATAGGTCTAGATCTAACTTTAGAAGGAATAAAGCATACCTCTTCGACTCTCCAAAAGCTGGAAAGTGCGATATCTCCCTCGAAGGAGCTATGACGGCTAAAAAGTCACAGTCCGACCAAGAAGTCCGCATAGGCTAAGCTGGCCCAATCATACGACCCGACTGAAGCAAGGCCACGAATAGCAGGTAGGTATTCAAGTAGCACTCGACTACCTCTATAAGGAGAAAAGGTCCCTGACAACAAGATAAGAGCAAAAATACGCACCCGCTGCTCTAGGTGGTCGCAGGATCCTGAAATGCTGCAGCAAGCGTGCTCTGACGAATGTATCTATTGCTAAGCTGCGTCGGATCAGCCTCAGCACGAGCCTGAATAGTGATAGGGCCCAACAGCTCCAGCACCTCCGGAAAAAAGACTGTGATCTCGCTATCGAAAGGAAGTGGGACCGAGGTGAACTCCAACCCCGTAATGAGACTGAAGTAAGTGGGGGTAACAGTCAGCTCACCCCAAGGAAAGTGAAAAGTGTTGGTGGTGTCCCAAAAGAAATCCACCAAATCTCAGACTACATGGTGGCTCTGTCCAAAAGAGTACATAGTCTGAGTGGCTCGCAGCAAAGGAGTCAAGCCAAATGACTCCCACATAAGGCGCAAACTAACGTGGTCGCGAAAGTAAGTATCGTAGAAAGAGGCGATGATCGTGTTGCCAGAACCGTGGCTACGGACCCTCCCGCTGAGAATCCCTCGACGTTCGCGCTCTGAAATATGGAAATCTGGTGCAAAGTACAGAGTGTGCTCATCCCACTTTGGAAACCTCCCTAGAGAAAAGGAGGTGCCTACGGGGTTGTCCTCCCGACGAGTCTCCCTAGAACGAGAACGAGAGCCCGAGCCTCCTTGTCTAGCCATGCTATATTATGCAAAATACCAGAAAATTAAGGTTCTATAGTATCCAAGGTTCACCTAGCTGAATGATACTATGTTAGCAAAAACAGAGTACGTAGTACTAAAACAGAGCACAATCTCAATCCAACCATAAATCGCAAATTTCAGTAGTAAAACAATTTCTTGCATTATTATGATAAATATTGTGAAAAATTTTGACAAAAATGGTTAGCAAAAACACGAAGAACAGGTTACATTGTTCTCACGAACTCAAGAGGGTCAACAATGGAAAATTGCTCATTTCTTCACCAAATTAGGTGAAACAAGTCTCAAAATGCTCTAAACATGATATATAAACATAATCTAGCAGTTTTAAAGCATAAAATTCGATAAACAAAGAGAATTAAGCATAAATGGGTTCGATTTTTTTGAATACCCGTGCGAGAACATATTCGAACTCAGCAAAAATTGAGTTCAGTTTGAGAAAAACTTACATGGATCCGGAAAATAGATGAAACAAGCTTTGATTTGCAACAAATTTGAGCGAATTTGGTGGACAAACGAGCAAGAAAGACCAAATTGAAGTCTCGAGCGAAAACGAATAACAACAGCAACAACCATGACAAATGGGGAAGAAAGGGGTTTTATTTTGAAAAACCAACTTCGTTGCCAGGCGCTGGTCTTCGTCGCCTGGCGACAGAGCAAAATAGCAGCGACAATGCTTTCCAGCGTGCGCTGGTGTGGCGATAGAACATGTGGCCCTCATAAATGATTATGTGGACCTTATGCAGAAATTTCGGGTTCCTTGGTACGCCAGTTAGCCCTTATAAGCAATTTGACATGATTAAGTGATCAGCTCGATTTCAATCACAGTAGGTGATCGACGTGATAAAAGATTGCCTCACTTAGCTTAAAGCGCCTAAACATTGGCTCATCGCAAAGGCACCGGCATAATGGTTCACAAACAGTAGAGGCACCGACATAATGGTTCACAAACAGCAGAGACACCGACATAATGGTTCACAAGTAGCAAATGCGCCGACGTACTTGCAGCGCGAAAATTTAAGCAAATATTACGGCAGCAAAGTTTAAGCGAGCTTTGAAGGATCGATGATGTGTCTAATTTATATAGTATTTTACCCCCGTCCCTTGGTCATAATTAGTAGTGTTTTTGGCTCTTTAGAGCCACTTTTATTACTAATTGGTGTTTTCTAGTGTTTTCGTAGTTTTGCTTGAGTTTTGTAGGAAATTTCACTTTTGGAGCATTTTTCCCGAGTTTTCATGGAGCAACTACGGACATTGGAGGAGCACGACCATTTTTGAAGCCCAAGGCCGTTTAGAGCCGGCAATTAAGGGCTCGGTATAGTTGATACCGGGGCATTTGGACCAAGTATTCAAGACCCAAAGAGGAAATCCTGATTGGGCTGAAGAATCGAAGCCCAATCGAAGTCCAAACCTCGAGGTGGAATCGGGCCCGATCGGGCAGCCTTCGCTCGATCGGGCGGGCGCGCAATTAAGGTCCTGCTAGCAAGGCCAAGGCGCGCTCGATCGGGCGCGGCTGCTTAGAAGAGAATGCGAAGAAAAAGGCGGGCCCGATCGGGCGGCCCTTCGCCAGATCGAGCGAGTGTTTCTAGGGAGACTTCTTTGCCGATTTCTTAGTTTCTAATTAGGAGTGTTTTTAGAGTTTGTTTAAGTATGATTTAGTAATATATTTTTGGTTTAATTCTTTTCTTAGACTTTCTCTCTCTACTTAGATTATTTCTCTTTCTAGATTTCTCTCAACTTTTACTCTTGTTCTTGACTCAACTTTGTAGTTCCGTCGATTTCTGTAACGATTTCTTCTTATTAATTTCAGCAATTTTATTCCTTTATGACTTGTTTAATTTCTTTATTTAGTTTAGATTTAATTATGTGTGAGTAGTTTTATTTCTAGGGTTTATGGGGATCCAATAAATAATATGAAGGGGTAATTTATGATTGTTGATTGTCAATGCTTAATTAATTTCCTATTGATTGATTTAATGCTATGCAATTAGATTAGGCTTGGTTTAATTGTATGAGTTTAGCAATATTGATTCGAGATTCGAGATATGAGAATTGATGTTTAGGCTTAATTTCAATAGGCGGACTAATTTATAAATGGTTAAGTCGAGATTCGAGAGATGAGATTTAATGCCGGTAAATTAACTCTGTGATTGTAATACATAGCGAAAACCCTTTATGATCTAATAATTGATGCATTGATGATTGATTGTTATGTTTTACCATGGAATATTGTTTATTGGTGAACCTATGCCCTATGCTTTTATTTCATTAATTTCCTTCCTACTTTTATTCCTTCCCACTTTTACTCTTAGTAGTTTAGTTCCCTTTTATAATAACAATTTGGTTACTTGATAATTTAGATTATTTTGATTAATTAGGAATAAATTAACTCGTTTCCCTGTGGTTCGACCCTTCTTCCCTATCTACATAGTTAGTGGATTTAGGTATTATTTTTGATTAGGTGATTATGACTTTAGCCTGTCAATCGACAAGCGTTGATCTTCAGTAATTTTCTTCGGAATATTATCGCAAAAGTGAAGATGTCTTCAAGAGAAGTTATATTCGACGACGTTCCCTAGGATGTGGAAGGTTGTCAAAAGCAGAGGATGGCTTCAAGAGAAGTGATCTTCGACGACATTCCCTAGGATGTGGAAGGTTGTCAAAAAGTAGAGGATGGCTTCAAGCAAAGTAATCTTCGACGGCGTTCCCTAGGACGTGGAAGGTTGTCAAAAGCAAAAGGTGATTTCAAGAGAACTTATCTTCGATCGTGTTCCCTAGCTTGCGGAAGATGGTCATAAGGCTGTAGAAGGTTGTTTCAAGTGAAGCAATCTTCGATAGTGTTCCCTAGCTTGCGAAAGACTTTCACAACGAAAATTGGAGGTAGAAGCAAGCGTAGCAGTCTTTAGGCGGTATCCCTAGCTTGAGGAAGATCGTCAAACAAATCGGTTACTCCAGAGACGTGTGATCGACGGTGCAAGATACGCGTTTCTTAACTCTCTTATCTGTTTTAACTAATGCTAGTTTGCAGGTATTGGCGTTACAAGAATGATTTAGGATCGCAGAACGTTCTGAATCATTCTCCGTCCCTATAGTTACTTTGACTTTTGTTTTCGAAATATAAGTTTCTCCAAACTCAGTCAAAGTATGGGCTTCTGTAGACACCTAAATGTGTCTCCCCAAAACCAAACCCAGTGATAAATACCTTGCACGTTACTTGATTATTGAACAAAGTGAAAGTGTGGAAAGTCTAGTGATGAGGATGTTTTTATTAAAATAATTCTCTTTCTGTTTTCTAAAATATTTATTTTCTTACTCTTGTTTATGAAAGATAACCAGTCCAATTTGATTTGGTCCATAACAGGGGTCCAATAATAGTGTAGTTGGATTGGGCTCGAAATGAGCTTTCCAAAGATATATTATAAGCCCAATTAATTTCGATGAATTATGAGGAAGTTATGAATTAAATTAGATTAGGCCCAATGATTTTAAAGGTGGCCCAATGATCTATAGGAGGGCTTATTAATTATATTTTAAAGATGTTTTATTTAGAATAAAATATATTACAGCTGATTTGAAAAGCTGCTCAGACGCATAATTACCTGCAACCGGTGTTAAGGGTAATTACGTGTGGAAAAGCGCGTTGAATTTGGACCAGCGCGAGATGACAGAGTCGTCGCTAGGCGCTAACCTTCGTCACCTGGCGCTGGCCTTAGTCGCCTGGCGACGAGCTTGTCATCTGGCGCTGACTCCTGTCGATTGCGACACGAGATATTTTATTCCGAGTATGATTTTCTTCGATCCCGTGCTATTTTTCCTATAAATAGGGGTCGTATCTTCCTGTTTTCAAATCATCTACATCTACAATCTCTCTCTAAAAGCTAGAAGCTTTTTCTTTCTCTCTTCTTTTTCTAAAACTTCCCTCTTCCAAAATTCCTCATACATTATCTTTAGAAACACCTAGCTAAGTTCGAAGTTGCCTTCTCCCTAGAAGTGAAAGGTTGATAATTTCTGAGGGTTTGGTCCCAAATCCCTATTTCAGTTATTTAATTTAATTATTTTGATTTATTATTTTTCCTTGAAGTTACTAACGTGTGTATTTTGTTATTAGAAAATGGTACGAGGCATCAAAGTAAGTAATTTAATTACTTATCTATTATTTCGATGTAGAAAGCATGCTTAGAATTTTCTATTAATTTCTAGTATCATGTTAGGATGTTATTATTGCTTTCTAATATCATGTTAGCATCATGTTAAGGCTAAAGCTTTAATCTTTATTGTTTAGTGACATGCTAGCTAGCTAGGGTTTGTTATCAATCTTGTTAATATCATGCCTAGGGTCTTGCTATTAATATTATGCTTTAACATGATTATAATAATTGTTATTGTTGTTATGATTATTATGTTACTTGATATTTATTGTTATTGCTTGATCATACCTTTTTATGAATGTTTAAAGGGAATGTGTACTTGTAATCACGCTTAATAAGATAATTAATAATCTTGTTTAGGGTAATATGATTATAATATAAGCGATCGCCAATAATAGTTTTGTTTGTGCATTGATATTCAACCAACATAGATAAACAGGTTTAGGGTAAACCTATTGATTGTATGTTAGTCAGAAAGCGCACATGAATACGAGAAAAATAAAGTAGAGGCCTGTTATTAGGGAAAGTTCAATCTCTTTTAGGTTGGATTTGTACCTTCATCCCCGAACTTCCAGTCATGGTTCCAGACCGATTGGAGTTAACGATCTCGTAGATCGTTAAGGGGCGTAACCTTCACGCCGTGAACGGTTTACAAGTTCCTAAAACTTGTTGGCGACTCTTTTACTCTAGCTTCCTTCCTTTTGGACGCCACCATGCTTAAGTGTATGATCACAATGGGGCTCAAGTGTGGGATGGCTTGAAATATTCCCTACACCAGCGGTGGCTTCGATTACTTGTGACTTTGAGTTTGAGGAGAGAGAAGGCAAGAGAGAGCGTCATGGGCGAACCTATGTCGTTGCTCACGGTGGAGGAAGTGGTTGTGGTGGAGAAAGTTAAGGGGTAGGTGGTGGAAGTGGTTCCGGAGCAGGTGGTGGGCGAAGAGGAGGGAATGAGAAAGAGAAAGAATGAAGAAAAGTGAAGTGGAAAAACAAAGAAAGAGAAAAGAGAAAAGAGAAAAGAGAAAGAGAAAGAGAAGGAAGGACAAATTTTTTTTTTTTTTAAATTTCGCACCGGTTTGAACCGGTGGGATTAACATAATTTTGCACCAGTTTGATTTGAACCGGTGCGATTTATCTTTACTCATATCCCGCCTATGTTTTTCCCATTGGTTTTTGAAAATCAGTGGCCATTTTCTCGCTGCGAATTTATTTTTTTCTACTAGTGACACCTTTAAGCTTTGTACTACCGCTTTCAAAGTAATTTATATATCTTTTGAAAATATTTGTGATTATCTTTTCTCTTATTTAACATAGCATTTTGACTAGTATGCCACATGAAAGGAATTTAGGAAGTAAGTCAGCATGTGACATAATACCTTAGGCCCCAAGAAAGGGTAAAAAAGGAGTGATTTCAAGTTTTTTATCATGTTAAATTGGACCAGCGGCGTATCCAAAAAGTCAGAAGTGTGAGTTTGAAATCATCAAATAATAAAATATAGATCTTTTTTTTTATTGCAACATTGGTAATTTCATGCTTGCCGATTCACAATTTCTTTATGAATACGTAGGAGGTTGGTAATCAAACCCAAAACCTATGAAACACAAGCCACAAAATCCAAACCCCTTGCTACCACTTAGCAGCACCACTTATCTCACTAATGCACACAAATTGTATTTATTATTTTTCTCTATTTTTAAAAATTAAACACAACTTTTTTTCTCGAAAAATCAGTGGTTCAATTAATCCACCGTGAATCCGCCACTAAAATGGGTTGAAAAAGTCACTATTTCTCTAAGTGATAACACAATTGTATTAAAGTTATAATGTTCTACAAATATTGCACCACATGGAGAAATTTTGTATTTTAATGTACCCCTAACTCTAAAATTTGTTGAAAATATTGGATAATCCCATATGCTAACTATGCATAAGCAATTCATGCCACTCATATCGCTAAAGAGATGAAACATTTGAGTAGTCGGTGAAATCAACCATATAAGTCGTTAACAACTTCTCCATTTCAGCAAAAATATCATATTTTAGGAAAAAAATTGGAAAACATAAATTAAAAAAATCAAGAAATTTGAACAAAAATACAAATCGAAATAACCCTAATTGGATTGACTAATTTTTTTTTTAATGTATAATACGAACCATAACTTTCTGAATACATCATTTCTTGTAATTACTCCGTAAGTTGGGCATTAATAATCAATAACTTAATACTAAAAGCAAAACCAGTGATGATACATGTCATTTCATGATTTCAAAGTTTCCCTTCACTTTATTTAATTTTAATTTTATTTTTTAGGCAAATTTGTCAGAAAAACCTTTTAAAGCCTCATTTTGCAAGAAAAAACCTTTTAAACGATTTTTTATTAAAAAAAAAACCACAACGATCAAAATATTTGTCTAATGAAACTTAACCTCACTTTTTAGGCATTGACTTCAAAAATCCGGTGTTGACCTCCCCTTTCTCACTATTTGCACTATAGTGTTGTTTTATTTCCCTCCAATTTTTTTTGCTAACCTAATTTTCCCTGTCTTCCCTCTATGTATTCTAGGGCTTCCTTCCCCAAATTATTAGCTTGAAAAAATTAGGAAAAATTTCCCCAAATCAGGTGAATTGAAAGGTAATTTAGGGTTCTTCCTCAATTTCTCGAATTCAATTGTCCTTCTTTCCTCTCTTGTTTCCCATAATTTTTGTGATGCTGTAGACACCCATTTCTGTCTCCCCAAAACCAAACCCAATGATGAGTACCTTTCACGTCGAATCATAATCGAATGAAACGGAACAGTGGAATGGTCTAGTGTTGCGGAAAGTTTTAATCTCTTTTCTCTTCTCTGTTTTTGAAAACTTATTTTAAGAAAACAGCCAATCCAGTTTGGTTGGTCCATGATATGGGTCCAATAGTAGTGTAGTTGGATGGGGCTTGCAAAGACCTTTCCAACGATATATTATATGCCCAATTCCGATGAATATTGAGGAAGTTATGGCCAATTTACCAAACTGGACCCGGTTTGAGCTTTATGTACGACCCAATGATCTAGGGGAGGGCCTAATATGATTTATCATTCCTAATGCAATTAGGAATGGTTTTAGTCTTCTAGAATCTTCTAGATGGTTCTTTTCATTCCTAATTCAATTAGCATTGATAAATTGACTTTTGTTGACTTTTCAGAGTTTTAATCAAAATCAAATAGCATTTTTGAGGAAATTATATTATTTTATCCTCCGGTACGGTAAACTTATCGGATTTTTGAAAACGCATTGGAATCAGGCTTGGAGCCTAATCCCAGGCCTTGCGCTTGGCGCTAGCCATTGGCGCCTGACGCTAGTGGTGGTGCCTGGCGCCAGCTAGCCAAGGTTGGCACCAGCTCTGTTTTCTGAGCGTCAGACTCTGTTTTGGTTAATTTATCTTTTTTGGCTGATTTTCTCTATAAATATCGTATTAAAAACTCTGTTTTCATTCATCATCTACATCTATCATTCACCAATTCTCATCGATTGTTTTCAATCATCAATAATCATTAATTCTTTAGCATTCTCTAAATCATTCATCTCTCTTAAAACATCCAATTCTTTCTTTTTAAGCCTTTGTTTTCTTCATACAAAATTCCGCATTCACAAGATCTAGAAACACCTAGCCATATTCGAAGTTGCCTTCGCCCTAGACGTGAAAGGTTTAATTTCTGAGGGTTTGGTCCCAAATCTCTATTTCAATTATTTGATTTAATTGTTTTGTTTATTATTTTCCTTGAAGTTAATAACGTATGTATTTTGTTATTAGAAAGAGATATGAGGCATCAAAGTAAGTACTTTAATTGATTAATTGATATTATGATGTAGAAATCATGTTTATATTGTTATTATGATATTCCTAGTATCATGTCTAGGGTATTTTTAATATTAAATATGATTGTTGCGATGCTTCCTATGTTCTTCCTAATATTTATGATTGTTAGTATCATGTTAGGCCTAAAGATTTGATTTTTATTGCTTAGTGACATGCTAGGGTTTGTTATTAATCTTGTTAGTATCATGCCTAGGATCTTGCTATTTTTATTATGCTTTAATGTTAACATGATCATGAATATTATTATTGTTATTTTGATTATGATTATTATTATTATGATTATAATTTTATTGTCATGATAATGATTATTTATTATGTGTCTTGATGCTTATTTATAATTATTGCTTGATCACGCCTTTTATCCATGTTTAAAGGGAATTGGTACTTGTAATCATGCTTAATAAGATAATTAATAATCTTGTTAGGGTTAATTTTGATTATAATTTCAAGTGATCGCCAATAATAGTTTATTTGTGCATTATATTCAACCAACATAGATAAACAAGTTTAGGGTTAATCCTATTGATTGCATGTTAATCAAAAAGCGCACATGAATACGATCAGAATAAAGTAGAGGCCTATTATTAGGGCAGGTTCAATCTCTTTTAGGTTGGATTTGTACCTTCATCCCCGAACCCTTATTTGGTTCATGAACTTATGGAGTTGATGATCTCTTGGATCGTTAAGGGGTGTAACCTTCACCTCGTGAACGGTTTACAAGTTCCTAAAAAACTTGTTGGCGACTCTTTTGCTCTATCTTCTTCCCTTTTGGACGCCACCGTACTTTAGTGTATGATCACAGTAGGGTTCGAGCTAGTGGGATTTTAAAGGCTTGAAATTATTCCCTACAGTTTTTGGCGACTCCACTTGGGAGGATTTCTATTTTAATTCCTGAATTTGTTTCGACAATGATTTAGAATGAGTGGATGAGACTCGAAAAGTTCTAAGTATTTCATGTGCGTAATTTTGATTAACATTATTGTCATATGCATAAAAAAGGTCTCATTGGAAAGACCATCCGTAATGAGTTAAAAACATAGGATTTTACACGTAGGAAATTTGAGGAATATCTTTCACAACTAGGACTGAAATAACACCGCGCGAAACTGGAAAATTTTATCGAGCACAGAAAGCTGCTGAGGCATGTGGGAAGTAGCGTCAGGGGCCAGAGTTTGGCGCCAGACTTTTAGTCGTAGCGCTAGATGCCAGTATTGGCGCCAGGCGCTACAGTTAAAAGCTGGCGCCAGTCTCTGTTTGCTGGCACCAATTTCCCCCAATATCGAGCCAGAAATATGCGTTCTAATTTCGACCGGTTTTTCGTATTGTTTGCTCGATCCTACTTCCTGATTGAATTTTTTCTCACTTTTCTGAAACCCATATGTGTTCTACATATGGACATAACCCTCTGGGAATTCATGCTCCATCTACCTGATTGAACGCTCTGTGCAACCCTTCACGGTTAGGCTTCTGCGCGGTGCATTCGGACAATTAACCATGGACCCTCTATTGACTAAACCATATCTCGAACTTTAGAGAACTAGAGCCATGGTTAGGTTGCGAACGCATTGCATCATATTGTGCCTACTTGGCTAACTGTGCATTATTTGTTGTGCATATATATTCTATGCTTCTCTTAACCGTTTGTTGACTTGTGTTGAGACTAAATAAATTAATGACTTAAAGAACTTTGCCTAATTAATTAATTAATTAATTAATTAATTAATTTGAGTGAATAAAGTCTAATTTTTTAATCGGAATTGACCTAGTACGACTTTAGGCATACCCCAGTTGACTAATAACACCGAAAACAGTCCCAGACCGAAGCTCAAATATTGGTGCCAAGGTCTGAGCTATAGCGCCACACTAGAGAGTGTAGCGCCTGACGACAGCTATGTTGTCTGGCACCAAGCTCCACAGTGTGACGCCAGTCCTGTCGCTTGGCCGACAGTTCGGATTATTGGTCGAGTCATCACCTAGGGTCTAATTAACCAGTTTGCTAATTAATTCGGTTAATTTTCGATGTAAATAACACCTTGTCGAGTCATTAATCGAGTCTTAGTCACATATTCTAGCCACATGGTCATGACACCAGTCTTAACGCACCATCTACACTCACTATCCTTAGCACACACTTTGAGTACATCACCATGACCATGTCTTAGGTCCATGCATGAGTCGGTCTTTCCGTCATTTGAGTTGGGGGTACATTCTATTCCTAATCCTTCATATCCCTCCATCTAAATCTTCTTCACATTCTATTCCAATCTTTTTTCGCTTCCTCCATCCATTGCATGTTGAATAAAGTTTGAGTCAAATAATTAACAATAATTATCCCCAAATTCCTTTCCCACAGTACTTGGTCGAGGAGAGAAGGGCGATTAATCAAGGACAACCTCTTTATTCAAGTCTCGCTTTTTGATAAACCGATTCGTCAAAAGAGGAAGGCTAAAAAGATAATGGCAAATCAAGAAGAAGTCAATGATCTTAGGAACCAACTGGTTACCGTGACTGAGACACTGAAGCTACTCACACTCAAGATCGATGATCCCGTGAAGAAACAACAGATGAACCTCATGCAAGAGAGTCTAAGCAAGCTATCTAGTGACTATAAATTTCAGGGCATGAGTTCACAAGGGGTCTCGCTGGATAAGGAACTTCTTCCACATAAGTTCAATGCCACTGACATCCCAAAATTCAAGGCAACAGATAATCCTTATTTTCATCTAAGAGCTTTCGAAATTATAATGAACATTAAGGGCATCGATAAGACGGTCTTCCCTTCTCTGTTCTCACTATCTCTTGAAACCGTTTGCCAACAATGGTACTTCTCCCTCGACAAGGAGAAAACCTCTACCTGGGAATTGATAGTGTAGGGAATAATTTCAAGCCTTAAATCCCCCTAACTCGAACCCCACCGTGATCATACACTAAAGTACGGTGGCGTCCAAAAGGGAAGAAGATAGAGCAAAAGAGTCGCCAACAAGTTTTTAGGAACTTGTAAACCGTTCACAAGGTGAAGGTTACACCCCTTAATGATCCAAGAGATCGTCAACTCCATAAGGTCATGAAACAAATAAGGGTTCGGGGATGAAGGTACAAATCCAACCTAAAAGAGATTGAACCTGCCCTAATAATAGGCTTCTACTTTGTTCTGATCGTATTCATGTGCGCTTTTTAATTAACATACAATCAATAGAATTAACCCTAAACCTGTTTAATCTATGTTGGTTGAATATTAATGCACAAATAAATCTATTATTGGCGATCACTTGAATTATAATCACAATTAACCCTAACAAGAATATAAATTATCTTATTAAGCACGATTACAAGTACAAAATTCCCTTTAACATGCATAAAAGGTGATCAAGCAATAACAATAAATCAAGCAACATAATAAATAATCAACAACAATAATTATAATCGTTCCAAAATAATAATAATAATAATATTCATAATCATCATGAATTATAACAATTATAATCATAATCATGTTCATGTTAACATTAAAGCACAATAAAGATAGCAAGATCCTAGGCATGATACTAACAAGATTAATAACAAACCCTAGCATGTCGCTAAGCAATAAAAATCAAATCTTTAACCCTAACATGATACTAACATGAATAAATATTAGGAAGAATATAGGAAGCATCTATCGTAACAATCATATTTAACATTAAAATTACCCTAGACATGATACTAGGAATCATAATAACAATTTAAACATGATTTCTACATCATAATAACAATAAATCAATCAAAGTACTTTCTCTTTCTAATAACAAAATACACACGTTAGTAACTTCAAGGAAAAATAATAATCAAAGCAATTAAATTAAATAATTGAAAGAGAGATTTGGGACCAAACCCTTAGAAATTGAAAACCTTTCACGCCTAGGGCGAAGGCAACTTCGAATATGGCTAGGTGTTTCTAGATCTTGTGAATGCGAAATTTTGTATGAAAACAAAGGTAAGAAAGAAAGAATGTTAATTAAAACTTGTGAATGATAGATGTAGATGATGAATTGGTTCTAGGTGAATCAAAACGAAATTTTTGATACGATATTTATAGAGAAAATCAGCCAAAAAAGATAATTTAACAAAACAGAGTCTGACGCACGCAAAACAAGGTTGGCTCCAACCCTGGCTAGCTGGCGCCAGGCACCAATGGCTAGCGTCTGGCGCCAAGCCTGGTTCCAGGCGCCAAGGCTTGGGGTTGGACGCCAGCCTTGATTTTAACGCGTTTTTGAAAATCTGATAAGTTTACCGTACTGGAGGATTAAATAATATAATTTCTTCGAAAATGCTATTTGATTTTGATTAAAACTCTGAAAAGTCAACAAAGTCAACTTATTAATGCTAATTGAATTAGGAATGAAAAGAACCTTCTAGAAGATTCTAGAAGACTAAAACCATTCCTAATTGCATTAGGAATGATAAATCATATTAGGCCCTCCCCTAGATCATTGGGCCGCACATAAGGCTCAAACCGGGCCCAGTTTGGTTAATTGGCCATAACTTCCTCAATATTCATCGGAATTGGGCTTATAATATATCATTGGAAAGGTCTTTGCAGACCCCATCAAACTACACCACTATTGGACCCATATCATGGACCAAACAAACTGGATTGGCTGTTTTCTTCAAATAAAGTTTTCAAAAACAGAAAGAAGAGAAAAGAAACAAAAACTTCCCGCAACACTAGACCTTTCCACACTTTCGTTTCATTCGATTATGATTCGACGTGAAAGGTACTCATCACTGGGTTTGGTTTTGGGGAGACACAAATGGGTATCTACAGATAGTAAACGCTTTCGTTGATAGATACAAGTGCAATATTCAAGTTAAAACCGACCATATACAACTTGAGATGCTAAGACAAAAAGAGAATGAAGGCTTCACCTCTTTCTTTAACAAGTGGAGAGAAACCTCAGCTAAGATGATTGAGGTCCCCACCAAAAAGGAGTTTGTGAGGATGTTTGTCAAGAATCTCCAAGAAAAGTATTTAAAGCACTTAAAATATCAACACAACTTGAATACTTTCAAGGCCGTTTATGACATCGGAATTGAAATCGAAGACGACCTCGCAAAGCAAAAAGCTACTAACAATAGTAACCACGGTGGCTGGAAAGGAAAGAAGAACGACAATCCTTCTTCTTCCGAAAACGCCCACTCTAGTAATAATGTTAGTACCTTTGACCATAATGATGTCTTAGCCATGGACAATCAAGGATCTAAAAGGAAACCAAGGCGAGAGTTCACATCCATTGGAATGACCTACGATGCTGCTTTCAACCGTCTTTACGATCGAGGATTAATCAAACCTATTGGCCCTACCGAGGATCCAACACCAGAAAATCGATCTTCGAGATGGAATCCAAACTCCTATTGCAAGTACCATCGAGGGCGCGGTCATACTACTGATGAATGCTACAGGTTTCAAAACCTCATTCAAGATCTCACAGAGGCAAATAAGATCCCATTGGCTCTAGCTAGCGAGAAGACTGGGTGATGATGAAGTGAATGACACAAGACAAGAGGCGAGCTTCAACGACAAGATTTCGTGACCTCTTTTTTCTATTTCTTTTTCATTCTTTCCTTTCCCCAATAAGTCTAGCATAGATACCTTTTTATTCTCCTTAGATTTATTTTGTAGGATCATTATTTATTTTTATTTTAATAAAATGAGCATTTATTTCCTTGCATATGATCATCACATTGCATTGCATTAAAAAAAAAAAATTCGTGTCGAATTAAGCACAAGATATACCAATGATTTGAGGCACCTCTTGTAGCCACATCATATCTCGTTTCACCTTTCGAATATGCAATCCTTTCTTCATAAACCACTTTGAGCCTTGTCTAACGATAGACCCTTCTTTTTTCAACCTACATCTACCTAACCTTGGGATGGGATGGTGTGCAACTTGTGCAATTCTAAAAAGCTTGAGTGATTTCAAAAGATCAAAATAAGCAAGCAAAAATAAATAAAAGTGTACAAAAGGGCAAATGTTCCAATGTCTTTGATATGAAAGTATCTTCGATAAGAACACGTCTCAGATTGCGTCTCGTATCGAGTGCTCGGTACCGTGCCTGAGAAACATGAATGCTAAGTGAGTGATAGACCGCATGATCGAGATTGCCCACACTTATGAAAATAAAGATAAATGCTAATGCAAAAAGAGAGCTAAAAAAAAGAGTAGAAACTCAAGCATAAAAATATAAAGATTTAAAAGCAAGGTTACACACCTTGGGTGCTTATAAAGGGTCTTGAGCCTTTTATCCCCTTCTTCTTCAGCCTTTAGCCTAACCACGTTACAACCCTTAAAAAGACCTTTTTAAGGTATACACACTTAAGCTACGTTCGGCCTGATTCCTAACGGATACGTAACCTCACATCGAGGTGCGGCCGTAATAAAAATGCATTCATATTCACACACTTACACCATGATCATATCAAGGGATCTCCAATGCTCATCCCTATTCACTTAGAGCTAGACTTGGGGGCTTGATCCCTACATCATTAGCTTACCTAGCCTAAGAGTCACCACCATTTGACTCTTTTAACAAATAATATTTTTCCACACACTTAGCTCTTGCGGCCTAGCTTTAGTGTCACTTTCACACACTGCACAGATACATGACCAAATATACTTCCCTTAGGAACCCTTTATCATGAAATCTTAACACAACATTGAAGCATGCCTTGTCATATCAACATCACTCATTAATCATAATCATCATTGCATCGAAGTATGAACTCCTTAGCCTCCGTGCCTAAGTTACCCAAATACTTTCATCATGGAGTCAACAGTTGAGATAGCCTATGATGGGTTAATCCTTGCACCTTGAGAGATAGCATCAAACGACATTTGACTAAGCTCATTCAACATGCATATTCCAACTTCACTTTGATTCCTTTTCATGTCTTTCTTTTTTGGGAGAAAGTCGGTACCCTCCACAAAAATGACGGAAATTTTTTGCTTTTTTGCATTTTTGAGTTGCACGATCACATTAGTATGCACACACGGGTCATGAGTCACACGTGTCATTTCACTTTGATTTGAGTCTAACACATGTGTCAAACAGTTTGAGTCGAGTCAGTCAATCATATTGAGTCAAGTTTATACCTTGAGTCGTGTCAAGTCAATGAGTCAAGCAATGCTAAACCTTAGGTCAACCCTAAGATAATTAAAGGGATTGGCAAAAAACTATAGTCAAAATAAATAAAGGTGTAGCAGAATAGGGAAGACCCTGTCACAGCGTTTGGCGACAGAGTCAATTCTTGGCGCCAGAGATATTTCAGCAGCGATGATATGTCTATTTTATATAGTATTTTACCCCCGTCCCTTGGTCATAATTAGTAGTGTTTTTGGCCCTTTAGGGCCACTTTTATTACTAATATGTGTTTTCTAGTGTTTTTGTAGTTTTGGTTATGTTTTGCAGGGAATTGCACCTTTGGAGTATTTTCCCGGGTTTTTAATGAAGCGACTACGAGCATTGGAGGAGCACGACCATTTTCGGAGCCCGAGGCAATTGGACCATGTATTCGAGACCCGAGAGGAAATATGGATTGGGCCGAGAAATATAGCCCAAATCGAAGTCCAAACCTCCAAGATGAAGCCGGGCCCGATCGAGCAAGCTTACGCCCGATCGGGCGAGCTGCGCGCATGCCAGCTGCCAAGGAGATGCGCGCCCGATCGGGTGAGCGTAGGCTCAATCGGGCGCAGCACCGAAAGATAGGCATAGAAAAAAAGGGCGGGCCCGATCGGGCGCCCCCTTCGCCCGATCGGGCGCGTGTTTTGTTAGAACCTGATTAAGCTTTGTTTATTTCGTGTTTTAGGGGAGAGATTTATATTCGTTTTGTACGGATAATTAATCACTTCTTTCTCTTAGACTTTCTCTCTCTACTTAGTATTTATCTCTCTCTAGAATTCTCTCTAAACTCTTGTACTTAATTCCTTCATTAATTCCATATTTGTTTTGGTACAATTTCTTCCCTTTCTAATTTTAGCTATTTTAATTGTTTTCCCGTTTATGTTTTTTTTAATTGTTTATTTAATTGGATTAGTAATGATGATTAGTGAGTAGTTTAATTCTAGGGTTTATGGGGATCCATAATTAATATGAAGGGATAGTTTGTTATTATTGATTGTTGATATTGCATGATAATTTCCTATTGAATTGTTTTAATTCTTTGCAATTAGATTATGAATCGAGCAGATGTAATTTGGTTGTGAATGTTTAGCAATATTGAATTGATGAATCGAGTAGATGTTGATTTAATATTAAAGGCTATTTTTAATAGGAACTTAGGTCTAATAAATTGCGAGAGCCTGTTAGATCCATGTTGGTTAATAAATTGCGAGAGCCTGTTAATCATGTTATTGATGCATTGTTAATTATTATTTGCTTCGTTCTATCTCGGAATATTAATTATTGGTGAACCTGCGACCCTAGGTTTCCTTATTATTGATTCTTTTCTCCCTAAACTCATCCTTCGTAGTATAGAATTCATATTTAAAATATTGGTTACTTAGATAATTTAGATTATAACAATTAATTAGAATTAAAAAGACTTGTTTCCCTGTGGAGTTCGACCCTACTTCCCTATCTACTGCAGTTAGTGAATTAGGTAATTATTTTTGATTAGGGGATACGACTTTACCCTGTCAAAATTTGGCGCCGTTGCCGGAGAAATGGTTTTATTTTTATTTTCTGATTATATTTTTGTAGTCTAGATTATCCCCCCTTTTGCCTCAGAGAACTTTAGTTATTTGAGGCAAATCTCATATTTGTCTTTAGTTCTTTGTTTATGCCCAGGTGTTCTAGATCAGGTGACATCCCTTTTGATCCTGAGATCGAGCGTTCTTTTCATAGGCAAAGGAGACTCTACAGACAAATTCTGGCAGGTTCTGAGGAGGACAACGATCGAAGAGATCCTCCCACAGATTCTAGTGATACAGATATTCCTTTAGATTCAGAATTAGAGATGACGGCCTAGAAGAAACTCAGTGATTATTCGCAACCGAAGCTCACAGATTTCCCGCATCTTACTCCTACTCCGGCTCTAGATGGAGTTCAATTTGAGATCAAGCCCCAATTTATCACTATGATAGAGAGGAAGGAGTTCAACGGAGCTAAGGGTGAAGATCCTAATCTTCACATCGCAGATTTCTGCCAATATTGTAACACCATTAGACAAGCCGGGGTTACGCAGGACCAAATCAGGGAGATTCTTTTTCCCTTTTCTTTATGTGGCAAAGCAAAATTATGGTTTAATGGTTTGAATAGAACTGCACTTGGTATTACTGACTAGGAAACTCTTGCTTTGAACTTTTATAATAAATATTATCCTGCAGAGAGAACGACGGTGCTAAGAAGTGCTATTCAGAACTTCGCTCAAGAGGCCGACGAAACATTATATGAGGCTTGGGAGAGGTTCAAGGATCTACAGAGAGAGTGCCCCCACCACAATCTAGCACAATGGCAATTGATCCAAGCATTCTATAATGGACTTGGAAATTCTTCCAGATCAGTACTAGATTCGGCAGCTAGTGGGAGGTTTATGAATTTAAATGTGGATGATGCAGGACAGGTTATCGAAGACATGTCAATACACAATTCCCAATATGGGAATCCGAGGGGGTTTGCAAATAAGGGGAAACATAATGTCGATTCTGTATCCTTTTTGCAAGCTCAATTAACTTCTATTTGTCAAAAATTAGATAATCTTACTACTACTCCTAACTCTGTAGCTAATGTTTCTGTTGTTGCTAACCATGAAGCTTTTTGTGAAAATTGTGGAATTGTAGGTCATTGGGAGCAAGATTGTAGGAGCTCTATGGAACAGGTTAATGCCTTTCAAACCTATAGGCAAAATAACCCCTATTCCAATTCCTACAATGCCGGTTATAAAAATCATCCTTACCTTTCATACCGGAGTACCAATGTACAAAATCCTCCACCTCCACAACAACCACAACAACAACCCCCACCACAGCAAAAATATTATCATACTAATGCCGGCCAAAAAAGCCAAGTATCACCCTCATCATCTTCCGACCCTGCCATGACAGAAATTAGAGCTATGCTAGCTAATATGCAAAAGCACATGGAGAGTAGGGATGCACAAATTGATTCTATCCTAGCCCACAATAAAATCATGGACAATCAAATTGCACAACTTTCATCTACCCTACAATCCCGTCAGCAGGGAGCTCTACCGTCACAGCCTATCCATCCTACAGATCATGCTAATGCAATCACTCTAAGGAGTGGTTCCCATTATGATGGACCTCCTATGCCACAGGAAGATGGACCAGTTTCTAATCTAGATTCCTCTATACCAAACGGTAATCCTGCTAGCCCTGCAGGGCTACAAAAAGATACTAACCCTACTAATGTTTCTGTGCAGGGTAAATTGCAGGATAAGGGAGGAGTTGTGCAGAGCCCAGTTATCAAGCTTCCATTCCCTAATAGACAACTGAAGAGTAATCTTGATAAACAATTCGGTAAGTTTTTAGAGGTTGTGAAAAACCTGCAGGTAACAGTTCCCTTCACTGATTTAATCACTCAAGTACCTGCTTATGCTAAATTCATGAAAGACATTCTGACTAGGAAAAGGGCCTTTAATGAAGTAGAAACTGTAGCTTTCACAGAGGAGTGTAGTGCTTATTTGCAAAATAAATCACCTCCTAAATTAAAGGATCCCGGTAGTTTTTCTATCCCTTGTCACATTGGGAATGTTTTTATTGATAAAGCTTTATGTGATCTGGGTGCTAGTGTCAGTGTCATGCCATCATCTATATGTGCTAAATTAAATATGGGGGAATTAAAAATTACTAATATAACTTTGCAAATGGCAGATCGTTCGGTAAAATATCCCTTAGGTATTTTAGAGGACGTACCTGTCAGAGTTGGTAAATTTTTCATTCCAGTTGATTTTGTTGTTTTAGATATGGAAGAGGACACACAAATACCCATTATATTAGGTAGGCCCTTCCTCCACACTGCAGGAGCTATTATTGATGTGAAAAATGGTAAACTGACCCTTTTTGTAGGCGACGATAATGTTACCTTTAATTTAGGGAAGGTTTTGAAAGGGCCTATGTTGGAGGAAAATTGTTGTTATATTCATACAATTGATATAATGGACAATATTTGTGTTGATAGCTTGCCACAGGTTCTTGCTAAGGATCCCTTGGAGGAAGTTCTCTGCGGGAATTTATCTAGCGATAATGCAAGCATTTGGGGTAATGAGGTACAAAATATTGAAAAAGCTCTTTCCTTAGAAGAGTTAAGCCCCAAGGAGACAATGAAGGTAGTAAATTTAGTTCAGGAATCAAAACCTGCAGAGGTCAAGAAACCTGAGCTAAAACCTCTCCCTTCTCATTTAAAATATATTTTTCTAGATGAGCAAGAACTACACCCCGTGATCATCAATACTACACTCACTGACCAACAATCTTCCCAACTTCTAGGGGTTCTCAAAACCCATAAGAAGGCTATAGGGTACAATATTGATGATCTTAAGGGTATTAGCCCTGATTTTTGTATGCACAAGATTCATCTAGAGGAAAATTATAAGCCCTACATTCAACCCCAACGAAGATTAAATCCAAACATGCAGGAAGTAGTCAAGAAAGAGGTGATGAAATTACTCAATGCAGGTATCATCTATCCTATTTCTGACTGCAAGTGGGTAAGTCCTGTGCAGGTAGTACCGAAGAAGGGTGGGATGACTGTGATAACCAATGATAAAAATGAATTAATTCCCACCAGAACTGTAACAGGGTGGCGTATGTGCATATACTATCGTAGACTTAATATCGCCACTAAAAAGGATCATTTCCCTCTCCCCTTTATTGATCAAATGCTTGAGAGGTTAGCTAATCACAAATTCTTTTGCTATTTAGACGGGTATTCTGGATTTTTCCAAATTCCGATTCATCCTGAAGATCAAGAAAAGACCACCTTTACATGCCCTTATGACACTTTTGCATATCGTAGAATGCCCTTTGGTTTATGTAATGAACCTGCTACCTTTCAACGTTGCATGATGAGCATTTTTTCTGATTTCATAGAGTCTATTATGGAGGTCTTTATGGATGATTTTAGCGTATATGGTTCTTCTTTTGATTCATGTTTAATTAATCTCGCTAAAAATTTGAAAAGATGCGAGGAGTGCAACTTAGTGCTTAATTGGGAGAAATGTCACTTTATAGTGACAGAGAGAGTAGTCCTTGGTCATATTATATCTGATAAGGGCATACAGGTAGACAAAGCTAAAATATCAGTGATTGAGCAATTACCTACCCCAGTTAATGTCAAGGGATTTAGAAGCTTCTTGGGTCATACGGGGTTTTATCGCCGCTTTATCAAAGATTTTTCTAAAATTGCTAAACCACTGACACAACTTTTGCTCAAGGAT
This sequence comes from Chenopodium quinoa, assembly GCF_001683475.1. NCBI lineage: Eukaryota > Viridiplantae > Streptophyta > Magnoliopsida > Caryophyllales > Amaranthaceae > Chenopodium > Chenopodium quinoa. Next base: position 942,153 of record NW_018743217.1, on the reverse strand, counting down.
GCCCCATTTATTTTTACTAACGAGTGTCTTGAGGCTTTTCACAAGATTAAGCAGGCTTTGATATCGGCACCCATCATATGTGCTCCCGATTGGAACCTCCCTTTCGAGATCATGTGTGATGCAAGTGACTTTGCACTAGGATCCGTGCTCGGACAGAGGAAGAATAAGGTTTTGCATGCTATTTATTATTCTAGCAAAACCTTAGATGAAGCCCAAGTCAACTATGCCACCACAGAAAAAGAGTTTCTTGCTGTTATATATGCTTTAGAGAAATTTAGATCATATCTAGTTGGTTCTAAAGTTATTGTTTTTACTGATCATGCAGCATTAAAATATTTGATAGCCAAGGCGGAATCAAAGCCAAGGTTACTCCGTTGGGTTCTCTTGCTCCAAGATTTCAACATTGAAATAAAAGATAAAAAAGGAGCAGAGAACGTAGTGGCAGACCACTTGTCACGTATCAGGTATGATGAGGGTAAGGATTCTTTACCTATAGATGATTCTTTCCCTGACGATAACCTGTATGCAGTTGTAGAGCATCACCCTTGGTACGCCGATTTTGCTAATTATATAGTGGGTGGTACTCTACCTCCTGACTTGTCCTACCAACAGAAAAAGAAATTCCTCTATGATGTTAAACATTATTTTTGGGATGACCCTTTTTGTTTCGTGAGTGTGCAGATGGATTATTTCGCAGGTGTGTTCCCGAATGGGAGGTTCACGGCGTCCTTACCAGTTGTCATACTTCACCCTATGGTGGACATCATGGCCCCACTAAAACGGTGGCCAAGATTAATGAGTCAGGCTTCTTTTGGCCTACTATGTTTAAAGACGCTAACACTTTTGTGCAGGCTTGTGATTCTTGTCAGAGGACTGGCAACATTTCGCGGAGGCATGAGATGCCCCAAACTGGCATCCTAGAAGTTGAAATATTCGATGTTTGGGGTATAGATTATATGGGGCCATTCCCATCTTCCAATGGGAATTGTTACATACTTGTAGCCGTCGATTATGTGTCCAAGTGGGTTGAAGCCATAGCTTCACCAACGAATGATTCCAAGGTAGTCATTAAGCTCTTCAAGAAGATCATATTTCCCAGGTTTGGTGTTCCACGAGCTATTATTAGTGATGGGGGTAACCACTTCCATGAAAGACAATTGGATAACCTCCTCAAGAAGTATGACGTATATCACAGAACAGGGTTTAGTTACCACCCTCAAACTAGTGGTCAAGTTGAGGTCTCTAATAGGAAAATCAAGGCGATCCTAGAAAAGGTAGTAGCCAAGTCAAGAAAAGATTGGAGCATGAAGCTTGATGACACACTTTAGGCATACCGGACTGCATTTAAAACACCGATCGGTACTTCACCTTATAGATTGGTTTATGGTAAGGCATGTCATCTTCCCGTAGAATTGGAGTACAAAGCTTTTTGGGCGATCAAAGAGCTTAATATGGATTCTAAGGCCGCGGGTAAGAAGAGAGTCCTTCAACTCAATGAGTTGGATGAGTTTAGATTGTCGGCATATGATAGTGCGCGGATCTACAAGGAGAAGACCAAGAAGTGGCACGACAAGAGGATCCTACAAAGAGAGTTTGCACCGGGCGATAAGGTTCTTCTCTTTAATTCTAGATTGAAGATTTTCCCAGGAAAGTTGAAGTCTAGGTGGTCCGGTCCCTTCACTGTCACAAAGGTAAACAAATTTGGTTCGGTAGAGTTGGTGAATGACAAAGGTGAAGAATTCAAGGTGAATGGCCAAAGGTTGAAAGTGTATCATGAAGGTGCTACCATTAGAGATGTGGAGGAGACTCTCCTAACTCCACTCCCAACATGAGTTTCAAGGTGGTGAGAAGGTTGTGCGGGACCTAGATAAACCAGCGCTTTGCGGGAGGCAACCCGTATTTCATGCTATTTAGGCTAGTTTTCCTTTTCCTTAATTTTCCTTTTTTTAATTTTATTTATTTTTTTAAGAGAGGCGAGGAGAGTGATATTTCACCGGTTTTAAGTGTTGTTATACAGGTATGAATTTCACAGGGTATAAAGACTTAGAGAAATTTTGAAGAAGAAACGGAATCGGAGGAAAAAGGCTCTCTCGGGCCCGATCGGGCGAGGCTCGCCCGATCGGGCGCGCAAGTGAGCTAGAATTCAGGGTCAATTTCGCCCGATCGGGCGCGCAAGTGAGCTAAGAATCGAAGCAAATTTCGCCCGATCGGGCGCGCAAGCTAAGTGGATTCTAGGGTTATTTTCGCCCGATCGGGCGAAATTTTTGGAAAATCGAGTAAAAGATAAAGAAATGTCAGGCGAAGTTTGCCCGATCGGGCGAGAAAAAAGGGCGAAAAATCGTTCGCGTTTGCGCCCGATCGGGCGCGCAACTTGAATTTTGGAGAACCACACCTTCGCCCGATCGGGCGAGGCTTTCCCGATCGGGCGCGCCATCAGGACGATACCCCCTTTATTTTCTTTTCTCTTCTTTCTTCCCTCATTTCCTCCTTATTTCTTCTTCTTCATTTACTTTCTCTCTCTAAAACCTCCATTTTCAAACCTTAAACTTTCACTTTAATCTAAGATCTTCTCCAATTCCTCCATCCAAAATCAAAAAATTTTACATATTTCATCTTCCCTCACCTTTCTCTACACTCTATCCTAATTTTCCCCAATTTTTTCTCAATTTTTCTCAAACCCTTAGAGAGAGAAACTTCAAATTTTCTACTATTTTCAACGACTATGGCCTCCGAGCGTTCAAGAAATCAAAGGGGTGAGAGCTCTAGTGCGGCACAACCAACAATCAACCCGGACCTTCAAATTTCGGGATGGGAGGAAGTTTTAATCGTTTCGGAGGAGCAACGGGTTCGGATGATCAACCTCATCGATCGTCGGGTAATTTCTACCCGTTTCATACATCATCCTACTTTAGCTAAGTTAGGTCTTGACAAATATGTAGAAAAATTGTTTAAGGGCATAGGCATGAGTGGTTTTTTTCAAATGTTCCACGATACTTATGATTATTTAACATTGGAATTTATATCAAGTTTTAATGTTATCAAAATGAATGCACTTATCACTCACGTCCAATTTCGATTGTTAAACAATAATGTGAGATTAACTTTAAAGGAATTTGGTAAATTGTTTGACTTGAAATCGGACAAGCCTATTGAACCTTCTCAAGACCACACCGCCGTGGTCTACAAGAGGTTAATAGGGGAGGATTTGGTGAACCTCCAACATGCTAAAGGGACGTGGATTCAACATCCCGTCCCCAAACTTTGGCAAAGATTTGCCGGCCTCACTATTTTTGGGAGGCATGAACCGGCAAATGTTCGGAGGGATGAATTGGAATTGTTGGCTTCCTCTATAATTCCTAATGCTGAAAAATTAAATTTACCCCATAGGATAGCCAACCATTTTCAAAGGGCGGCCAATGCGGCCGAAGCTAGTAGGTCTAGAGCGCCTATTTACTTTGGGGGGTTAGTGACCCATATAGCTAGGAAGCATTTAGGTTGGAACCCCGATGGCCATAGAAAAGTTGTGGGATCGAACGTAATGGACCTACCTTATTTTGGGAGTTTGAATTGGGTACAACCGGTGGGGAGTGATACTTGGTGGATTGTCCACCGACAATCGGGTAGGATAGACCAAGCATTTACCTTACCCAACCCCGCCTTGACCAAATTTGAGAGGGGGAAACCCTCTTATACCTTCGAGTTAGATGGTCAAGGTGAGGTTCAACCACCTCACCCCTCACCACAACCTCACCAATCCCCCATTCACCATTCACCTCACTACACACCACCCCCACCTTTCACCTACGACATGCCTACAATGCCTACTTCCTCGGTCGATTACAATGTCGACCCAAATGCCCCATATGACTTTTCGGCTTTTAGGAGCCAGCTAGACCGTATTGAGACGGGGCAAGGAAGGGTAGAGGGCATGATGCAAAACCTAGACTCTAGGGTTGGTCTTATTGAGAGGAACCTAGGGAGGGGCCTTTACCCCATGTATGATGATTATGCCCGTCGGGGGGCTATTCCTCCCGATTCCCTTACTCCCGATTGGTTCTAATACCCCCAAGGAGGGTATTCTCACCCCGGTGCTTATGGTACTTATGTGGACTACTCTTCGGTCCACGGATATGGGGGTATGGGTGGGAATGTAGACCCTAACTACTATGTCGGTGGTTCGGGGTATGGTGGTGGTGGCTCTAGCCATGGAGGGGCCGGCTCTAGCCACGGTGGAGGGTAATCTAGGATGGATGAAGATGAGGAGTAGGCTACTCTCCCAAGTCAATGAGGGCATTGCTTGATTTGGCTTGGGGGGTGTTCTTTCACCTTGGAATTTCTCTTCCTTTTCTCTCTTTATCTTCTTTCTAGTATAGTTTTTTATTGCTTTCTTATATATGAAAAATACAAAAAAATTGAAAAAATAAAAATCAAAAATACGTTCCAATGAATTGTAAATCATGCTTCCCTGTGCCCCATACTTGAGAAAATTGTTTTGATTCTTGGTATTTGATGATTAACATTGTGGATTTGTTGGTCATGATTTGAAGTCTAATTGTTTGGATTCCTTAACTTATGTCAATTTTGTCCAACTACTTGTGAATATAGTGCCAAACTAGTTGATTTGGTTAGGAAATGTGTGATAGTTCCATAATTCCTGGTATGTCAATGAATTTTAGTATTGATTTGCAACTATGAGTTGTGTTTCATGACTTTATAATATGCACATGAGGAGGACGAAGGCGTTCATTCCTTAGGTAGCCTTCAGATATATTTAGATACATTTGTTCCCTTCTTGTTACCCATGTTGTTGCTTGTGCCCTTTTATTGTTCATAGCCGCATTGCAAGCCTAAATTTCCCCATTGGTTACTAGCCCCAAGCTTGGCTTGGGGGAGCTATTAGTGAGTGAGGTGAGGGAGTTTGTGGTGTGCACTTTATTTGCACAATTTAGGTGGGTTTTGAGAAGTAATTTGTTCTTGATCATATTTTTGTTTTTATGAATTTGAAAGTTGTATATATTTGAAAAATAAAAGTGTGATGGAAAAAAGAAGTTCAAGGAAAAAAAATGAGAAATATGAAAGAAAAGAAAGTGAACTTCTAAGAAAAAAAAGAGAAAAAGTGTTTGATGTTCAAATGTTCTAAGTGAAGGTTAATTCAAAGAAAAGAAAAAAAAGTTGAGTTTCAATGTAAATATTTCAAGTTATGAGTTCAAAGTTTGTTATTCACTCTTGTTCTACACTATCATGTTTTTATGAGTGAAATTGTGAGTGTTGGGATTGTTTTATTGTTTGGATTATATTTGGTTGTTGTTGGAGTTGGTTATGTTGGAGATGTGTATGATCATTACTTTTGATCATGGTTTTATTAGGATTTGGCTTCCTTAGTGCATAGCTTTTCTCTTACATAATCCCAAATTTATCCTACCTTTACCCTAGCCTTACATTACAAGCTTAAAAGACCTTTCGACCTTGTGCATAGAAGTTATGTGAATGTGAAAGTGTTGTTTTTCAATGCAAGTTATGACTTGACATATTTCGATTCGACTAGTAGGATGAGCGTTCAATGTTTTTATACACACGAGAGTGTGAGTTGGGAGGGAATTGTTCACATTAAAGGGGTTGGGTGGAGAGCGATCGAGTACATTCTTTACTCGCCACATAAATGAGAGTCGAGTGTGTGAGCACTAGTCTTGAATTCTATATGCTCTTGTGGTTTGCTCTACTTGACAATTGTTGGGGAGGAAGGGTGATTAGATGAATAAGATTGATTGACATTGAAGCATGTTTTTTTAATTTTACCATGAATCGTTGGCTTTTGATTTTTTGATTGGGATGAAGTATGTTTTATATTTTCATTGATGAGCTCTTTGCTTAGGGACAAGCAAAGGTTTGGCTTGGGGGAGTTTGATATGTCTATTTTATATAGTATTTTACCCCCGTCCCTTGGTCATAATTAGTAGTGTTTTTGGCCCTTTAGGGCCACTTTTATTACTAATATGTGTTTTCTAGTGTTTTCATAGTTTTGGTTAAGTTTTGCAGGGAATTGCACCTTTGGAGTATTTTCCCGGGTTTTTTATGAAGCGACTACGAGCATTGGAGGAGCACGACCATTTTCGGAGCCCAAGGCAATTGGACCATGTATTCGAGACCCGAGAGGAAATATGGATTGGGCCGAGAAATCTAGCCCAAATCGAAGTCCAAACCTCCAAGATGAAGTCGGGCCCGATCGGGCAAGCTTACGCCCGATCGGGCGAGCTGCGCGCCCGATCGGGTGAGCGTAGGCTCGATCGGGCGCAGCACCGAAAGATAGGCATAGAAAAAAAGGGCGGGCCCGATCGGGCGCCCCCTTCGCCCGATCGGGCGCGTGTTTTGTTAGAACCTGATTAAGCTTTGTTTATTTCGTGTTTTAGGGGAGAGATTTATATTCGTTTTGTACGGATAATTAATCACTTCTTTCTCTTAGACTTTCTCTCTCTACTTAGTATTTCTCTCTCTCTAGAATTCTCTCTAAACTCTTGTACTTAATTCCTTCATTAATTCCAGATTTGTTTTGGTACAATTTCTTCCCTTTCTAATTTTAGCTATTTTAATTGTTTTCCCGTTTATGTTTTTTTAATTGTTTATTTAATTGGATTAGTTATGATGATTAGTGAGTATTTTAATTCTAGGGTTTATGGGGATCCATAACTAATATGAAGGGATAGTTTGTTATTATTGATTGTTGATATTGCATGATAATTTCCTATTGAATTGTTTTAATTCTTTGCAATTAGATTATGAATCGAGCAGATGTAATTTGGTTGTGAATGTTTAGCAATATTGAATTGATGATCGAGCAGATGTTGATTTAATATTAAAGGCTATTTTTAATAGGAACTTAGGTCTAATAAATTGCGAGAGCCTGTTAGATCCATGTTGGTTAATAAATTGCGAGAGTCTGTTAATCATGTTATTGATGCATTGTTAATTATTATTTGCTTCGTTCTATCCCGGAATATTAATTATTGGTGAACCTGTGACCCTAGGTTTCCTTATTATTGATTCTTTTCTCCCTAAACTCATCCTTCGTAGTATAGAATTCATTTTTAAAATATTGGTTACTTAGATAATTTAGATTATAACAATTAATTAGAATTAAAAAGACTTGTTTCCCTGTGGAGTTCGACCCTACTTCCCTATCTACTGTAGTTAGTGATTTAGGTAATTATTTTTGATTAGGGGATACGACTTTACCCTGTCAAGCGACAGAGCTCGAAGCCTCTCATCAGAAAGGTAATTTCGACCTCATACAGCAGTTTTGGGTTCCTTGGTACGCCAGTTAGCCTCTATAAGCAATTTGACATGATTAAGTAGTCAGTTTGATTACAATCACAATAAGTGGTCGACCTGATGAAAGATCGTCTCACTTAGCTTAAGCGCCTAAAACACTGGCTCATTACAATCGGTTTAAAAGCAAGCACTAAAACGACAATATTTCCAAAAATTGGATTGCCATCCCCAACTGACAATATTTCCAAAAATGGATTGTCGTGTATCTTCTTCAACGACAATTTTTCCAAGATTGGATTGTCATCTCTGGCAAGGTTTCCAAGCATGGATTGTCGTGCTCCTTCTTTATTGGCAAGTTTTTCTAAGTTTGGATTGTCATACATTCATAGATCGTTGGCAAGTTTTCCGAGATTGGATTGTCATACACCCAGTTCCCTATAGCAAAATTTCCCAAAGGATTGTTGTAGGTTTCTATTCATCATAAATTTCGGCAAAAGTTCCTCAACATGGATTGTCATTCATTTCAGCAAGTGGCAAATTTTCCGAAGTGGATTGTCGGTCGACACTTTTTTGCAAATGTTCCAAGACGCGGATTGTCAATCGTGGAAATATTTCCCCAAAAGGATTGTCACATAGCGTTTGGAAAATTTCCAAGATGGATTTCTTTCAAGAGTTATATTCCAAGATGTGGATTGTCGATCGTAGCAAAGTTCTTATGAAAGATTGTTACGACGCATTGGCAACTTTTCCCAAGATTAGATTTTGGCAAATTTTCTGAGATATGCATTGTCGCTTCATCGTGGCAATATTTCCGAGGATGGATTGTTACGAAGCATTGACAACTTTCCCTAAATCGAATTGTCATACATCATACAAGAGTTGTGTTGGCAACTATTCCCAAAGAAAAGAGGATTGTCATCACAGCAAAAGCACCGACATACTGGTTCACAAGCAGCAAAGCGCCGACGTACTGGCATAGCAAATATTAAAAAGCAGTGATCTTTTCGAAGACTATCACAGCAGGAAAAAGAAGCGCTTTGTTCAGAACGTCAAAGCAGCAAGGTGGCATTCCCTAGATTGTGGAGAGTTGTCACAAACAACTGAGGATTGTTTCAAGAGAATCAATCTTCGGTAGTATTCCCTAGGATGTGGAATATTATCAATGCAGATGAGGATTGTTTCAAGAAAAATAATGTTCGATGGTATTCCCTAGGATGTGGAATATTATCAATGCGGATGCGGATGAGGATTGTTTCAAGAGAAATAATCTTCGATGGTGTTCCCTTGGACGTAGAATATTATCATTGCGGAGGAGGATCGTTTCAGGTGAAGCAATCTTCCAATTTGGAAACAGTTACAGGCGTAGCGGTTTTCAAGCGGGATGGAATTCTCTAGCTTGCAGGAGGTCATCAAAAAAATCGGTTACTTTCAGAGACGTGTGCTCGACGGTGCAAGATACGCGTTTCTTAACTCTTTTATCTGTTTAATTAACGATAGTTTTGCAGGTATCGGCGTTACAAGATTGATTTAGGATCGCAGAACGTTCTGAATCATTCTCTGTCCCTATCGATACTTTGACTTTTGTTTTTTGAAACTTGCGTTTCTCCAAACTCAGTCAAAGTGGGGGCTTCTGTAGACACCCATTTGTGTCTCCCCAAAACCAAACCCAGTGATGAGTACCTTTCACGTCAAATCATAATCGAATGAAACGAAAGTGTGGAAAGGTCTAGTGTTGCGAAAAGTTTTAATCTCTTTTCTCTTCTCTCTGTTTTTGAAAACTTATTTTAAGAAAACAACCAATCCAGTTTGGTTGGTCCATGATATGGGTCCAATAGTAGTGTAGTTGGATGGGGCTTGCAAAGACCTTTCCAACGATATATTATAAGCCCAATTCCGATGAATATTGAGGAAGTTATGGCCAATTTACTAAACTGGGCCCGGTTTGAGCTTTATGTACGGCCCAATGATCTAGGAGAGGGCCTAATAGGATTTATCATTCCTAATGCAATTAGGAATGGTTTTAGTATTCTTGAATCTTCTAGAAGGTTCTTTTCATTCCTAATTCAATTAGCATTGATAAATTGATTTTTGTTGACTTTTCAGAGTTTTAATCAAAATCAAATAGGATTTTTGAGGAAATTATATTATTTTATCCTCCAGTACGGTAAACTTATCGGATTATCGAAAACGCGTTGGAATCAGGCTTGGCGCCTAACCCTAGGCCTTGGCGCCTGGAACCAGGCCTGGCGCCTGGCGCTAGCCATTGGCGCCTGACGCTAGTGGTGGTGCCTAGCGCCAGCTAGCCAGGGTTGGCGCCAGCTCTGTTTTCTGAGCGTCAGACTCTGTTTTGGTTAATTTATCTTTTTTGGCTGATTTTCTCTATAAATATCGTATTAAAAACTCCGTTTTCATTCATCATCTACATCTATCATTCACCAATTCTCATCGATTGTTTTCAATCATCAATAATCATTAATTCTTTAGCATTCTCTAAATCATTCATCTCTCTTAAAACATCCAATTCTTTCTTTTTAAACCTTTGTTTTCTTCATACAAAATTCCGCATTCACAAGATCTAGAAACACCTAACCATATTCGAAGTTGCCTTCGCCCTAGACGTGAAAGGTTTAATTTCTGAGGGTTTGGTCCCAAATCTCTATTTCAATTATTTGATTTAATTGTTTTGTTTATTATTTTCCTTGATGTTACTAACGTGTGTATTTTGTTATTAGAAAGAGATACGAGGCATCAAAGTAAGTACTTTAATTGATTAATTGATATTATGATGTAGAAATCATGTTTATATTGTTATTATGATATTCCTAGTATCATGTCTAGGGTATTTTTAATATTAAATATGATTGTTGCGATGCTTCCTATGTTCTTCCTAATATTTATGATTGTTAGTATCATGTTAGGCCTAAAGATTTGATTTTTATTGCTTAGTGACATGCTAGGGTTTGTTATTAATCTTGTTAGTATCATGCCTAGGATCTTGCTATTTTTATTATGCTTTAATGTTAACATGATCATGAATATTATTATTGTTATTTTGATTATGATTATTATTATTATGATTATAATTTTATTGTCATGATAATGATTATTTATTATGTTGCTTGATGCTTATTTATAATTATTGCTTGATCACGCCTTTTATCCATGTTTAAAGGGAATTGGTACTTGTAATCATGCTTAATAAGATAATTAATAATCTTGTTAGGGTTAATTTTGATTATAATTTCAAGTGATCGCCAATAATAGTTTATTTGTGCATTATATTCAACCAACATAGATAAACAGGTTTAGGGTTAATTCTATTCATTGCCTGTTAATCAAAAAGCGCACATGAATACGATCAGAATAAAGTAGAGGCCTATTATTAGGGCAGGTTCAATCTCTTTTAGATTGGATTTGTACCTTCATCCCCGAACCCTTATTGTGTCCATGACCTTATGGAGTTGACGATCTCTTGGATCGTTAAGGGGTGTAACCTTCACCTCGTGAACGGTTTACAAGTTCCTAAGAAACTTGTTGGCGACTCTTTTTCTCTATCTTCTTCCCTTTTGGACGCCACCGTACTTTAGTGTATGATCACAGTGGGGTTCGAGCTAGTGGGATTTTAAAGGCTTGAAATTATTCCCTATAGATGCAAATTGTTGTTTAATTTGCAGGTACAATGGTGAATTACAAATGTGGCTTTCCTTGTGCAAAGAGGACCTTTTGGACTCATGACAATCCAGGGAGAAGGTTCGAGACTTGCAAAAAGTACAACCACGACACTGGTGAACAAGGTTGCAACACATTCAAATGGCTAGATGAGGATCAAACAGATTGGCAACGTGATGTGATTAATTTTCTTGTGGCTGAGAGGCACAGGAGGGCAACATAGCTGACAATTGTGAAAGCTAGGATGCTATGTTTAGAAGAACACAAAAACCGTCAAGCACCAGGGCGGGGGGGTTTAAGCAAATTGGTGTTTGTGTTGTTGTTTCAATGATTGTCAATGTGTTGTTGATGAAATTGTTTGCTTAGATTTCTAAGTTAGTGGGGTTATTTTGGCAAGTAGATGTTTAAGTCATTTTGGTTTGTAAACTTTGGGGGGGTTTAAGCTCACTGAAATTGTGAGTGATTTTGGTTTGTACACTTTTTTTTTGGGGGGGGGGGGGGTTAAGTTTAGTGCTAAGTAAGTGGTGTATTTTGTACCCCTTTTTTATGAAATAAAAGAGCAATCTCCTTTGGTATCAATTACTTATGTTTGTTGTTCCTTACTAAGTTTATTTTGATATTTGAATAAAAGTTAGACATAAACAAAAGAAAGCCAACCATGTACAACAATATTAAAGTGATGCCAATCTTCAAATGATACATACCATAAGCCATATTACTGTGATTATAAAAAGATCTTCACATCATGAGTTTGTTAAAGAAAAAAAAACTAGTTTGAAGAACCAAGATTGGTCACAGACATACTGAAAATCACAAACATAACTTAACATCAAAAGTGGGCTTAAATTATTCAAACAAAAAAATGACATGTGTAATGTCCTAATTCAATTAGCATCATTGGTGGCCTATTGTGGTGTAGAAAGTCTGATGGATTGTTGAGAAGCTTGGGTTGGTTGACTCAGTTGTGGTGGTGTTGTTGCTTCCCCTGTTGCAGCATTCTTTTTGGGCCTTCCAGGCTTCTTCTTTTCCTTGATTATCTCTGGAGATGGACATTTGTTCTTGTAATGTCCCAACCCACCACAGTTAGAACATTAGTTCTTTTGCTTTGCCCTTTTGACGTTCGTTCTCTCTTCATTTTCTCTAGCTTCTTTCTTTCTTTTTTTATTAGAAGGCCCCCCTGGGAGTTTTCTAGTTGGGGGTGGTCAAGGTCTGGGATATGGAGTCACTTCCCACTTTTGATGACCAGGCATTGCTTTGAATGAGGGATCATATGCTTTGGTGTATGTCTCAACATGATAAGCTGGGTGGATAAAGGTCTCAATATCCAGTCTTCTCATTTGAATGCAGGTAAGAGCTTGCCAACATGGAAGTCCCATGAACGTCCATCTGTTGCAGGAGCAGCTCTTGTACTCCAAGTTCACTACAAAAGTGTTATTTGTGTCATCAACATCAAACTCCATGAGATCTGCTTGATTGACTCTAATGTGAGACACTTGTTGCATTCCTCTTTGCACAAACTTCAGCACAGTAGGCATGATGACACCTTTGAATGATTTTAGACCTTCCTTCTTTGAATAAAATATGCTCATCACATATCTCCTCACCCACTCCATCAATTGAAGAATTGGCTTTGATCTTGCTTCCCTTAACACATTGTTGAAGCTTTCACAACAATTGTTAAGGAGCATTCCTGGCTTTGAGGATGTGTTGATGACCAATGAGCTGCTGGAGTTGCTTTCAAATAATTGTATGCATCTGCACTCAATTTTTGGATAGCTTGCATATGTTTGTTGAAGTGATGCTGTGGAAGGGGGAATTTGAACATACCCAGTTACACAATAAATACATATAAAGAAGAAGCAACTATTGTTAAGGGTTTTCAAGTCACTACCTCTGTGGTTGACCTTGCTGCTTTCCAGAAGTGTTCCTTGTACACAGTACCAGAAAATTTGTTCTTAAAATTGCTCCAAATATGCCTGCAGCAGTATCTAGTGTCTGCACCTGGCATCACAGCAGCAAATGCATCCAGCAATCCCTGAGTAGTGTTTAAAAACACAAAGGCATTAGCATATATTGTTAAAAAAGGACATTTTATCCAAAACATATATAATGAAATAGGCTTCACCATACCTTCTGCATATCATTCATATAAGTGAGTTCATCTGCTTCATGTACCCAAGTCACAGAGTCAGCAACTGAAGCTATGTCATTCCTAAGCAACTCTAAAAACCATCTCCATGTGTCAGCATTATCAACCTCTACTACTGCCAGGCTACTGGGAAGATGTTGTTATTACCATCTTTCCCAACAGCTGTGAGCAATATTCCTGGATAAGCTCCCCTGAGATGAGCACCAACTTTTAGGATTGGTCTGCATCCTGATATGAACCCCTGTTTGCAAGCTTGAAGGCAAACATACAGTCTTTGAAAAATAGGTTGACCAATATCAACTCCATCTACCTTCACAACAGCTGTACTCCCTGGGTTGTACTTCAAGATAGCTCCGACATATTCCCAAACCTTATTATACTCCAAACTTGCATCACCAAAGATCATTTTGAATGCTCTCTCCCTTGCATACCAAGCTAAATAATAGCCTATTTCAACTTTGCACTTTATTCTTGCTCTTTTGATAAATGCACCTAGCTTCCAAGTAGGATCATCCCTCCAATATTCTAGATACCTCTCAACTAAGTATTGAGAAGTTATCTTGGAGTTCTGTACCTGATGTCCACAAATGTGCTACAACCTGAGACTCTTAATCTTCCATGTATCCTCCCCCTTCAACTTCCTACAATGAATCTTAAGCCTGCACTTCCTTTTGTTGCCCAATTTGCATTCCAATATCCTTGCTCTTTTCCAAGGGCAAGCACATCTATGTGCACAATAAGCACTGATCCTTACTCTATTGTTGTGCAGGAAATAAAAGTCATACCCATGCTCAATTGCATGGTATTGCAGAAGCCCTCCTAAACACCTTGTTGCTAGGGAACTTGAGCCCTTTTGTTAGCACAACTTTACCTTTGAAATCAGTAGTAGGGTTATATTCTGGATAAATAGTTTCCTCATCATCAGAACCAACAACACTCACTACTTCATCATCAGAATCTACAATGTCTTCCTCATTCCCAATATGCAGGCCATGATCATTTTCATCCTCAACATCTGCTTCTGGTGCAGCCTTAGACAATCCCCCTAAACTCCTTGTAACCCTCTCTTCTATGTCATGATCTATAAATTCATTGAACAAATCATCATCCTCCTTGTCTTCTATGTCATGCTCACTTAAATCTGCCTCATCCTCCTTGTCTCCCTCATCTTCCCCATCAGGATCTCCCTCATCATCCCCAAGAAACGGAATAATCTGCAACCAATTTTGTTCTTCATTGGTTTTTATGCTAATTTCTAGACTGCATTCTATGTTGGGTTGTGTTTGATATTGTGGGTTATTAGGGAGTTTGTGGACAACTGAAGGTACTGTGTTTGTGGTGTTTGAAGTAAGAGGTGTTACTAAGTCAATGGTGGGTTGATTTTTTGTGGCTGATTTAATAGGCAGCTTTGTTCTTGTATAATGATCTAGAGTTTCAATCGGGGGAACACTTTGAGAAGTAGAATCAGATCAAGGGTTTTCAGTTTGGTTAACATGCACCATGTGTGTTAGTGGACCCCCCTTGACTTTATTTAATAAGTCACCAACCTCATTGCTTTCCATCTCACTCTCATTGCTCTCACTATCTGTGTAAAAACTGACATCTGCGCCATAAAGATTCCTTCTCACATCCACCACTTGTTCTTCATGCACAACATAAAGGTGATAAAATCCATCCTTTTAAGGCGCCTCAAGAAACTCAGTTATATCCTTATCACCCTCAATTTTTGCCCTGCTAGTGTGTAATGAACAACCCTTCTTCCTAAACCAAATATCCCCCACCTCAGCAAATCCCAAGTCATTTTTAATCCAATACACAAACTCAAAATAGCACACCTCTTCAACATTCACACGCAATGCAATCTCCCACTTTGATGAATCTACATTTGGATTCTTTTCATAAGTTGTCTTGTTTTTCTTAGTCACAAAATGCCCACCATAATACATCCTAATATTAATCGAATCCATGAATTTAAACCAAGGTTCAAACACATTCACTCTACCATTAAACCTGACCATCAAATAAACTAACAAAAAATTGCACAAAAACAACATATCAG
The DNA here is from genome assembly GCF_001683475.1 of Chenopodium quinoa. Taxonomy (NCBI): domain Eukaryota; kingdom Viridiplantae; phylum Streptophyta; class Magnoliopsida; order Caryophyllales; family Amaranthaceae; genus Chenopodium; species Chenopodium quinoa. The sequence continues at coordinate 927,010 of NW_018743217.1, read as the reverse complement.
GGACGAGTTTCAAGAAATCAAGTCAACAAATTGAACAATCATTCAATGTTTGTGGGTTTAGTATAAACAATTCAACACAAATTCTCAAACAATTAGGTGAATCAGGTTAATTTTTCGTTCAATTATTCTGCTAAACCCTAACAATTTTACTACATTTATGCATTTTCAGTGCTTAATGGAAGAACATACATTGGTTTGTGCTTCACAATGTAATTAGGGAACCTTGATTTGCATCCAAACGTCCCTTTTCGTCCTCCTTTAGCCATGGAAAAGAAGAAGTTTGTAAGTTCAGGTTTATAAAAAAGGCCCCAATTTTTTTGCTATTTCAAGTAACATTGTGGTGAATTTAATCTTACCTAACCTTAATTAATTGCATGCACCAAATGAGAGGGAGAGAGAAAGCCAAACTGTTGTGATTGATTTGCAGAGCTTTAATGGCAAACATAGAAGACAGAGAGAATAGAGTGGAGTTGGAGGGAAAATAAGAGGGAAAATAAAAAGGTGGAGTACAAATAAAAAAATTGTGGGTGCAAGTGGTGAGAAAGGGGAGGTCAACGCCGGAATTGTGCAGTCAATGCCTGAAAAGTGAGGTTATGTTTCATTAGACAAATATTTTGATCGTTATGGTTTTTTTTTATCAAAAAATCGTTTAAAAGGTTTTTCCTTGTAAAATGAGGCTTTTAAAAGGTTTTTTCTGACAAATTTGCCTATATGTTAATATGCTTCAAGAAAAATTATAATTAGCCTATAATATTCACCTTCCACTTTGGAGATTATATTTTCTCCATACACTATTACACACTCAAACGAAATATTTTTAAATGCTATATTTTACATTAAGTAATTTTGTTATAAAAATGAGCATAAATAAATATTATATTATTAGGGTACTGTAATTCTCTTCCTTAGTATATAATTGTTAAATTAATGGTGTATTTAACTATATACGGAGTAATTTAGTAAAATATGTGCATTGCACGGGACTTTAATTAGTTTGTGATATACAAGAATGCTCAAACTTGAAAGGCAATGAGGATTGTTATGTAATTTGAAAGGTAATGCACGATAGTAATAGTCATTTTTACATAATTAATTGTGATATGAGGAACTCAGGCGGAATAACTCCCAATAAAACTATACAATCTAGTGACTATATGACTAAATACTTATTAAAAAAAATGAAAATACTAATCAAACAACATAATATAATCTACAGTAAAACTATTAGAACAAAATATATGTAAATATATAAATTACAATTAATATATCACCTTTATATCCAATAAAATAATTTCAATAGAATAAATAGTACTCGGATCATTAAAGACATCATTATAATCAACAATTATGCAACACTTGTTTGATACACAAGAAGATGTCATTTGTCACTACGTTCGATATGTCTTTTACTATGTATCTTATTTATAATGTCGAATGTAATAAATTTATCATCTCAATCACATATTTCAGCAAAAGACTATAAGGTTGTGTTTTTTTTTTTTTTTTTTTTTTTTTTACAGGGAGACTATAATTTTTTTTTGTATTTACTAAGATACAAATTTATTTAATTACGTATATCAAAAAATTGATTGATATATCACATTTTCCTAGATTAAGACATATGATATAGTTGTTTTACACAACATTTATTATATAGTGTCATATGTAATACTCCATTAGTCTAAGAAACAAAATATTAGAGGTATTTGAAAAAAAAATAAAGCGATGTTTTAAAGCAATTTCTTTAATATCAATTATATGAATCAATTTTATGATTACTTTTAGGGAAAAATTTCAGTTGACAATAATGATAGTATCATGTACAAGAAACAGTGGCTTACTTACACTATAATTAAAAAAGAGTTAAAATAATATTTTAGGTAAATGTATATGGAAGAATTAAGAACATGAAATAAAAAGAAATACATTTTATGTAAAGATAATATATTAAATTTGGAATATTATTTCATTTGTATTATACAAATTTTCCAAAAATAAAAGTTTTTTTTTTACAGAAAGGGAGTTTTGGAGGAAAAAAAAATTACCAAGAAGTGACACGTGTCATTCTAGTGTCTGTTTAGTATTATGTTATTAATTTATTAAATATACTTATAGACAAGTGACACGTGTCATTCCTAGTAGAGCTGTCAATTCGGGTAAACAGGTCGGGTAAGAGTGGGTCAGGTCAATTCGGGTCGAGTCAATTTGGGTTAATACCGTAACCTATGTGGGTTGGGTTCGGGTTAGGTCATGCTTGAGTCGGGTCACGTCGAGTCATATATCTTATCGGGTTTGGATCAGGTTAATAACAGGTCGGGTTACATTTGGGTCGGGTGAACAGTAGGTCGAGTTTAATTCGGGTGAACAGTAGGTCGAGTTTAATTCGGGTTTTCACGGGTTAAAACAGGTTAGGGCAATTCTCGGGTTCGAGTCGGGTTTGGTTCAAGTCAATAATTTCGGGTTAGAATCACGTCGCGAGTTTGATTCAAGTTAATAATTTGCGGGTTATAAACAGGTCGGGTCATTCTCGGGTTCAAGTCGGGTTCGGTTCAAGTCAATAATTTGCGGGTTATATATAATCAAGTTAGGTCATTCTCGGGTTCAAGTTGGGTTATGTTCAAGTCAATAATTTGTGGGTTACAATCAGGTTGGGTCATTTCTAAGTCGGGTCATATTCGGGTTCAAATAACTATAAATAAGCTAATTATTACCTTTGACTATAATATATATGGCAACATACTAGGGAACTATAGTTTATAATTTAGAAAGATAATTATTTTCTTTGACCATACAACAAATATATACTATATTTAACTTTTAAATTTGGGGATGATGCTCCTTTCTTTTGATGGCCTGGACCAACTTGGTCTCCTTATATAAAATGCTTTGATCAACAATAATAAGGTGGTCTAAATTGAATTTAAGGTGATTTGAAATCAGGTCAGGAACAATATGGGTTGAATTTAGATCTAGTGAATAACAAGTCGTGTTGATTTTCGAATCGAGTTGGTAACAGATCGGGTTGAATTTTTAGGTCGGGTAAAATTCGGGTCGGGTCAATAACGAGTCAGGTTGAATTTGAGTCGGGTCAATAACAAGTCGGGTTGATTTCGGGTTAGGTTTATAACAGGTCAGGTTAAATTCGGGTCGGGTTAGAAACGGGTCGGGTTGAATTCGAGTCGGGTTATGTTCGAGTTTTGACGGGTTAAAACAGGTTTGGGTCAATTTCGGTTCAAGTCGGGTTCAATTCAGGTCAATCCGGCCTGCCCTCCGGTCTCCCCCGGCGAGCCAGTACGGCTCCACATTTTTTAAACCGAGATTATTTCAATTTTAGAAAATGGGCATAATGGTCACACCAAGTCATATGACTGACTTGGTGTGACCATTATGCCCATTTTCTAAAATTGAAATATCGCCCACAAATTACTACATAAAGCCCACAAAATTCACTTGGTTTGACAATATTGCCCTTGACCTAAAAAAAACACTCACACTCTCATCACTCACACTCTCATCGCTCATCTTCTTTCAACCTCTCTAAAAAAAAAAAAATTCAAACAACGGCAATGTCGAGGCGGCAAGGCAAGGAATTGGCGGCGGCGGCAGAGGGAAGGAGGTCCCAAGGAGGCAAGGTACAATTTGTAAAAAAAAAAAAAAAAAGGGAAAACCGCCGTGGGGCGCCCCGGCTCGACGCCCAGCCAGCGGTGGTGGCGCCAGCTGCAGACGCCGCCACCAGTAGGGTGGCGCCAGCTGCAGACGCCACCACCAGTAGGCTGGCGCCTGGGCTGGACGCCATAGCCACGGTTGTGGCGTTTATTCAAGGCGCCGCAGCCGTGGCTGTGGCGTCCAGCCCAGGCGCCAGCCCACTGGTGGCGGCGTCTGCAGCTGGCGCCACCACCGCTGGCTGGGCGTCCAGCCAAGGCGCCCCCCCCCCCCTTTTTTTCTTTTTTTTTTTCTTTTTTTTTATTTTTTATATTTGTTTTAAAATATTGTTTTTTTTTTGTGTAATATCTTTTTGAATTGTTTTTATATTTTGTTGTTTATTTTTATAAATTTTTTCAATTTTGTTGTATTTTTTCTATGTTTATATTTTGTTTACAATTATTTGTTTGTTTTTTTGTACATTTTTATTTTTATTCTCTATTTTGATTTGTTTTTATATTTTTTTTGTGACTTTGATATTGTTTTTGGTTAGTTAATTTATTTTAAATTTTATTATTGATATTATTTTTGGTTAGTTAATTTATTTTAATTGGGAATGAATTATTTATGTTTATGTATATTCTTCTGTGTTGGTTTTATTTCCTTTCTAAGTGTATTTTTTATTCTATTATTTTTATTTAAGTGTTTTGTTAATTTCTTTATTATGTTAATTTGTTATTATGTTTTTAGTTTATTTGATTTGGGTAGTGGTAGCTATTTTTCGTATAAATTTTTGTATGTTTATATATTTTAAAATTTTGTGTAGAATTCACTGGGTCGTCATGGCGCGGGGAAGAATGTAGAGCTTCTTAGTAGAAGCTATTCAGTGGAGAAGTCGGGGCATAGACATGTCAGATCCCGTGGTATTTCGGCCTCAGCTCGTAGAGAACGGATCCACCGTCGGGATGAGGATGACGATGACGATGATGATGCTGAGGAGGGTGACCAGGAGGAGGAGCAGGAGGAGGGCGCAGATGAGGATGAGGATGTGGACGACGGCAGTGGACCGTATGATGATTACAGTCCATTCAGTCTGAGGGTTAATGACATGTACGAGACACATATGGTGGAGGTGCGTAAGGGTAGGGGTGGTAGGTTTGTTAGTAGATCTGGCACATCATCTGCGTCCACTGTATCTGGGGCAAGCAGGAAACGGTCGAGGGCCGGTAATGATTCTTGGGTTGTTAGGAGTGAGGTGCCCGGTGGGCCTGTTGACGGGAGTGTGATTCCTAGCTTTGTAGGACACATAGATGTCCGTATTTGGGAGGACCAGGAGAGGCCTTCAGTTACGGGGTTGTTGAAATGTCATACCCGGGAAAAGACTTGTAGCTTTTTGCGTAAATGGGCTGAGGCTTGGTCGGCGGAGAGCGAGATGTTCGAGCGACTGGAGGGCACTGGGGTGAATCACGTTCCTGCCACCATGCACGATAAGATTGACAGTACGCTGATCACGGCTTTCATTGAGCGATGGCAGCCGGATACAAACTCTTTCCACCTTCCGTTCGGTGAGATGACGATCATGTTACATGACGTCGAGGCCATTCTGGGGATTCGTGTTGAGGGTAAACGACTTTGTGCTGTGGCTGATGCGGATCAGGCAGATTTGCTGGCGGAGTTGTTGGCGGTGGACAGGGTTGCACTGTACAGCGAGGCGCTAGGTGTTTGGGAACACGGAGGTGTGAAGATCGCATCCGTGTTGCAGCGGTGTTTGTACCCCAGTGCACGTAGGACGCACGACGCACAGCTGAGTGCTTATGTTTTTCTACTCCTCGGATGTACCTTGTTTCCGGATAAGAACGGCGGAAACAAGCTCAGGCCACGCGACATAGTAGAGGCGTGTGACCCCGACAGTGTAGGCCAGTTTTCCTGGGGATCGGCTACGTTGGCGTATTTGTATCGCCAACTAGGATTTGTGAGTCGGGCTGACGCGGCAGGTATCACTGGGTGTCTGACTCTATTGCAGACCTGGATATACGAGTACTTTCCTGCATTACGACCACATCGTGACCCGGTTCCTATTGATGAGGGGATGCCGCGTGCTTGTGCGTGGAGTCCGCGCTCGGAGAAGAAGTTCGTTGACCGCCTCCGATCGATACGGTTATTGCTGGACAGGCTGTCCCCCTTAGAGGTAACGTTTATAAATTGTTTCTACATTTTATTATTTGCACATATTATATTCATGTTATTAAATTTTAAAACTGTGTGCAGGTGAACTGGATGCCTTTCGGCCCGAGCCCTAGTGTTAGGGTACCCAGGACCCTGTACACGGGACTCATTCAGTATCGTGAGATCGTCGAGGCGTACATGCCCCAGCGTTGTCTTCGCCAGCTTGGATTTGTCCAAGTTGTCCCTCCTCCCCCGGCATGCCCGATGAAGGCGGCCCGACCTGCATCGTCGAGGGACTACGTCGTGCAATGGCCGGATATCATGACCGGGACGTGGGACCAGTTTCCGATGGTGGCCCGCTTATGGACTGCGGAGTTGCAGCGGCCGCCCTCTGGGGTTCCTCCCATGTGTGACCATTACTACATGGAATGGTTCAACCGGTATTCGCACCCGAGGTTGATCGCAGATCTCGACCACAGCGATAATGATTATGTGCCACCGCCTACTGCCATGGAAGTGGTATGTCTCATATTATATTTATCGTTGTCTTTTAATTAAGTTTTATATGTTGTTATTGTATTTCATCTTTTGTTTTTTGTTGTATGCAGTGGATGGGAAAGATAATGCAGGACGTACAGAAACTCTCTCTTGAGAATGACAGCATGAGTGCAACAGGGAGAGCTGTTGTTGATAGTCTGGAACAGACCCTTGCGCAGTGGGAGTCGTCGTCGAGGAGGGATTACTGATGGTTTTGTCATTTTATTTATAGAGCACTTTAAATATTATCGTTTTAATTTATTAAATTGTACATTATGTTGTAAGTTTGTAACATTTTAGATTGTTCTTTTAGCTTCCAACTTAAACATATTATCATTGCTGTTTTTAAATTTTGATAAAACCGTTCGTGGATCCGCGCAACTTACCCATGCAACATATAGAATGCAGTAAGCAATACAATATAAAAGATTAATGTTCTCATTAAAAGAGCAACGTACAAATAAGATTACATAAGAAGAATGTAAACATGAAAAACTAAAATGCAGCTAGGGTGTTCCATTCGTGGATCCGGTCATGATATAGCGCATCCCAACCCTATACGCTCGCTGTGCGAATGTTGTACCACCGAGGTATAATCGGTGGCACAGGAAAATCGGATGACATGTCTAGTCGGATGAAATGTCTGTATGACGACCCAAGAAACGCAATAGCTAGCTCTCTGACCGGTGTGGTGACAGTCTCACGCGACCGCCAAGGGAGAACCGTGGTACAAGGATAATAAGCTTGACTATGCACTCCCAGGCCGAAATGCATGACTGCGCATTTGTAAATGTTTGCAACGGCAAACAGATCTAGTGGCGCGTCAAAATAATGATTTTGGCCGCAAGGTCCACCTCCCCACCGGATACGCCGCAGAGCGCCATCCAAGTCATCCAGGTACACATGACGATAAACATTTCGGTTAGAGGCAATTTCGCTGTACATCAACTGACGCACCAAACTGTAGTTGTCTTCGCCCATTTGAAAAACATCAGCCACGACCCGGAATCCGCAGTTACCATCTCCGACTACATCATTCCACCCTTCCAAGTACGGCATGATGATCGCAGGTATCCTTTCCTTGTACGGAAACTGATCAACATCGTTTCTTCCTATTCACCATATAATTATAGACAGTTAAGAAGGCAGGAGTAACACTTTAAAACTATGTGCAATGTAAACAACCAAAACGTACCAGTTCTCAGGGGCATATTCACATACGATGAAGATTGACTACGACTAGATGGCGATGTCCGACCACGAGCACGACCACGACCAAGACCACGGATATACTCAAACGCACTCTTGTTCCGCCGTTGTCGACCTCGAGGACGGTCAACTCCTTTGGGTTCCTCATAATCTAAGGTAGACGTGTGGAACATGTCATGAAGTACATGAGTAGCATCACGAATAATAGAAGGATGGCTGGAGGACACTCGGTCGTACATCGAACGAAACTGCTCCAACTCCTCATGTTCACGGTCGGTCGTTTGAGTGTCTGCATGCTAACCAATAACGAGCGTCCTCAGAATGAATGGACCTGATCAACATGTAACGACGCCCTTTCTTCTGTAATAACGCGGTGAATGGTGCATGCGCAAGGTAATCCATGAGTTACTGAAATAGCACACCCACACCGAGCATACACTTCGTTAGCCAAGTCCCTCATCCTGTTCAGCTCAGTGAGAATCAACCCCAAGCAGTAGTGCGACACACGACCATGGAGAATCTTAAATATAAAATGGCTATACATCGTACCATGTCGTCGTCTGGAGTCCTCTAGAGAGTTCCTGATGTCGTTCTTCTGAGTTTCAATTGACTTGTTAAGTCTATCGAACTGTGTATCCAAAGCAGCGGTCGATGAATCAATCAAGTCCTTGGTAGCTCTATGAGCGCTCTCAACTCTACATGTTGTAGTGTTCCCGAAATGAAGTACCTGGTTTGTCCAATATTTGACAAACTTTTCCCTGTGAGGGACCCATTGCTGCATTACATAGTCCACCAGTGCCGGACACCACTGGTACGAATCCCTGAAGTTAGCCAATGCTCGCTCATACGCTTCCTCTGTGGTAGCCTGTAGGATCTTCCGCCACTTACCATTCACCAATCTCTCTGCCATTTCCAAATTCTTGTTGAAAAGGTTGTAGGCTTTCACTTTCACGCAGTTGTTGATGTGCCATGTGCACAATAAGTGGTTCGATTCTGAAAGCAGCTCTGCTATGGGGGCAAAGAGACCTCCCTCACAGTCGCTGACGATGGCTGCTGGATGAACATTAGGCCCGATGTAGTTTCTCAGCTTCTCCAACACCCAATAATAACTTGGAGCCGTCTCATCCTTGATGATTGCATGACCAATCAGAAAGTTCTGGTTCGTTGGAGTCATCCCCATGATCTCAACCAGTGGAAACTTGTACTTGTTTGTCTTGTACGTTGAGTCGATCAAAATCACAAATGGCCAAGACTTGATCATATCAGCACAATCAGGATGCACAAGGAAAAGATGAGTCACCTCCGCTGTATCTTCATCAGAATCAAACCAGAACAGGTAACCACGTGATTATGCCTGGTGTAGCAGCTGCTGTATAGGGTTCCTTCCCTCTAACCGTTCAAACATGAGTTGCTGTCTGACGTTGTAGATGTGTCTTCGGTTTGGATGGTCTTCTGGAAATTTCTCTAACACAGATGCTAATATTTTAGCAGGCTTGACTTGAGCATCACTCATTTCTTTCACAACTAGTTTCGCAGCAGGACTTAAGCCGCTCAGCTGTCGATGACCCTCTTCATATACTATCATCTCATGGTTGTGATACCCCCATTTAGAGTAACCAATCACTTCCCAACCGTCACGACTCCGTAGTTGTCAAACCTTTACTCTGAACTCACACCCACAACCTTTCCGCTTTGTATCAAACCGAGTGGCTGTACGAAAATCTCTTTCTTCTCTTTTGCGATAACGGTCACATCTCAAAATGCGATCCATTCTACCATCCCGTTGAGATTTATGAGTTACTACTACCAAGCAAAATCCAGCTGCAATTGCAACTTGTTTTGCCCAATCAATCGCATGTTGAGCTTCTTCGAACGGACCATCATGTCCAAATATCCCACTGTAATCATTTCCGTCTCCACCATAATCCTGCATCAATTATATATTACAATAAATACATTTAACGGATAATACATTTAATTTCTATATTTACACAGAATTAACACAAAAAAAAAAAGCATAATTATGTATAATCAAACTTAATTTTTATAAAAACCCAATTCGAATTTTCAAACTAAATTTAAAAATATACCATTTCGAATTTTCAAACTTAATTTTAAAAAAAACCTATTTCGAATTTTCAAAATTAATTTAAAAAAAACCCATTTCGAATTTTTTTAAAAAATCATTTTCGATTTTTTTTAAAAAAAAAAATAAATTAATTAATTTATAAGGGTGGCGTCTGCCAGGGCTGCCACAGCCACTGGACTGGCGCCTGGCAGGGCCGCCTCAGCCAGTAGAGTGGCGCCTGGCCAGGACGCCAGTCTGGTGGTTCTGGCGTCTGGCTTGGACGTCCAGGCTACGGTTTGGGGGTCCATCCTAGGCGCCGGAGCCACTCCCACGGTAACCGTGAATTTTAACGGTGACTTACCTCGTTTTCCGTCGACGACGACGTACCTCCGGCGTCCCCCGCATCTCCGGCCTGCCCTCCAGTCTCCCCCGACGAGCCAGTACGACTCCACATTTTTTAAACCGAGATTATTTCAATTTTAGAAAATGGGCATAATGGTCACACCAAGTCATATTTGTGGGCTTTATATGGTAATTTGCGGGCGATGTTTAGCGATTCATATAATTTATGGGTTACATTCGGGCCTAGTTATCTCCATGTCAGTTTAGTATGCCTGGATTCCATGTAATAATTAAGAGGATAATATTTAATGGTGCTAAATTTATTGAGGGAATAAAACAGGGGGTAATATTTCATTTTTCATAGTTTGGCAACAAAACTGTTGTAGTAATTATGGAAGAAGAAATCAAGAATAAGCAACAACTATGAGTAGAGGAGAGAGAATATATAGATGAGAATAGAAGAAGATATAAGCAAAAATGGAGATGAAAAAGATGAATAGGAGAGAAGACCAGAGGAGGGAGATGTGAAGGAAGGCAGAAGAGGCACATGAGAGTAGTAGGTTGGAAAATTTTTCGAGGAGGAAAAAGTTACTCTAGGGGGGGGGGGCTAGGTAACATTTACCCCATTTTCTGGGAAATTATTTACCCACTTTATTTGTTTCTCCAATGTCAAACCCATTTTTATTTCCAGAATAATTACTCTTGTATTTTTTCCTCCCCCATTCCACCCAATCCAGGCGACCCCTAAATGAGGAAATCTCTATCTTGAATTATGCAATTATGATTTATGGTTTTTCAAAAAAAAAAAAAATCAAAAAATTTAAATAAGGTAAACTAATTATGCATTATTTTGTACTTTAATGTTAGATTCCAAATATTCATTTTTTTTTTATGTGATTGATTCTATTGGGACTAACGTTATGAAACGGAGGGAGTATTATGTTATTGATTAGTTATTAGTCCATGACTAAGAATATACTTAAAAAGACAGGTGGTTTAGATTCAAGGAATTAGGTTGTATATATAATCTTCGGTGAAGCATCTAATGAAAGATTGGGAAAATTAATTGTCAAAATCACAACAATATTAGTTTATTTTGACCTTTCCATATAAATGGCTAAGCTACTACATTAATGAATATTACACAAGTGTATAATTATAAATAATTGTTGAAGTTATGCATTTGCATACATGACTATAAAATTATTACAATTAATCTGATACTCACTATCCAAATTCCAAACCCAATCCGAATGTATGTAGAAAGTAAATAACATGAATGTATGTTTAAATAATTTAAACTCAATGAAAGTGATTGGGAATGATAAGGATTTCCACCCCTTAATGCCTATAGGGTATTTAAACCTAAGACTTCATAACCATGACGTCAAACCCTTACCATTAGACTAATCGGTGATATATGTCAAATACTACGTATGTATAAATTGTTAGGATACAATTACAAATAAAATCTGCACATTCAAATTATACCCAAATTCCACCTCCTATGTAATCTCATGGACTCATGATGTCTTGGCGGCAAGATGTGTCATTGTTCGCCGATGGTACAAAGATCGCAGTTTTTTGTGTTTCTGAAAAAATGCTGCAAGCTCAATCTCCCTTTCTAGGAATTGGCTGTGAAGGTTATCAGAATCTTCATCTGTCTTGTTTGTTTCCTCTGAAATTTAATAGCATATAATAAGATAATACTCCCTCCGTTTCATATTACTCGCAACAATTAGTAAATATGGGTGTTTCACATTACTCGCAACAAGTTATTTTTTTCCCTTTTTTAGTAAGTTTTTAGGGGTGAATTGTCTATATTGCCCTTACTTATTTTGATTAATTTGTTTTAACAGAAATTAAACAAATTCACTTAATCCTAAATCTAATCAATTAAGTCTAACCATTCCCACCAAAATTAATCCCCCTTCTACTTATTTCATCATAGATCATTCATCTCCCCAACTAACTCATTCATTGCTTCTTATTCAATTCGTCTTGATTATGGTGCCCAGTTTGAACAAATTGTGAGGAATTCTCCAGAATTCCTTTATAAACCCTAGATCTACCTTCACAGTTCGTATTCTCTCTCCTCTACACTCTTTCGTCTCTCCTTGGTTCTCTCTCTAAAACCCTAAAAATTTCCCAAATGAGTTCCCCTCCAAATGAGAACGATTCTCTTGCCCAGAAGGAGGATACTAACCCTCCCTTCTCACTATACACAGCGCGGCGAGGAACTAGATTCATGAAACCAGTTCGTCGCTGCTCTCTGGTGTTCACTAGGTATCTTCGACGGAATTTTGGGGCTAAAATTGGCCCCAATACTAGATGTTGTTGTGGAGGTAGATCTACCAAAACCTAAGGTTGTTGAGGCTGAACCTGCTTCAGTTGTAAGTGTTGCTGGTCCTTTAGCTTTGACAGAAGAGGCAACTGAGGGCCCTCATCTGGTGGTGGAGGCTAGGAGTGACCCTGTTCTTGCCGTCGCTGAGGTCCCTCAGTCCCCTCACCCCGTAGCCGTTGTGTTTTCGGAGCCTTTGAAGGCTACCGTTGCTTCTGGGTCTTCTGGGTCTTCTAGAGGCAAGAAAAGGGTCCGATCCGTCTTCATGGAGGACTGCAGCGACTGGGACCCTGAGTTGAGGGAGAAGTATCCTCATGACTTCCCTCCTAGTAACTGACCTTGCAGCGTAACGATTCCTATCTAAATATTGTTTATTTTTTACTAATTAACCTATGTTTATGTGAAAATGGTTTTGGTTTGATAATATGTTTAAAAATCTTGTTGAATTTGTGAGTATGTTGTATTTCGCTGGAATTTGGGTTAATGTTGCTTGTGTTATGCTCTATGCTGGTTCAATTTGCTGCCTTTCATGTTGGTGTTGGTGCTTGCACATTAATTGTCCTATTGTTGTTGTTGTTGTCCTCTGTGTTGGTAGTGACTTTGATATACTTGTAAGTTGTTGTTGGTGTTGTCTGCTATGATTGACTCGTTTTGGTGTTGTCCTGGTATAGTATCATGTTGAATACATGTTGGTTGGCCTGTCATGGATTATTGAGTCCCTCGGCCCTTGGGTTTTGGTTGCCAAGTCTTGTCCCTCCTAACACATGCATCATAACACAAATGTACTCTCCAAATGATGAAGGGACTCATCTGATAGCACTTCCTATCAAGGGATGGCTCCAACTCCTTAGTTTAAAGGTTGTTATTGAGGAACCCTTGGTAGGGAGTTTCCCATGTTTAACACACTCCTATCTGATGGACATTCCTCCCTAATTAGTTTGTTATTGTTACATGCTTGTGTTAATAGGGTTGTGTTAAGACAGATAAAAGCGTTTGAGTTAATAGGGTTGTTTCATATTCAAAATATGCACAATGTACATTAGTCCTATGTCATATACTCTACACTTCAATGACTGGCTTAATAATTTTCCTATCCTATTTACCAAAAGACACATAACCAATATAAAAACAAGCAAAAAAAAAATAAGTTGAGGTGTTACTGGTTATGTGTGGCAGTCAATGGAGTTGTGTAGGTGGTACTTGCTGCATCTTTAAAACCAAAAATATCTGTTCTGCTTCACTTAATCAAAAAATTGCTTCTTCATCTTCATCTTCAACTTCAAAATGTTTGTGCACATCAGACTTGGAATATTAATCTGCATCCACTTCCATCTCAATTGGTTGTTCCTCAATTTCTGTTGTAGGAATGAAAAGAGTGTTGAGGTAGTTCACAGTCTGTGTGATGAGGTCCCTGTCTACTTATAGTATTTACTTGTAGTATTTCCTGGAGAACTCTCTATCTTGTCTTTGTTTTGCCATATGTGGGGGGTTGAAATTATTGTCCTGTTTTTTTTCCAATATCTTTATCATGCATGACTGAAGAGTGATCCATGTGTACTTGTTGAGTGTTGGATCAAAAACATCAAATGCATGTGCAACCTTTTCCAAAAGTTCATCCAAATTCTTTGGGAATGATTGATACTGTATTGACTGTATTACCCTGAAAAGACCAAGATCCAATACATTTAGGTAAGGGGATTGGCAGGTTGAAATACAAATTGGATATTAAATCCATTTGCTTGTGTTGCAGCCAGAAATTCCTCTCCCTGGGAATCTGATGAGGCCTAGCATTGTCCCACTGTATGATTATGTTCTTAGATAATAGTGCTGGCCATTGTGCATGTATTGTTGGAATGATGTGCTGCAATATCATGTCTCTTATTGCTTGTCTGTTGACTTTTTGAATTGCTTTTGTTTTCATTGTTCCTGCATCTCTGTGTTTGCTTTTCTTCTTGGCCATCTCATACTTAACAAATGGGAATAGACCATATTTCCCTGAGTGAATCAATGTGTCATTCTCATCATACAGTGGCTTACCAATCATTCCCATAAACATGGCCTTTATCTTGAACCTCTTTGATTGTTGTGCTCTGTATGGTGTTTCTTCATTAGGTGTTACGTAGAATGTCCTAGTCTCTGGATTCATATAAAACCACTTCTCATCAATGTGGATGTAATGCTGCAAATCCCTAAAACTAGGGTCACCTTCACTAGGCAGGGGTTCACATGGTTAAGGACCCATTTCAGCCTTGCCACTTTGTGGTTATCACTAAATGCAGGGTGATTTGTTGTTGTCACTGCCCTCAGTCTTCCTTTTTTTTTTAACCTATGTATGACAACATGTGGAACCTTCAATGCTGCAGCATAACTCCCATTTGTGGTTCTCTTGTACATTGGGACAGACATCAGCCACTCATCTGAGTATTGTTTAGGCTTGGGCCCTGTCTTCCCTAACTTCTTGCTCCTTACATCGACTAAGTTGCCTAATTGAATCTGTTTTTTGATTTCTTTGAACCACCTGCTTGTGGTTGATCTGTGTACTTGGTGCTTGATTGTCAATGATGTAAGCATGCCTCTTGGAAGTGAGTCCCCTTCCATATTCAGCAATATGTCATCTACTATCTGCCTTTTTTCTTCAATGTTGAGTTCTGTGCTGTGTCTGCCATTCATTGCATGCTCCTGTTCGTCTTCTGATTCTGACTGTGATTCCCCAACATCACTGCCTTCAATGTTGTGTTGATGATTTAATTCGTTTGAATCTGACCCTGATACTGTGTTGATGTATTGTGATGCCATATCTCTATATTGCTCCATCAACAGTTGGTTGATATCGAAAAAATCATCAAAGATTTCTTCCATGAGTCCCCTCTTTTTTTTTTTCCAGATCTGGTGGTAGGTGATGAAGTGGAGGTGCCTTGATTTTTTTTTGGAAGCTTTCAGTGAAGCCTAATTCTGTACAAAGAGCAGCTGCTGCAACTAACTCAGCATTTAGGAATTAGGATTAATTAAGGTTGATGATGGTTTTTGTACTTTTGGAAACAATTTGGTTTGGATTTCTGTAATTAATGGTGGATTTCATATTCCCTCCCCCCCCCCCCCCTATTCCCAAGCATTTGCTATGAATGAATAGGGGTGAATGAATCAAAATTGTGCCTTTTATAAGGGCCTTTTGGTTGAAAATTGCCAACAAATTGTTAAAGTTCAAAGCTTTTTTAAAAATTTCATGAAAAGTTTGGAGGGAAAATTTTTTAATCCCTTTAGTGGCTGTCCAAATTGAATCCGCCACCAAAATCAGAACGAAAAAAGGGAGGGAACATAAATCCCTCTTCAAAAATAATCACATGTTCCCACTACTTTTATTGGGACCACTACCTTTCCCTCCACTTTCTCTCTCTTTATTTACAAACCCCTTCCTTTAATTAATCCTCCTCCAATCTTTTGCCTAAAAGTCCGCACTCCCTCCGTTTGTTGCGAGTAATATGAAACGGAGGGAGTAATACATTTATTAAAAAGCGGATAATAATTTTTCTGATGAACTTTCTATACAATAAACCCTGCACACTACAATTTCACTAAAACCTGATACTTGATGCAAAATCATATAACCTTATCTAAGAAACAATGGCAGACTGAGTCTTCACCAATGATGCACGGGTACGCCAATGGAGTGCCGTTTCCCGTACCCGAAACGTATCAGGGACGGGTACGGTGCGAGTACGCTTAGGATACGTCCCCAAACCGTCCCCTTCAAAAGTGGTACGCCAAGGCAATTTGGGGACGTTTAGCATCTTGATCAGAAACGTATCGGGTACGAAAAAACCCAAATTCTGACGTTTCCTATGAAACCCACCCATATTTAAAAAAAAAAAAAAAAAAAAAAAACAAATCAGTATAATACCTACCTAAATGTGGATTTCCCCCAATTCTCAAAAGCCTTAAAACTTTTAAACTCTGATTTTGTTCCTCCAATGGTCGGATCTGATTCAAGGCGGCAACTAGAGCATTGATACACGGAATGCGGGACGACGGCTCGTTCGGGTTGTGGTGGTTCGCAATCAAGTTTGTGTTTTTATAAGGCGAAAAATTTTTCTATTTTCTAAAGTTTTTTAGATTTAATTAAAGTTTTAAAGTCCATTTATGGAGAAAAATGAAGAAAGAAGTGAGTAGAAGGAAGGTCATTGACGGCTAACTTGATTTTTACAATAAAACAAAATGGTTGAGTGGTGGACCCCGCCCTTTTTATCTTTTCTTTTTACGGCTATTTCATCAAATGCCACTGAGCAATTTAAAAATTCACCAAATGCCATCGGACTTTTCATAATTCACCAAATGCCACCAAGTTTTTTAAAAATTCACCGGGAGCCATTAATGACCGACGGCCGTTAACTCCGTTAGTCATTAGGGTTTAATCATGACACTTGTCATGAGATGATTGGACCATTTATCTTAATTCATAAAAAAATTTTAAAAAAAAAAAAACAAAAAAAGTTAAAAAAAATACAAAAAATCAAAAAATAAAAGAAAAATTTTTTTAAAAAAAACCTCCAAATTTTCCCAGCCACCCCCACCACCACCAAACCCTAGCCCCTCCCCTCATCTCGCCGGAAAACGACCGGTCACCACCTTAACCACCAACAATCGGCCGGCAGACCCTAAAAAAACCTCAAAATTTTCCCAGCCACCCCCACCACCACCAAAACCTAGCCCCTCCCCTCATCTCGCCGGAAAACGGCCGGTCACCACCTTAACCACCAACAATCGGCCTGCGGACCCTTTAGCTCCCCATCTGACCCACCGCCGACCCCCAAAACCTCCCTCACAAACTACCCCGACCCCATAAAACCGCAAACACGAGCATCACCCACCCCAAAAACCACCCACACAGCCGCCTCGACCCCAAAAACCACCAGTAAACAGCCCCTCCTCCCTTTCCCACTGTCGATTGCCCCTCCTCCCTTTTCTCACCGTCGAATCGGCGGTGGGAAAAGGGAGGAGGGGCTTTTTACTAGTGGTTTTTGGGGTCAGGGCGGATGTGTAGGTGGTTTTTAGGGTCGGGGCGGGTAGCGTGGGTGGTTTCGGGGGTCGGCGGTGGATCAGGTGGGGCGCTAAAGGACCGGCCGGCCGTTTTTTGGTGGTTAAGGTGGTGGCCGACCGTTTTCCAGCGAGATAAGGGGAGGGGCTAGGGTTTGGCGATGTGGGGGAAATTTAGGGTTTTTTTTTAGTTTTTTGTTTTTTTTCATATAATTTTATGAATTAAGATAAATGGTCCAATTATATCATGACATGTGTCATGATTAACCCCTAATTACTAACGGAGTTAACAGCCGTTGGTCATTAATGGCACCTGGTGAATTTTAAAAAAACTGGGTGGCATTTTATGAATTCTGAAAAGTCCGATGGCATTTGGTGAATTTTCAAATTGTTCAATGGCATTTGGTGAAATAGCGGTTCTTTTTATTATTACTCCTAGTTTTACTCTATGTTGAGATTGTCGACTATGTACAATTGTTTATCTTTTCTTTTTATTTTTATTTTATATTTAGTGCCTGGTTTTTAGTTATGTGTTGATGGTAATGTACAATTACCTTTTTACAAGTATTTATTTTTTGGTTAGATAGCTTATTTTTATGGAGTACTTTTCAATTAAAGTCTAATAAATTTAAAAGTTTAATAAAAAAGAAAAATCTAATTTTAAAGTTGTGTTGTACGGATTAATTTTTTTTTTTTTTTAAACTTTTTTATGGATTTTATATATATATTTTTGTCGTATCCGAGCCATACCCGTTTTTTGAAATTTTGATTTTGCCGTATCCCGTACCCGTATCCGTTTTTGTCCCCGTATCCGTATCAGTGCAACCTAGGTCTTCACTATCCACATCTTTCTAATTAGACTCGGATTATAGCCAGGTATGGTGTGCTGATACTTACCTTGCAGTCTGTGCAGAAGAGATGCTGAAGAGTAGCACTTCAAGAGATCTTCCTTTTTCTTCTCCAAGTCATTTAGTTTCTCCAGGGCTGAAGCTAGCTCAGTTGTCCGAATGATTCTACACTGCAGCAATACAATAAAGATCAGAAAAAGTATCAACAACTTTTCCAAAAACAAAAAAACACAAACTAGTCTTTTATAGTTATTATATGAGTGAAACTCACTTGATTTCTCAGCTCCACAATTTGTGGCTCTTTGTCCAAATTTGATCCTAACAGAACAAAAAATTTGTAAACATCACATCATTCACAACTCACAAGTCACTGACTCATTTTTAACAAAACCTGTATCAAAAATATTTGACTTACTGGCAAGATGGAGCATTTCCTTCTTTAATTCATCCCTAACCTGATCATAGCAAAATAGATTGGTCAGAAACATGAAAGCAACATCAAAAGCTTTATAGCAACAGAGGGTTGATCTATGAGACAAGGCACAATAAGGGATCGGTTCATGCGACATTACTATGACAGGGACTAATCCAAGATGCAAACTCAAAATAGAGAAAATTCCAAGAAACACGACATATCTATATCAAATACCAAATACAGTACATTATCTAAAGCAAACATCCAAAACCCCAGAAATTGATGATTAACTCTATAATCATCAAGTTTAACCCCACTACAAATCCTATACACTACTCAACATTTCAAACTTTGGGAGACGTGCACAGATATCTTTTATATGCTTCACATTCAAAAAAGCATTGTAGAAGATATGTGTAAGTGGAATATGGAGAACTTTAGATCATCACAAATAATTGTTATTAAACATACAGGATTCACCAAAGAAGCAAACTGGATTTTTGAATCAGATTCTGATCAGATTATTTCGCATCAAGTTAAAATCTATTTTCTTCATAAGACCATCATCACTCATGGTATAAAAATTTATACCATCCCATTCTCTCTGCCACTTTCTCACTCCTCCACATCATTTATACCACAATACAATATACTTTCTCCAAAAATCACCCCACCCATGGTATTAAAAAAGTTTACCACCACACTTTCTCTCTCCTATATGTATTAATTATACAATTAATTTAATTATAATTATATTTTATTTTACTATTGGAAATAACTAATTAATGTTTGTAAAGTTAATCAAATAAAATAAGCAATTTAGGTACTCCCTCCGTCCATGAAAAAATGATCCATTTGGCCTAATTTTAGTCCCAAAAAGAATGACCCATTTTTTTTTCCCAACATCTATTCATTTCCCTTCCTTTTAAAAGTGCCAACTTGGCAATCTTGTGTATTTTAATTATATTGGTTGTTGTAAAACAATACTTTAATCTTATTGGCTAATAAAACATCACATGGATAATTATTTACTTTATAATTTTTTCTTAAAATGCAATTGAAAAAAAAAACATATAAAAGATACATGATAACCAGGCCACATGGCGTGACCAAGTTGGTTTATGTTACGCCGGGACCAAAGCAAATGTTTATCATGCGATGGTATATACCATTCTATGGCATACTTTTACACCACCATTGTAGTAAAAATTATCATATTTTGGATAAATATTTACACCGTGGTATAAAATTATACCACGGGTGTTCGATTCTCTAAATTGTTTGGGTTTGCAAGAGTTCAGAATCTTTAGATCTAGCACTACTCCAGATTGGATTGGAACTAACCCCAAATGTATCAGGTATTATCGGTTCACATAAATTTTTGCTAAGCTAATTTTAAGACTGAGCTTTGATTCAGGCATGAGGTTCCATACCACTTTAACCACATCAATGTCAATGTTTGATACAATCAGTTTCCAACAACAAAGGTCCTTAGGCATGATGACTTACAAGTTACAACTCCCTCATGACCCGTCCCTTTATTTCATTCTCAGAGAAACTCATTGATCGTGGAGCCAAAACTTTTACTATCAATTCTTACCTATATATTAATAAAAGAAAAACAATTATCAAATTTTGGGGAGGTGGAGGGAACGCATCATATTGATTTTTTACACTATTCACACACCCAATTTGACCATGTACCTAGGGGTGAATTATTGTAAAGATTATCAACATAATAAAATTTCCGGATCATGTTTTGATAACTTATACTTCAATTTATTACTATGTACAATTTTATTTTATTTATTTTTATGGACAGTTCTAAATTTAGGCCAAAAAAATATCGGTTAACGGTTTGGATCCAAATAAGATTTTAGAATTTTGGTTTGGTTTGATCCAAACGGAATCCAACTTTGGTTTGGATTTGGATCAAAAATTCCAGAACTGAATTATTTCGGTTGGATTATTAACTTTTCAATAATTTTAAATCGAATCAAATATATAAATAGTCAAATTTTTGCATTGACAAGCACGTAAAGCCAAAGTGATGCAAGTAAACTAGGATAAAGGGAGCAAAACAAAAGCTTTCAATTTTAGGTGTGTTATAAGTAATGTGGCCCACCTTCCCCCTTGAGTTTCCAAATCCGGATTTCCTATGGGTTTAGAAATTAAAATGTTCTTAAACCAACACTAATAATGGGTTATATATATATATATGTATGTATATATATATGTATATATATATATATATATGTATATATATATATATGTATATATATATATATATATATATATATATATATATATATATATATATTCTAAACTCATACCTCATACCAAATTTATTTGAATCAAACACTCTCTTAGGTTTTTAGGTCAGCGTTCATGAGTGAATTGTAATTCAAAGGATGTAATGGTTGCTAATAGTTGTTACTCCCTACATTCTTAGCGCTATTCATAAGATGAGATAATATTCTATATTAAACTTAATGTATAAAACATAATATAGCCATTTTGGATTTTATTTGATTCATCTCAATGAGTAGATAATTCAATTATTATATTTTTAATTAATATGGAACTTAAGATATTTATGGTCATAATATTACATTGTTAAACATTCAATCGAAATGGGAAGAACTTTTAGGAATAGAGGGAGTAATTGATTAATGAGTCAAGTATTTTGTCCTTGGGTATCGCACTAAATCTCATACTATAATGTCTTTTATTTTTCCACCTTATATTTGTTCATTATTTGTATTTAGCTAATCCTAACATCAACAACAGCAATATCTAGTATTTTCTTTTCCTTATTAAAAGAGAGTGAATTGCACCAATAGATGGTCAACTCCTTGTCCATGGATCTTTTCCTCAAGTTGAATGAATTGTATCCCTATTCAGATGCTCTTTTGATGTTTAGACTTCTAACACCCTCTTAGAATGGACTGAATATACTACATCTGACATAGGACCTAAACAATTGATTCAATTATTAGGGTCTGCAAGACAACATACAACAGTAACTAAAAAATGAAGCAAGTAAAGAGATACACCTTGAAACTAAACACTGAGAAGGCTTGAAGTAAAAATTTGATGATACAAAGTTTTCAGAGTTGGTCACTAATAAAAAGAACGACCCATGAAGGTAAATAAAAGCATCCTGGATAACTCACATTATTTTGAGCCTTGACTTGATCAAGATCAAGTAAAAATTGGTTGTAGGCCTCTTTGTCAGTCAGAAGTTTCCGAAGCTCATCAGCACTGTGATATAGGACAGAAAAGGTTCCAAGCAAAAAAGGAAGTCAGCTAATGAGCAAGAAGACAAACATTAAAGGCCTACCAAGATCCCTGGGGTAATCTATCGCTATAAATATTAGTTCTCCATGATTATCACAGCTTCCTCCTTCCTCATGCACATTTTGGCATGGGATTCACATGGACATCCTCAAATCCATAAGTCACACTCTCCTACTTTATTTGGAATATTTTTTAATATTATGCCTGCGACTCTGTGGCTGAGGTAGAATACACATATATAGGGGTCTTTTCATATTATTAAATTACAACATTTATTCAATTGCAGTTAGAAAACTAGGGACAGAGCTATATCAGTATTTACGTTGTGTTCAGCTATACAGTATACACATTCCACCACAAGCTAATTAACTAGATATTAGAAACAAATTGGATATTAGGATTACAAATATTCTCCATCACCAAGCCTTAACCCACCCAGTGGCTGAACCACTTGGGTAGATGGAAATTCAAAATATCACTCCACCAATACCAATTCAGTCCTTTTCCATTATATGCCACACTTACATGATACAGCCAACGAGTATAAATAAACAAATCGACAGACAAAGATGATTACCTCTTATCCTTCAATGATGAAATTATTCTAGCAGCTTCAGCAGGTGAGACATGCGAAGGAGACTGTGGTCGTTCAAAAGGTCTCTGTACATTATAGCTGTTAGGAGTTGATGGCCGAGAATAACTTGAGGAATTGGCTACAAAGGGAGGGTACCATGATTGTGAAGGAGCATCTTGCGGACAAGATTGTGATTCTTGGTCCTGAGATCCCCTATAAGCAACAAACATGAAGGCCATTATGAAGTACTCCACATGGTAGATTGAATAGGGAAGAGCAACTAATAAGAATCCAACTTAGACTATCAAATATTATATTGTGTAGGACATACTAAAAGTCACAACATGATGATGTATAGGTCAACTTATCAATTGGTTGTTCCATGTTTGTTAGAAAGCCACCGCAATGGCAATCAAAAGTCACCCCATGATTAAGTAAAATTCATCCTAAAACTAAGTAAAGGAGGAATCCTCCTTTACAGTGAGCTTATAATTTCACTGATATTAGCAAGAAGATATGATTTTCATCTCTACAACAGAAAATCCTCAACAGGATTGATCAATTCATAAATAAAATAAATATATAAAAATAAATAAATACATACGAAATCTACAAACCCTGACATAACGTTTCCTATAATAAAATCTTATAGAACCAGACCTATAAGCTATGTTACATGGACTCGCATAGGAGTGTCGGGTAAGGGTAGAAATCCTAGAGTCCAATATGGCAATTCCAAAAAATTGGGACGCGGGGACTCCATCCAGGATTCGGATTCACGTATGGGGACACGGGCACACGACAATGAATGTATAAGCTATGTTACATGGACAAGTGTCCAGTGCGACAATTCCAAAAAATTTGGACATGGGGGACTATTCGGGATTCGGACTCGGGTACAAGGACATAGACACACGACAATTAATGTATAAAAATATAATTTAGATTTCATTATGTTAAGGAAGTCAAATAACAAAAACAATCACTAATCTTCTTTTTTACTATCAATAATATAATTAAACTGAAGAAAAAAAAATTTAAAAAAAGCCACTGTTAAATAAATACAAGAAGTTCTTCAAAATAAATAAATAAATACAAGAAAACAAATTGTCCACTTGTCCAATTTCCATAATAATAAAGGGATTTTCCATTTGGTTTCATTGTACTTTGGACTTTTCCATTTGGTACCCAATTTTTTTTTTATTCCACATGTTATCATTGTAATTTTGACTTATTCTCTATTCTACCGGTTAAATAAAAGGAAAATTTGTCAATTAAAAAACTTTTAAAAGCACGATTTTGAAAAAAATAAGAAAAATAAATAAATAAAAAACTTTTCAAAGCTTTATCGTAAAATAAAACCTAATTGCAAATTTTTTTGGATAAAGACAACCTATTGCCTCTAATTCACTTAAATAACCTCTAATTTATTTTAATTACCCTCTAACTCTCACTTAACCATTTAGTTAATTACAAATTAAAAATAAAAACCACCACACGGACCCCTCTCCTTCTCACAACCCACTTAGAGTGAGATGTGGTTGTGAAAGGGTGTGTTGAATTGGTGTATGAGTGAGAATTGATTGGCACCATTGATGAAGGAATGAGGGTTTTGCAGGTTTAAAAATGGCGAAAAAGAGGGGAGAGAGAAAGAAGGGGGGGGGGGGTTGTTTTATGGTGATGGAAGGGAGGAGGGAAGGGTTAGGGTTTAAGGAGGGGTGGGGGGGTTGTCGGGGGTGGCGACGGCTCAATTGGGGAAGGGGGGCTGCTGCAAGAGGAGGGGGGAAAGGAAAGGGTTGGTGGTGGGGGTGGTAGTTTTTTTTTTTTCTTTATATATATATCAATTTAATTATTTAATGGTTAAGTATTAAAAGAAATTAGAGGTTAATTAAATAAATTAAAGGTATTATATTGTCTTTAACAAAAAAAATTTACAACCAGGTTTTCTTTTACAATAAAGCTTTTAAAAGTTTCTTTTTTTACGCAATATAGTGCTTTTAAAAGGCTTTTTTTATTGTTTTTTACAAATTTTCCTATTTAAAGCATTAGTTTGGGGCATTTGTGGCCCATTTAATCAAATTCAACTTCAAAGTTTGATCCTTTACACTTTGTTTGGATTGAGAAAAAAGGAGGGAAAATAAAGAAAGGAAATGGAGGGATTGATTATATTTCATTTGGATAACAAATGAGGAAGGAAAGGAATTGGAGAGGGGGGAAGGGTTAGGGTTTAAGGAGGGGTGGGGGGGTTGTTGGGGGTGGCGACGGCTCAATTGGGGAAGGGGGGCTGCTGCAAGAGGAGGGGGGAAAGGAAAGGGTTGGTGGTGGGGTGGTAGTTTTTTTTTCTTTATATATATATCAATTTAATTATTTAATGGTTAAGTATTAAAAGAAATTAGAGGTTAATTAAATGAATTAAAGGTATTATATTGTCTTTAACAAAAAAATTTTACAACCAGGTTTTCTTTTACAATAAAGCTTTTAAAAGTTTCTTATTTTACGCAATATGGTGCTTTTAAAAGGCTTTTTTTATTTTTTTTTACAAATTTTCCTATTTAAAGCATTAGTTTGGGGCATTTGTGGCCCATTTTATCAAATTCAACTTCAAAGTTTGATCCTTTACACTTTGTTTGGATTGAGAAAAAAGGAGGGAAAATAAAGAAAGGAAATGGAGGGATTGATTATATTTCATTTGGATAACAAATGAGGAAGGAAAGGAATTGGAGAGGGGGGGAAGGGTTAGGGTTTAAGGAGGGGTGGGGGGGTTGTTGGGGGTGGCGACGGCTCAATTGGGGAAGGGGGGCTGCTGCAAGAGGAGGGGGGAAAGGAAAGGGTTGGTGGTGGGGGTGGTAGTTTTTTTTTCTTTATATATATATCAATTTAATTATTTAATGGTTAAGTATTAAAAGAAATTAGAGGTTAATTAAATAAATTAAAGGTATTATATTGTCTTTAACAAAAAAATTTTACAACCAGGTTTTCTTTTACAATAAAGCTTTTAAAAGTTTCTTTTTTTACGCAATATAGTGCTTTTAAAAGGCTTTTTTTATTTTTTTTTACAAATTTTCCTATTTAAAGCATTAGTTTGGGGCATTTGTGGCCCATTTTATCAAATTCAACTTCAAAGTTTGATCCTTTACACTTTGTTTGGATTGAGAAAAAAGGAGGGAAAATAAAGAAAGGAAATGGAGGGATTGATTATATTTCATTTGGATAACAAATGAGGAAGGAAAGGAATTGGAGAGGGGGGGGAAGGGTTAGGGTTTAAGGAGGGGTGGGGGGGTTGTTGGGGGTGGCGACGGCTCAATTGGGGAAGGGGGGCTGCTGCAAGAGGAGGGGGGAAAGGAAAGGGTTGGTGGTGGGGGTGGTAGTTTTTTTTTTCTTTATATATATATCAATTTAATTATTTAATGGTTAAGTATTAAAAGAAATTAGAGGTTAATTAAATGAATTAAAGGTATTATATTGTCTTTAACAAAAAAAATTTACAACCAGGTTTTCTTTTACAATAAAGCTTTTAAAAGTTTCTTTTTTTACGTAATATAGTGCTTTTAAAGGCTTTTTTTATTTTTTTTTACAAATTTTCCTATTTAAAGCATTAGTTTGGGGCATTTGTGGCCCATTTTATCAAATTCAACTTCAAAGTTTGATCCTTTACACTTTGTTTGGATTGAGAAAAAAGGAGGGAAAATAAAGAAAGGAAATGGAGGGATTGATTATATTTCATTTGGATAACAAATGAGGAAGGAAAGGAATTGGAGAGGGGGGGGGGGAAATGGACGGATTAATTTGTAAGAAACAAATCTCTCCAACAATTGAGAGATTTGGAAGGAAAACTCAGATTTCTTCCTTCCCCTTCACCTCCCTCCCCTTCTTTTCTTTCCCATTTCTTTATCCAAAAACATTGTTAGTCATGTTGACCCTTTAAACTTTAACCATACATTTTTAATTGAAATATGCGAATCGAGACTTTTTTTTTTACTTAAACCAAGACATTTTTGAACCTTTTTTTGCTAATTTTGAACTAATCGTTAAAGATCCCCTTAAAATCTTAATCGAGCAATTTTTATGGCACCAAAATCAAAGAATACAAAACAAATTTGATGGAATGTTAGGGTAGAATGAATTAATTACAACTATATTGTACAATGTGGAATCCAAAAGGAAACTAAGTACCAAATGAAAAATCCGAGAGTACAGTGATAACGTCATCTCTCTCGGCCTCTCCTCACCCATTAGTTTCACCACCCACTTTTGAGGAAGTATAAAAGGAGGTTTGATATGTATTTATACAAACATATCACACAAGATTGTTAAAGCACGTGGAATAAAGAGAAAGGTTGAGAGTTAGATGGGTGGAGCCCACCTATATTTTGGCCAAATTGTCATCACATAATGGGGACCTATATCATACAATTAGTTTATTCAGCGGTACTATATATTTAAATAGTAACACTGTATGCATATATAGTACAACTACATGCATTTATGGTATCAATTTTATTATTTAATCATCCAATGATACTACTCTAAATTCAGGATATGAATTTGCCCATATATACATGTAATTACTCATATACATGTAATTACTCATATAACATACATAACAGTTATACTTTACTTTAGGAACTGCTCCACACCTTTTCAATCTCACTAGATTTCGTATTTACAAGTGTATTTCTTATTATTCTTTTTCTTTTTTCTTGTTCTCTCCAACAACTTTCGACCACCGGCAAGGATTATACTGCCATGCAAGTCGCCTCACATGTGCGACCAAAAGCCCCAAGCTTTTTCTTCTGTTTTTCATGTTTGGATGAGCCAATAATTAGATCTAGAGTTTGTAGTTTTGTACAACTGCCGGTTAGAGTCCGAGTCAATGTAGAAAAAGGCTCAAGACTCTTTTGAAGTGAGGCGCACAATGTA
Organism: Chenopodium quinoa; assembly: GCF_001683475.1. NCBI lineage: Eukaryota > Viridiplantae > Streptophyta > Magnoliopsida > Caryophyllales > Amaranthaceae > Chenopodium > Chenopodium quinoa. The sequence continues at coordinate 899,617 of NW_018743217.1, read as the reverse complement.
AAACAATAAATAAATTTGCCTATGTGCGCCTCATGGTGCACCTCATGTGCCTTAGGTGCACATCTTTGAATGCACCTCACCTAGAGCAAAAAAGGCGTGGCGCTCTACTCTAATCGCATAACGCCTTTTTATACACCGGTCCAAGTGCATTCCGCTGAGTCGATGCCGGATTTCATACCCATGTCGATGTCGTGTTGTGTCGACAAGGGTATGTGATGAATTTTGCCAAGTCCATGTAATAGAGCCTATAAGTACTCAAGACAAGACTTCCTATTTAGGAGTATCTACTTTAGAGAAGCGCCATGAACCCTCAATAAACTAATAGCAAAAAAAAAAAAAAAAAAAATCATGTACGTCACGACTTACATAATCGAATAAATACATGGAAAACAATTAAAATAATACGAGAAATAAGAGCATGTTTGGTATAGAGTATTTAAGGGGTGAAAGGGAATTAATAACCACCCCCCCACCCCCCTAATCCCTATGATAACAAATTAACAAAATTGTTTCCCCCATTGATCTTCAATTAATCAATTCAATACAAGGAGTTCCTTTCCTTAGGTATACAATTACCCTTTTCTCTTCTTATTTTTCTTCACCCCGTTTTCTTTCCTAGACTCATACCAAAAATGCACCAAGTCAATATGCACAGCCAGCAAGCAAAATTATTTATTTCTATAATCCCACAACATAGATCTCCAATGGTTCTTTCTTTCCTGAAATCTCCAGATATAAACTCAAGTTTAATAGCACATCCACAGTCAAAACATAAAGACAATAAAGATCGCTGCAGATTCCAATCCCAAATCTCACACAGTGTTTCACGGACAAAAGCCCAAATCCCCAAAGTGCAAGATAATGATTTTCCATGAACTTACCACAGCTAAAGCACATAACTCAAACACTAAGACATGCTCAATATAAGGGGTACCAATTAAATATCTAATGCGAAAACTATTATGAAAGATAATACGAAATGTGAAACATTGCAGAACAGTAATAAATTACGCCCAAATGGGTAGTAAGACCCTATATCCCTCAGTAAGCATTCCCTCCCTCTAAAGTCCTTCCTCCACCAACTTCTAACAATCATCACTATATCACCACCACCTTAGAGCAACTCCAATGGTTGAAAAAAGGGACTAACTTGCAAATATTAAAACTCTTAAACTAATAGCTATACCATTGTTGCACATCTTGCTAATTAGCTTTGGCAAGCAAATTAGCTTTGTAGAGCTAATTAGCTTGGTAGATATTTATTAGATAAAAAATATTTTAAATTTAAAAATAAATTAATTTATAACTAGCTTAACCATTGGAGCAACAAATAGCTAGAATTGTTGTAGCTTAAAAAGATGATTTGGCATAACAAGCTATTATATGAATTAGCCAACCATTGTAGTTGCTCTTATAATTCAATATAACCCTCGAATTCATTCCCATCATTCCAATTGTTGCCTAAGGACCAAACTCATTCGATAGCTGAATACACATATAGGCAATAAAATAGACCCTTTCAAATCACGCAGTCCAATCATAAGATTTAATTTACTAAACCCTTATATTCCAATCAAAACTAAATACAGAAAAATCAAAATTACGATTGTTCATACTTAGAAAACCCTTCAAATTGGGTAATCGAATTCAGAAACGTATAATCGTACTAAAACTATCAATAATTCAATATACTGTACCTCACAGGATATTCAGTACAAATTTATGTTTTCTACCTGTCACAAAATCCAAAAAATTGATTAACATTCAAATTCATCTAATTCTAAGATTCTGATAATAATAAAATAAAATAAAATAAAATAAGCATAAATTAATTAAATTCGTTGAGCAAGAATAAAGAAGATCAAACAACATCCAAAATCCAAGCAAAGAAATTGAATTAATTGCATAAAGTAGGACAAAATCATATGAAATTACCAGAATTTGGTGAACATCGAGAATTGAAGCAACGAATTGCAATCGAGGTTTGGAAGAAATAAATAGCTAAAAATACCAAAAAGGAAAGAAATTGGAATGATACAAGAAGTTAGAATGATGAGTGATGAAAGAGAGAGGAAAAGTGAAGACGATAGAAATCGTCTACTTTCTCTTCTTTCTCCAAACGGAGTAATTTTGGAAAGGTTTTAACTCCGATTAAAATGGAGGTAGCTTTAATTACCTGAAATATCCCTCATTCTGTGAGGTTTACTTTATTGGCTTGTTTAATTGTTTTATTTTTTTTTATTAAATTGAATTATTTTTATAAACTTAAACTTGTTAAATATGGAAGAGAAATATAGAGATGAGAGAAATATTTTTACATTATGTATATTTGTCCATTTAGTACGGGATATATATACATGTATAATGTCTAGAGTTCCATTAACGGATAAGATCAAATACCCAACTCTAGAGTATTCTAGATGGTACATGGGATAATAGTCATCAACATTTAGATATTTCATAACACTCCCCCTTAGATGGTACATGGGATAATAGTCATCCACATTTAGATTTTTCATAACTTGTACAAAATAATACCTTATAATGCGCATAAGATGCTGCCTCGTTAAAAACGTTACCAGGAAAACCCAGTGGGAAAAAACCATGGTTAAGGAAAAAAGAGTGAAGCGCGCATTAGCTCCCCGTCATGATTACATCACTTGAGATCTTTAAGACAACGCAATCCAATGCCATAAGCTAACTTCTGAATGTGGCTATTGGGAGCGCCTTAGTAAACAAATCTGCCAAGTTTTCACTCGAGCGGATCTTAAGGACTTTTATATCGCCATATTTCTAAAGATCATGAGTGTAGAAGAATTTTGGTAAAATGTGCTACGTTTAATCACCTTTGATATACCCTTCCTTAAGCTGGACGTTGCATGCTGCATTATGCCACAATATGTTTGTATATGTTGAATTACAGACCTTAACCATACACATTCACGACTAGCCTCATGGATTGCCAAAATTTCAGCATGGTTAGAAGAAGTAGCTGGAATTTTTTGTTTCATATAACACCAAGAAATAGAAGTACCTCCACACATGAACATATAACCATTTTGCGATCTAGCATTATGAGGATCAGACATGTACCCTGCATCTGCAAAACCAATCAAACCTTCTTTGCATAGGTTAGAGAAAAACAAACCCTTATCTTTCGTACCTTGAAGGTAACGAAGTATATGCTTAACCTCATTCCAATGCCTTCGGGTGGGGAATGAGCTAAATCTTGCTAACAAATTTACTAAAAATGATATGTTAGGTCGTATATGACTAGCAAGATACATTAATGCCCCTATTGCACTTAAATACAGTACTTCAGGACCAAGAATTTCTTCGTCATTCTGCCAAGGACGAAAGGGATCCTTTTCCACATCAAGTGCTCTAATGCCCCTATTGCACTTAAATATAGTACTTCAGGACCAAGAATTTCTTCGTCATTCTGCCGAGGACGAAAGGGATCCTTTTCCACATCAAGTGCTCTAACAACCATAGGGCTACTCAATGGATATGATATATCCATAGAAAGTCTTTTAATAACCTTTTCTATATATGTTGAATGGTGCACAAGGATTCCATTCTTTAAGTGTTTAATTTGTAACCCTAAGCAAAGCTTAGTTTTCCCAAGATATTTCATTTCAAATTCTTTCTTTAAGCACTCTACTATTATTGAAATCTCTTCAGGAGTTACAATAATATTCAAATCATCAACATATACTGCAATTATGACATATCCTGATACAAATCTCTTTATAAAAGTACATGGGCATATAGGATCATTCTTATACCTTTCTCTCAACAAATACTCACTGAGACGATTATACCACATGCGCCCTGATTGTTTCAATTCATATAGAGATCTATTCAATTTGATTGAGTATTGTTCTCGAGAACTTGAATTTGCTGCTTCTGGCAGTTTAAACAATTTTGGGAGTTTCATGTAAATGTCATTATCCAGTGGGTCATACAAGTAAGATGTGACTACATCCATCAAGCATAAATCAAGTCCTTCTCTTATTGCCAGACTGATTAGAAATCTAAAAGTAGTTGCATCCACCACATGAGAGTATGTCTCCTCATAATCAATACCGGGTCTTTGTGAGAATCCTTGTGCAACTAATCGGGCCTTATATTTTACAATATCACCATTGTAATTTCTATTTCGTACAAAGACCCATTTTATCCCACTGGTATTACACCTTCAGGTGTACAGACTACAGGTCCGAATATTTCTCTTTTTTAAAGAGATTTCAATTCAGTTTCAATTGCTTCTTTCCATTTTGGCCAATAACTTCTTTGTCTACATTCATCAATGGATTTAGGCTCATGATCCTCATCATCATTCATGACATCTAGTGCCACATTGCATCCAATAACATCATCGACGTCGACTTAGTTTCGGTTTCATGTAATTCTAGACATGATATAATTTGTTGAAAATTCTTCATTGTTAGGTACCTGAATATCTTTTTCCATCATGCTTAAGGTCTCTTAAGGAGATCCTTCAAAATTAATTGATTCCTCGGTCTGGCCATTATTAATTGTTGCTCCTTTTATTTTCCGAGGATCTTTATCTTTGAAACCAATGGATCTACCACGCTTTAGCCGTGCTTTAAAATCATTTGCAACTTGGGCTTGTCCTTCTGGGACATCAATCTTAATCGGAGCATTTTCAGCTGGTATATGTGACTTTGTCACTTTCTTTGGGTTAGTATATGAGTCTGACAATTAATTTGCTAAGTTTTGCAAATGAATTATCTTTTGGACTTCCAATTCACATTGTTTAGTACGAGGATCTAGGCGAGATAATGATAATTCATTCCATCTAATTTCCTTTTCCGACTGTTTGTTTCCTCCCCCTAATGTTGGAAAAATGATTCATCAAAATGGCAATCTGCATAACGAGCCATAAATAAATCTCCTATAGTTGGCTCTAAGTACTTAATTATCAAAGGAGATTCATATCCAACATATATCATGACAGGCTCAAGTCATATCACCTAATCAAAAGTAATTCCTAAATCCTCTAACTAATGTAGATAGGGAAGTAGGGTCGAATCCACAGAGAAACGAGTCTTTCTATTCCTAATTAATTAATATACTCTAGATTATAAAGTAACCAAAATATTATTATCGAAGGAAACTAAACTACGAAGATTAAGAATAAGGAGAAAACAATGAATAAAAGGCCTACGGCATAGGTTCACCAATAAATAATATTCTAGGGTAAAACATAATAATCAATCATCAATTCAAACATTAATCAGATCATAAAGGGCTTTCGCTACGTATTACAATCACACAATTAATCTACCGGTATTAAATCTCATCTCTCGAATCTCGACTTAACCATTTATAAATTAACCTGCCTATTGAAACTAGACCTAAACATTAATTCTCATATGTCGAATCTCGAATCAATATTGTCAAACTCATGCATAAAAGATCTGCGCAAATCTAGTCATAGAGCACTAAATCAATCAATAGGAAATTAATCTAGCATTGACAATTAACAACAATAAATTACCCCTTCATATTATTTATGGATCCCCACAAACCTTAGAGATAGAAATACTCACACATAATTAAAACTAAACTAATCAAAACAATAAAACAAGACATGATCAAAGGAATAAATAAATAACTAAGATTATGAGAAGAGAAATTGTTACCAAAGAAATCTGGAATTAAGAATAAAGTCAAGAATAAATTATTAGAGAGAAACTAATCTAAAATCTAAGTAGAGAGAGAAAATCTAAAAAGAGAAGGTAATTAAAATTTCGTACAAAAAAATCGTACTTAAACCTCCCTAAAACAAATCCTAATTGAAAAACTAATCAGGTCCTCTAAAAACACGCGCCCGATCGGGCGAAGGGCCGCCCGATCGGGCCCGCCTTTTTCTCTGCGTACTCTTCTAAACAACCGCGCCCGATCGAGCTAGCAGCTCACCCGATCAGGCGCGCCTTTGGCCACGCACCAGCACAACTCTCGCGCGCCACGCCTGATCGAGCTAAGCTTGCCCGATCGAGCTAAGCTTGCCCGATCGGGCCCTTGCTTCACCTCGAGGCTTGGAACTTCGATTGGGCTTATTTCTTCGGCCCAATCCGGATATCGACTTAGGGTCTCGATCATTCGGTCCAAATACCTCGGTATCCCGATTACCGAGTCCTTAATCACCGGCTTGATGACTCTAACCGGCCTTGGGCTTCAAAGATGGTCGTGCTCCTCCAATCTCCATAGTTGATCCATGAAAACCCGGGAAAATGCTCCAAAAGTGCAATTTCCTACAAAACTCAACCAAAACTACAAAAACACTAGAAAACACCAATTAGTAATAAAAGTGGCTCTAAAGAGCCAAAAACACTACTAATTATGACCAAAGGACGGGGGTAAAATACTATATATAATCGACACATGTAGACACCCATTTGTGTCTCCCCAAAACCAAACCCGGTGATGAGTACCTTTCACATCGAATCATAATCGAATGAAGTGAAAGTGTGGAAAGTTTAGTGTTGCGGATAGTTTTAATTTCTTTTCTCTTCTCTCTGTTTTTGAAAACCTATTTTAAGAAAACAGCCAATCCAGTTTGGTTGGTCCATGATATGGGTCCAATAGTAGTGTAGTTGGATAGGGGTTGAAAAGAGCTTTCCGACGATATATTATAAGCCCAATTCCGATGAATATTGAGGAAGTTATGGCCAAATTGCTACACTGGGCCCGGTTTGAGCCTTATATGCGGCCCAATGATCTAAGGGAGGGCCTAATATGGATTTATCATTCCTAATGCAATTAGGAATGGTTTTAGTTTTCTAGATTCTTCTAGAAGGTTTTTTTCATTCCTAATTCAATTAGCATTGATAAATTGACTTTTGTTGACTTTTTAGAGTTTTAATCAGAATAAAAGAATTTTTTGAGGAAAATACGATTTTATGCTCCTGTACGGTTAATTTCTATTTGATTTTAGAGAACGCGTTAGAAAGTTAATCAGCGCCAAACGCCAGTTATTAGCGCCTAGCGCTAGCGTTAGCGCCTGGCGCTAATGTCAGCGTCTGGCGCTAACCTTGTTTTTGCGCGTCAGAACTCTGTTTCGATTTTCTATCTTTTTGGCTGATTTTCTCTATAAATAGCCTTCTAAAAACTCCGTTTTGAATCATCAGTTTTCACCAATTCTCATCAAGAATCTCTTGATTACTCTCTCTCTCTCTTTTCTAAACCTACTCTTTTTCATACAAAATTCCGCATTCACAAGACCTAGAGACACCTAGCCAAATTCGAAGTTGCCTTCGCCCTAGACGTGAAAGGTTTTAATTTCTGAGGGTTTGGTCCCAAATCTCTCCTTTAACTATTTAATTTAATTCTTTGATTTTATTATTTTCCTTGAAGTTACTAACGTGTGTATTTTGTTATTAGAAAGAGGTACGAGGCATCCAAGTAAGTGCTTTAATTGATTTATTGATTTTATGATATAGAAATCATGCTTAGATTGTTATTTTGATTCCTAGTATCATGTTAGGATGTTTTATTGATTCCTAGTATCATGTTTAGGATGTTCCTAGTATCATGTTAGGATGCTTTCTTTAGTATGATATTTAGGGTGATTTGCTTATATCAATCATGATTCCTGCGATGCCTTTTATTCTCTTCCTAATATTCATAATAGTATCATGTTAGGGTTAAAACTTTGATTTTTAATGTTTAGTGACATGCTAGGGTTTGTTATTAATCTTGTTAGTATCTGTAGACACCCAAATGTGTCTCCCCAAAACCAAACCCAGTGATGAAAACCTTTCATGTATTTGATTATTGAACGAAGCGAAAGTGTGAAAAGTCTAGTGATGATGATGTTTTTATTAAAATATCTCTTTCTTTCTGTTTTTGAAAATATTTCTTTTCTTACCTTATTTTTGAAAAACGTGCATTCTAGTTTAGTTTTGTCCATGATATGGGTCCAATAATGGTGTAGTTGGATGAGGTTTGAAAAGAACTTTCCAACGATATATTATAAGCCCAATTCCGATGAATAATGAGGAAGTTATGACCAAAATACTAAACTGGGCCCAAAACCGAATTTTACCTACGACCCAATGATCATGTGGAGGGTCCAAAGGTTTAACCCTATTCCTAAACTTATTAGGATTAATTAGAAGCTTCTATAAGTTTCTAAAATATCTTAATTATCCTTTTTGAAAAGATAAGATTAAAGAATTTGAGTTAAATAAAAACTTTCCTTTTTTTAAAACTTTCCTTTTTCTTTAATCCTAATTCTATTCGAATTTAAAGATGTTCAAAGATAGTCAGATTTTATTTTTGTGCCTCATAATATTTATCCAAATTTTATATGGTTGGATAGATTTTGAAATTATCTTTCCAATGATATATTATAATATTAAATCCGAGCTATAACGAAAAGATATGAATGAGATATGAAACTGTATCCAAAACTGACACCGTTCCACTATTTCGGCCATATATTTTTATACACAAAATATTTTAGTATAATTCTTATTGGGTTGAAAAGTAGACTTCAAGAGATTTCCAACGACATATCATATGCCTTATTTGGACTTCTGGATCAAAAGATATAATAAAAACAAAATCCGCAAAAACTGTTGTCCATCGAGTTCTATTTCGATTCGAATTCGGATTCTCTTCTTATTCTTCGACCGTCTTTTTTCTCTGTAAATAGAGGTCATATCTCCCCTTTCTCTTTCACCAACTGTCATCAAGAATTTCTTGATTCTCTCCCTCTTTCTAAGCTTAGCTTTTTACAAACACAATTCCTCATACATTAGCACTAGACACACCTAGCCAAGTTCGAAGTTGCCTTCACCCTAGACGTGAAAGGTTTTAATTTCTGAGGGTTTGGTCCCAAATCTTTATTTCAATTATTTAATTTAATTGTTTTAATTATTATTTTCCTTGAAGTTACTAACGTGTGTATTTTGTTATTAGAAAGAGGTACGAGGCATTCAAGTAAGTGCTTTAAGGGTTTATGTTATTATGTAGAAATCATGCTTAGGTTGTTATTATGATTCCTAATGTTATGTTAGGGAGTTTTAATCTTCCTTGTATCATGTCTAGGGTAACTTTAATATCAAGTATGATTAAAATTATGATGCCTTTTATTTTCTTCCTAATATTTATGATCGTTAGTATCATGTTAGGGCTAAATATTTGATCTTTGATGTTTAGTGACATGCTAGGTTTTGTTATTAATCTTATTGGTATTCATGGCTAGGATCTTGCTATTATTATTATTATACTTTATTATTAACATGATGATGATGATTTTTTTATGATTATAATTGTTATAATTATTATTATGATGATTATTTATTATGTTGCTTGATTTTTATTGTTATTGCTTGATCACACCTTTTATGCATGTTTAAAGGGAATTTGGTACTTGTAGTCACGCTTAATAAGATAATTAATAATTTTGTTTAGGGTCAATTTGATTATAATTCAAGTGATAGCCAATAATAGATTTATTTGTGCATTAATATTCAACCAACATAGATTAAATAGGTTTAGGGTAAACCTATTGATTGCATGTTTGTCAGAAAGTGCACATGAGTACGATCAGAATAAAGTAGAGGCCTATTATTAGGGCAGGTTCAATCTCTTTTAGGTTGGATTTGTACCTTCATCCCCGAACTACCAGTCATGGTTCCAGACCTATTGGAGTTGACGATATTTTGGAGCAATCACGAGCATTGGAGAAGCACGACCGGATTTTATAGTATTTTACCTTCATCCTCGAACTACCATTCATGGTTCCAGAATGTTTTGCAGGTTGATGTGTCTATTTTATTTAGTATTTTATCCCCGTCCCTTGATCATAATTAGTAGTGTTTTTGGCTCTTTAGAGCCATTTTTATTACTAATTGGTGCTTTCTAGTGTTTTCGTAGATTTGGTTGACTTTTGCAGGGATTTATACTTTGTGAGTATTTTCTCGAGATATTTTGGAGCAATCACGAGCATTAGAGAAGCACGACCGGATTTTATAGCCCATGACCGGTTAGAGCCATCGAACCGGTGATTAAGGGCTCGGTATAGGTGATACCGGGGCATTTGGACCGAGTATTCAAGACCCAAAGAGGAAACCCAGATTGGCCCGAAGAATTGGAGCCCAATCGAAGTCCAAATAGTGGCCCAAATGAGCCGCCCGGCCAAAGAGGCTGGCGCCCGGAGGCGCGCCCGGCCGGGCGCGAGATTTGTACTATGATAAAAAAGGCGCGCCCGATCGGGCGCGTGTATTTCTTAGTATACGATTAACGTCGTTTTAATTTGTTTTAGTTTAGGAATTTTGTACGGAGTATAAATAATCCTTCGTAATACGATTTTAGGACCACTTCTTCTTCTCCTCTTTACTTTTTCTTCACTCTCTTAATTATTCTCTTAGAATTCTCTCTCTAAACATTTGTTCTTAATTCTACTCTTAATTCCAGATTTATTTCGGTAACGATTTCTCTTCACTTAATCTTAGTTATTTATTCTATTCCTTTAATCATGTCTTATTTTATTGCTTTGATTTGTTTAGTTTCTATTATGTGTGAGTAGTTTAATTTCTAGGGTTTATGGGGATCTAATAAATAATATGAAGGGGTAATTTATTGTTGTTGATTATCAATTCTAGATTAATTTCCTATTGATTGATTTAATGCTCTGTGACTAGATTAGGCCTATCTTTTATGCATGAGTTTGACAATATTAATTCAAGATTCGAGAGATGAGAATTGATGTTTAGGTCTAGTTTCAATAGGCAGATTAATTTATAAATGGTTAAGTCGAGATTCGAGAGATGAGATTTAATACCGGTAGATTAATTCTTTGATTGAAATACGTAGCGAAAGCCCTTTACAATCTGGTTAATTGATGCATTGATGATTGACTATTATTGATTGTTGGTATTGCAAGATAATTTCTTATTGAATTGCTTTAACGTTTTACAATTGCGGCTTGTAAAAGTATAGCAATATTGAATTGATGAATCGAGCAGATGTTAATTTGATATTAAAGGCTATTTTCAATAAGAACTTAGATCTAGTAAATTGCGAGAGCCTGTTAGATCTATGTTGATTAATAAATTGCGAGAGCCTGTTAATCATGTTATTTATGTAGTGTCAATGATTGATTACTATGTTTTACCCTGGAGTATTATTTATTGGTGAACCTATGCCCTAGATCCTTTTATATATTGTTTTCTCCCTATTCCTATTCTTTGTAGTTTAGTTTCATACTCAAACATAAATATTGGTTACTTAGATAATTTAGATTATAATAATTAATTAGGAGTAAAAAGACTTCTTTTCCTGTGGAGATCGACCCTACTTCCCTATATACTTTAGTTAGAGGATTTAGGTATTTACTTTTGATTAGGGGATACGACTTTACCCTGTCAAAATTTGGCGCCGTTGCCGGGGAAACGATTTTATTTTTATTTCTGATTGTTTTTGTAGTCTAGATTATTTCCCTTTTTGTCTCAGAGAGCGATAGTTCTCTGAGACAAATTTCACATTTTCTTCTAGTTTTTGTTTATGCCAAGGTGTTCCAGATCAGGTTATATCCCATTCGATCCTGAGATCGAACGTTCCTTCCATAGACAGAAAAATCTCTACAAGCATATCCTGCCGGATTCTAGTGATAATAACAATAATCACCGCGATCCTCCAACTGATTCCAGCGATTTAGAGGCATCATCAGACGCAGAATCAGAGATGATGGTTCCAAATAAGCTTAGTGATTATTCACAACCAAAGCTTACGGATTTTCCACATCTCACCCCTACTCCGGCTCTTGATGGGGTTCAATTTGAAATTAAACCTCAATTTATAACGATGATAGAGAGGAAGCAATTCAGTGGAGCCAAGGGTGAAGACCCGAATCTTCACATTGCCGACTATTGTCAATATTGCAACACCATCTTGCAAGCCGGGGTCACTCAAGACCAAATCAGGGAGATTCTCTTTCCCTTCTCTCTAACTGGAAAAGCTAAATTGTGGTTTAATGGCTTAAAGAGAACTACACTTGGTATAACTGACTGGGAAACTCTTGTTTTGAATTTCTATAACAAGTATTATCCTGCAGAGAGAACAACAGTACTACGAAGTGCGATTCAGAACTTTGCCCAAGAAGCCGATGAGTCTTTATATGAGGCTTAGGAGAGGTTCAAGGACTTACAAAGAGAATGCCCTCACCATAATTTAGCGCAATGGCAGTTGATCCAAGCCTTTTATAATGGCATTGGAAATTCCTCTAGAATAATTTTAGACTCTGCAGCTAGTGGGAGATTTATGAATCTTAATGTTGATGATGCAGGTCAGGTTATTGAAGATATGGCGATACACAATTCCCAATATGGGAATCCCAGAGGATTTGCTAACAAGGGAAAGCATAGTGTCGACTCTGTATCCTTTTTGCAAGCTCAACTAACCTCTATTTGCCAAAAATTAGATAATCTGAGCACTGCTAATGTAGCCAATGTTTTTGCGATCAATAATAATTCTAATGAGGCTTTCTGTGAAAATTGTGGTATTGTAGGTCATTGGGAGCAGGATTGCAGGAGTTCCGTGGAGCAAGTTAATACCTTCCAAGCTTACAGGCAGAATAACCCATACTCCAACACTTACAATCCTGGGTATCGGAATCATCCATACCTTTCTTACCGGAGCACTAATGTTCAAAATCTACCACCACAAGAACCATAGGCGCCACAGCAACAGCAGCAAAAATATTATCATCCCAATGCTAGCCAGAAGAACCAACCACAACAACCCCCCTCATCTTCCGACCCTTCTCTGGCGGAAATTAGAGCAATGTTGGTCAATATGCAAAAGCACATGGAGAGCAGAGATGCGACAATTGATCAAATTCTAGCTCATAATAAAATTGTAGATAATCAAATTGCGCAACTCTCCGCTACTCTACAAGCCCACCAACAGAGAGCCTTGCCGGCACAGCCTACTAGGCCTACGGATCAAGCATTTGCAATTACTCTAAGGAGTGGTTCAAACTATGAAGGGCCCTCTATGCCCAAAGTTGATGAACCTGTTTTATCAAATAATGCTAATCTTGATTCCATTAAACCAAACAATGTAGTTGATAGCCCTGCAGGACTAAAGGATAATACTAACATATCTAATTCTACATTGCAGGGTACAATTCCAAAGAAGGTGGCTACTCCAGACAAGAATAAGAATGCTCCAAATCTAATTATCAAACTTCCTTTCCCCAATCGTCAATTGAAGACAAACTTGGATAAGCAATTTGGTAAGTTCCTGGAGGTGGTAAAAGATTTGAAGGTAACAGTTCCTTTTACTGAATTGATCACGCAAATCCCCTCGTATGCAAAATTTATGAAAGAAATATTGACGAGAAAAAGGTCTATTAGTGAGGTAGAGACAGTAGCTTTCACTGCAGAGTGTAGTGCCATACTTCAAAATAAGTCTCCACCTAAATTAAAAGATGCGGGTAGTTTTTCTATCCCTTGTCATATTGGTAATCTCTTGATTGATAATGCATTATGTGATTTGGGTGCTAGTGTTAGCGTCATGCCATTATCTGTGTGTTCTAAGTTGAATATGGGTAAATTAAAAGCTACCAATATAACTCTGCAAATGGCCGACCGTTCTTTCAAATACCCCCTAGGTGTTTTAGAGGATGTCCCCGTTAGAGTAGGTAAATTTTATATACCTGTGGATTTTGTTGTTCTTGATATGGCTGAGGATATGCAAACCCCAATTATTTTGGGTAGACCATTCCTTAACACTACAGGAGCAGTCATAGATGTAAGAAGTGGTAAGTTAACACTATCAGTAGGGGATGATAAAGTTGTTTTTAATCTGAATAATGCCCCTAAAAGCTCCATGACTGAGGAGAAATGTTTCGGTGTTAATGTGGTTGTAAATTATTCTAACAAGCCCCAAGCTCTTGAAAAAGATCCCTTGGAGGCGGTATCTTGTGTTGCATCCTTTTCAGATGAGATAGACAAATGGCAGAAGAAAGTCGATACAATAGAAAGAGCACTCTACAATGCTGGTCTTGGTTTCGAGGATGAACAAGTGGAACCGATCGAGCAAGTTGTGCGAATCAAGCCTACGGTAAGTGTTCCGTCAGGTCGAGTTGCAAGTGCTACATGCAAGGAAAATTTGAAGCAACCTTCGATCGAAAAGGGATCTTTAGCGCGTAGCATTGAAGATCTACCATTCCAAGTCAAGGAGGATCCACCAGATAAGGTGATTTGGCGTCCCACAGGGTATTTCAGGAAGCCGCATCGCAGCCTAAACACCTCTAGACCGGGTAAGAAACCACCCGATCAAGCGTTAGGCCAAGGGTCCTAGAAATTGTACTTGGTAAGAAGGTCGTGCGGGACCTAGATAAACCAGCGCTTTGCGGGAGGCAACCCGTATTTTTAATTCTTTTTAGACTAGTTTTTCTTTTCTTTTTCTTATGAGAGGAGAGATGAGGGAATTTAATGAGTTTTATGAGTGTTAATACAGGTTTGAAGAAAAGAGTTAGCCAAATTTTGGAGATAAGAAGAAAAATGATAATTAGACGATTTAGTCTCGGGCCTGACCGGGCGAAGCTCGCCCGATCGGGCGCGAGAGTAAGGATTTGAAAATAAGTAATTTCGCCCGACCGGGCGAGTGGCGCCCGATCGGGTGCGAAATTCGTCGTATACGGACTAATTTGTCCGCCCGATCGGGCAAGCCTCGCCCGACCGGCCGCGAGAAGGGCGAAATTTTAGAATTAAAAATCGCCCAATTGGGCGACTGGCGCCTGATCGGGTGACTGGCCCCCGACCGGGCGCGAGAGCAAGACGGACTCAGATAGTCAGATCGCCCGACCGGGCGAGTGGCGCCCGACCGGGCGCGAAAGGTTACGAAATTCGAGCGATTTAGATCGCCCGACCGGGCGCGAGTACCAGCTTGCAAAAATAACCCAGATCGCCCGACCGGCGACCCACCGCCCGACCGGGCGACCCACCGCCCGACCGGGCGCAAATGACGTCCGCTTGCTTTTCTTTCTTTCTTTTCTTCTTTCTTCCTACATTTCTTCTTTCTCCATAACTTTCTCTCTCTAAAACTCAAATTTTCTCTAACTTCTCTCTAAGATTTCTCCTCCATTACCAACCCAAATTCAAAACTCTTTACATATTTGTGATCCTCTCTTCATCCTCTTCACTTTCATACAAAAATTTTTCAGTTTTAATTCAATAAATTTTCAAACCCATTTCTTGAACATGGCATCAAAGAGGGCTAGATCCATTTTTGGTAGGAGCTCCAGTTCGAGGGAGGAATATGACCCGGACTTGCAACTCCCATACTAGCCGACGATCCGGATTGTGAGCCGGGAACAAAAGGAACGGCTAGAGCATTTGGTCGGTCGTGAGGTAATTCCTTCTCGGTGGTTACACCGCCCTACCCTAGAATCATTTGGTTTGTATGATTTTGTTAAACGATTTTTGAATGACATTGGCATGAGAAAATTTGTTGACATGCACTATCCTACATACCGAGAACTTGCTTGTGAATTCCTGTCCACTTTTCATGTTGTTAGTAGTAGAAATGGGCCAAATTTATTTTTCAGGTTAAATAATAGAAATATTAGTTTAACTTTTGTAGAATTTTGTAAAATTTTTGAATTAAATTTTGAATTATCTCACCAGTGGCATGCGGACTATAAAATGGGTGACTTATATTATGCTTTGACTGGTTTACCTACCCCCGACCCCCAACATGCTAGTACCAAACCTATTCACCACCCTGTCCCAAAAATCTGGCAAAGATTTGCGGGTTTGTGTTTTTTAGGTAGGGCCGAGCCTCATAACGCTCAAACTAACGAACTAGCTGTCATAGGACATTATGTGTACGGGTACGGGAAATTGAACATTGGTAGGTTTATAGTTCACCATTTGAGTAGGCATGCCACAACCAGCACCACTTAGGTGGCCTTATCAATCGAATAGCGGTGAAAAAGGCCGGTTTTGACATTCCTTTCGGGGGACCGGCGGGGGGGAGTTTTCACGCTGATTATTTTGGTGGTAGCTCTTCTGGTGCAGGTGGTGCAGGTGGCAATGGAGGTGCGGGTTTCGGCTCGATGGATGAGGATGATGAGGACTAGCTATGTTGGGCTAGTTTCCGAGCCAATGAGGACATTGTATGATTCTGGCTTGGGGGAGATTTTGGTTTGGTATTTTTCTTTTTCTCTTCTCTTTTATTTTTGGTGTTTTTCTTAGGTTAGATTTCTTGCTTTCTAGATTAGTTTTATTGCTTTCTTATATTTGAAAAATACAAAAAAAATTAAAAAAATAAAAAAATTCAAAAATGCGTTCCAATGAATTATAAATTATGCTTCCCTGTGCCCCTTACTTGAGAAAATTGTTTTGATTCTTGGTATTTTATGATAAGCATTGTGGATTAGTTGATCATGATTTGATGTTTGATTGCCTTGAAACCTTAACATGCGTCCATTTTGTTCAACTACTTGTGAATATAGTGCTTGACTAGTTGATTTGGTAAGGAATGTGTGATAGTTCCATAGTTCCTGGTACGTTAATGAATTTGAGTATTGGTTTGCAACTATAAGTAATGTTTGTACGATTCATTATTATGCACATTGAGGAGGACGAAGGCTTTTGTTCTTTTAGGTAGCCTCCAGATATTGTAGATACATTTGTTCCCTTCTTGCTACCCATGTTGTTGCCTTGACTTTTTGTTGTTTATCAGCCATATTACAAGCCTATTTTTCCCCATTGGTTACTAGTCCCAAGCTTGGCTTGGGGGAGCTATTAGTGAGTGAGGTGAGGGAGTTTGTAGTGTACTTATTATTTGCACAATTTGGGTGGGCTTTTGAGAAGTTGTTTTGTAAATTATTTATGTTTATTTTTAATGAGTTTGAGAGTTATATTTTCTTGAAAAAAATAAAGCATGATGTTATGAAAAAAATAGAAGTTCAAAAGAAAAAAAAATGTGAAAAAATAAGTGAACTTCAAGAGAAAAAAATGTTCAAATGTTCTAGTTGGAGGGTGATCAAAAGAAAAATAATTTTGAGCCTCAATGAAATATTCAAGTTTGGAAAATAAAGTTTGTTTATTCACTCTACTTCTTCATTATTATATTTTATGAGTGAAATTGTAAGAGTTGGGATTATTTATTATGATTGGAGTATATTTGGTTGATGTTAGAGTTGGTTATGTAGGAGATGTTGATCATTATTTATTTTGATCATGGGCTTTATTAGGATTTGCTCCCTTAAGCATAGCTTTACTCTCACTTGTTCCCAAATGATTCCTACCCTTTACCCTAGCCTTACATTACAAGCTTTAAAGACCTTCCGACCTTTGTGCATAGAATTGTATGAATGTGAAAGTGTTGTTTATCAATGAAAGTTATGATTTGACATATTTCGAGTCGACTAGTAGGTTGAGCGTTCATTGTTTTATACACACGAGAGTGTGAGTTGGGAGGGCATTGTTCACATAAAGGGGTTGGATGGAGAGCGATCGAGTACATCTTTTACTCGCCACAAAAATAAGAGTCGAGTGTGGGAGCACTAGTCTTGAATTCTATACGCTCTTGTGGTTTGCTCTATTTGACAATTGTTAGGGAAGAAAGGTAATTGGATGGATTTGATTGGTTGACTTTGAAGCATGTTTATTAGATTTACCCTGAATCGTTTGTGCTTGATTTTTACTTTTTGGGGTGAAGCATATTTATTGATTCATTGATGAGATCTTTGCTTAGGGACAAGCAAAGGTTTGGCTTGGGGGAGTTTGATGTGTCTATTTTATATAGTATTTTACCCCCGTTCCTTGATCGTAATTAGTAGTGTTTTTGGCTCTTTAGAGCCACTTTTATTACTAATTGGTGCTTTCTAGTGTTTTCGTAGATTTGGTTGACTTTTGCAGGGATTTATACTTTTTGAGTATTTTCCCGAGATATTTTGGAGCAATCACGAGCATTGGAGAAGCACGACCGGATTTTATAGCCCAGGACCGGTTAGAGCCATCGAACCGGTGATTAAGGGCTCGGTATAGGTGATACCGGGGCATTTGGACCGAGTATTCAAGACCCAAAGAGGAAACCCTGATTGGCCCGAAGAATTGGAGCCCAATCGAAGTCCAAATAGTGGCCCAAATGAGCCGCCCGGCGAAAGAGGCTGGCGCCCGGAGGCGCGCCCGGCCGGGCGGGAGAAGCTTAGTCTGGCGCCCGGTGACGCGCCTGGTCGGGCGCGAGATTTGTACTATGATCAAAAAGGCGCACCCGATCGGGCGGTGCCTCACCCGATCGGGCGCGTGTATTTCTTAGTAGACGATTAACGTCGTTTTAATTTGTTTTAGTTTAGGAATTTTGTACGGAGTATAAATAATCCTTCGTAATACGATTTTAGGACCACTTCTTCTTCTCCTCTTTACTTTTTCTTTACTCTCTTAATTATTCTCTTAGAATTCTCTCTCTAAACTTTTGTTCTTAATTCTACTCTTAATTCCAGATTTATTTCGGTAACGATTTCTCTTCCCTTAATCTTAGTTATTTATTCTATTCCTTTAATCATGTCTTATTTTATTGCTTTGATTTGTTTAGTTTCTATTATGTGTGAGTAGTTTAATTTCTAGGGTTTATGGGGATCTAATAAATAATATGAAGGGGTAATTTATTGTTGTTGATTATCAATGCTAGATTAATTTCCTATTGATTGATTTAATGCTCTGTGACTAGATTAGGCCTATCTTTTATGCATGAGTTTGACAATATTAATTCAAGATTCGAGAGATGAGAATTGATGTTTAGGTCTAGTTTCAATAGGCAGATTAATTTATAAATGGTTAAGTCGAGATTCGAGAGATGAGATTTAATACCGGTAGATTAATTCTTTGATTGAAATACGTAGCGAAAGCCCTTTACAATCTGGTTAATTGATGCATTGATGATTGACTATTATTGATTGTTGGTATTGCAAGATAATTTCTTATTGAATTGCTTTAACGTTTTACAATTGCGGCTTGTAAAAGTATAGCAATATTGAATTGATGAATCGAGCAGATGTTAATTTGATATTAAAGGCTATTTTCAATAAGAACTTAGATCTAGTAAATTGCGAGAGCCTGTTAGATCTATGTTGATTAATAAATTGCGAGAGCCTGTTAATCATGTTATTTATGCAGTGTCAATGATTGATTACTATGTTTTACCTTGGAGTATTATTTATTGGGGAACCTATGCCCTAGATCCTTTTATATATTGTTTTCTCCCTATTCCTATTCTTTGTAGTTTAGTTTCATACTCAAACATAAATATTGGTTACTTAGATAATTTAGATTATAATAATTAATTAGGAGTAAAAAGACTTGTTTCCCTGTGGAGATCGACCCTACTTCCCTATCTACTTTAGTTAGAGGATTTAGGTATTTACTTTTCATTAGGGGATACGACTTTACCTGTCACAGGTATCGACGTTACAAGAGTGATTTAGGATCGTAGAACGTTCTGAATCATTCTCCGTCCCTATCGATACTTTGACTTTTATTTTCGAAACTTGCGTTTCTCCAAACTCAGTAAAAGTGGGGGCTTCTGTAGACACCCATTTCTGTCTCCCCAAAACCAAACCCGGTGATGAGTACCTTTCACATCGAATCATAATCGAATGAAGTAAAAGTGTGGAAGTCTAACGTTGCGTATAGCTTTAATTTCTTTTCTCTTCTCTCTGTTTTTGAAAACCTATTTAAAGAAAACAGCCAATCCAGTTTGGTTGGTCCAGGTCCAATAGTAGTGTAGTTGGATAGGCTTGAATAGATCTTTCCGACGATATATTATAAGCCCAATTCCGATGAATATTGAGGAATTTATGGCCAAATTGCTAAACTGGGCCTGGTTTGAGCCTTATATGCGGCCCAATGATCTAGGGGAGGGCCTAATATGGATTTATCATTCCTAATTCAATTAGGTTGGTTTTAGTCTTCTAGATTCTTCTAGAAGGTTCTTTTTATTCCTAATTCAATTAGCATTGATAAATTGACTTTTGTTGACTTTTTAGAGTTTTAATCAGAATAAAAGAATGTTTTTGAGAAAAATACGATTTTATCCTCCTGTACGGTTAATTTCTATCTGTTTTTAGAAAACGCGTTTGAAAGTTAATCAGCGCCAAACACCAGTTATTTGCGCCTGGCGCTAACCTTGTTTTTACGCGTCAGAACTCTGTTTCGATTTTCTATCTTTTTGGCTGATTTTCTCTATAAATAGCCTTCTAAAAACTCCATTTTGAATCATCAGTTTTCATCAGTTTTCACCAATTCTCATCAAGAATATCTTGATTACTCTATCTCTCTTTTCTAAACCTACTCTTTTTCATTCAAAATTCCGCATTCACAAGACCTAGAGACACCTATTTAAATTCGAAGTTGCCTTTGCCCTAGACGTGAAAGGTTTTAATTTCTGAGGGTTTGGTCCCAAATCTCTCTTTTAACTATTTAATTTAATTCTTTGATTTTATTATTTTCCTTGAAGTTACTAACGTGTGTATTTTGTTATGAGAAAGAGGTACGAGGCATCCAAGTAAGTGCTTTAATTGATTTATTGATTTATGATATAGAAATCATGCTTAGATTGTTATTTTGATTCCTAGTATCATGTTAGGATGTTTTATTGATTCCTAGTATCATGTTTAAGATGTTCCTAGTATCATGTTAGGATGCTTTCTTTAGTATGATATTTAGGGTGATTTGCTTATATCAATCATGATTCCAACGATGCCTTTTATTCTCTTCCTAATGTTCATAATAGTATCATGTCAGGGTTAAAGCTTTGATTTTTAATGTTTAGTGACATGCTAAGGTTTGTTATTAATATTGTTAGTATCATGCCTAGGATCTTTCTATTTTTATTATGCTTTAACATGAATATTATGATTTTATGATTATTATTATGATTATTATTGTTGTTGCTTGATATTTATTGTTATTGCTTGATCACACCTTTTATGTATGTCTAAAGGGAATTTGTACTTGTAATCACGCTTAATAAGATAATTAATTATCTTGTTTAGGGTTAATTTGATTATAATTCAAGTGATCGCCAATAATAGATTTGTTTGTGCATTAATATTCAACCAACATAGATTAAATAGGTTTAGGGTAAACCTATTGGTTGCATGTTAGTCAGAAAGCGCATATGAATACGATCAGAATAAAGTAGAGGCCTATTATTAGGGCAGGTTCAATCTCTTTTAGGTTGGATTTGTACCTTCATCCCCGAACTACCAGTCATGGTTCTCGACCTATTGAAGTTGACGATCTTCTGGATCGTTAAGGGGTGTAACCTTCACCCTGTGAACGGTTTACAAGTTCCTAAAACTTGTTGGCGACTCTTTTGCTCTATCTTCCTTCCATTTGGACGCCACTGTAGTTTAGTGTATGATCACAGTGGGGTTCAAGCTAGGGGTAATGCTTGAAATATTCCCTACAACACATCATATACCTAGTCTTCTTTGAGGTCCCATTTTAGTGCATTGTGGTGGAGCAATTGGAACATATACTGCACATCCAAATATTCTCAAATCGAATACATTTGGTTCCTGACCAAAAGCCAATTGTGATGGGGAGAACTTATGATGACTGGTCAGGCTGATGCGAATTAGTGCTGCTGCATGTAATATAGCATGCCCCCAAGCAGAAATTGGGAGCTTAGATTTCATAAGTAATGGTCTAGCAATCAATTTCAAATGTTTAATTAATGATTCCGCAAGACCATTTTGTGTGTAAACATGTGCTACATGATGTTAAACACTGATCCCAATTGATATGCAATATTCATCAAAGGCCTGGGATGTGAATTCATCAACGTTATCAAGACAAATAGCCTTAATAGGAAAATCTAGAAAATGTGCTCGTAATCTGATCAACTGAGCAAGTAGTCTCGCAAACTCTAGGTTGTGAGTTGATAACAATGATATGTGTGACCATCTAGTTGATCCATCTATTAAAACCATGAAATATCTAAATGGCCCACATGGGGGATGAATTGGTCCACACATATCCCCTTGTATATATTCTAGAAAAGTAATTTATTTGAAATTTATTTTAGCTGGTGATGGCCGGAGTATTAACTTGCCTATTGAGCAAGCAGCACATGAAAAATTGTTGTGAAGAATCTGTTGGCTCTTTAATGAGTGTCCACATGAATTTTCAATTATTTTTCGCATCATTATTGAACCGGAATGGCCTAACTGGTCATGCCAAACTTTGAAGTCATCAGTAAACTTCTCGTTCACTATAGCATGTGATTCAATTGTATTGATTTTTGTATAGTACAAACTAGTGGAGAATGTAGGTAATTTCTCCATAATAAGTTTATTGCCTTGAGTTACACTCATGAGTTGAAGGAATTCATTATTTCCTTCACTAATTGTGTCAATATGCATGGTATCCATTTTGTCGAATATTTTTATAACTTAGTAAATTTCTTTGAGACTTAGGGGAGTATAATGCATCAATAATTTCCAATTTTGTTCCCCTTGGCAATAAAACATTTGCTCTTCCGGAGTATTTTATAATATTTGTACTGCCTGATATGGTACTCACATTAAATTATTTCATTATCAATTGCGAAAAAATATTTCTTATTCTTAAGAATAGTGTGAGTGGTAGCACTATCAACTAGACATAAATCTTCACCATTGGTTGATGATTGAGCTCCAAAGGAATTCATATTCTAATAGAATTAAGGGAACTAAAATAAGATTCACAAAATAAAATTAAAAATGACTAATAATGATAATAATGAAATATTTGAAAACATAAAAATGTCAAAAACATGAAATTGTCGAAAAAGAAACGTCTAATAAAGCATAAAGTCATGGTACTACGATAAAATTTAATAATAAATGCAAGCTAATTAATAAAGTTTATTCGCCAATAGATCATAATTTATTCCATTATTTTCTTCAAGATTAGGAAAGAAATCAGCTGCTTCCAGATGAGTTGTATTACCGTAATCAAAATCATCTTCGCCATCCTCGTACACCAAATTTGTTTCTACTTCATTTCCTTTCTGTTTGATTGATTGTTGATAAAGGTCTACTATATGTTTTGGTGTGCGACACACACGTGATCAATGGCCTTTTTCTCCATAACGACAACATATATTTTCATTTTTATCCTTCTCATTTTTATTTCCATCTTTAATGTCCCACTTCTGATGAGAGTTTGAGTTCCTAAAATGGCCACCTTGACCATGACCATATCCATGTCCATGGCCGCGGCCACAACCTCGACCACGACTGCTGACGTGGTCTCTGGCCTTTTTCTCTTTCCCACTATAGGATGTCGCACTCACTTCAGGGAATGGAGTAGAGTTAGTTGGGCGTGATTCATGATTTTTCATTAATAATTCATTGTTTTGCTCAGCCACAAGGAGACAAGATATCAATTCAGAATATTTTGTAAAACCTTTTTCACGGTATTATATTGTATCTGCAAGACAACATTGTTAGCATGAAAAGTAGAATATGTTTTTTCTAACATTTTTGCATTCGTAATTTTCTCTCCACATAGTTTCAATTGTGATGTAATTCTGAACATGGCTTAGTTGTATTCACTTATAGACTTAAAGTCTTGTAATCTTAAATGCAACCAATCATAACGAGCTTTTGGTAATGTGGTCTTACCTTTCCTTTAGGTTACTCCAAAGGACTTGTGGATCTTTAATAGTTAAGTACTGATATGTCTATTTTATATAGTATTTTACCCCCGTCCCTTGGTCATAATTGGTAGTGTTTTTGGCTCCTTAGAGCCACTTATATTACTAATTTGTGTTTTCTAGTGTTTTCATAGTTTTGGTTGAGTTTTGTAGGAAACTGCACTTTTGGAGCATTTTCCCGGGATTTTATGGAACGACTACGAGCATTGGAGGAACACGACCAGTTTTCGTAGCTCAGGGCCGGCTAGAGTCATTAAACCGGTGATTAAGGTCTCTACTTTTGAGATACCGAGGCATTGGACCGAGTTATCAAGGCCCAATTAAGAGTCCAAGAGCCTCGCCCATCTGGATAGAGATCCGCCCGAAGGAGCGCCCGCACGGGCGGGGCGGAAGAAGAAAATAATCCTTCGCCCGAGCTCGCGCCCGGTCGGGCACGAGAGAAGTTTTCTAATGGAAAAAGGCGGGCCCGATCGGGCGGTGTGGTGCCCGACCGGGCGCGTGTCTCTGATAAGGGTTTAAGCGTCGTTTAGTTTGTTTAAGTTTAGGATTTTCTTGCTTAATATAAATACGTTTTCGGTAATTAAGCAAGTTTAGCATCTCTTTTTATCTCTCTTTTACCTCTTATTTTAGATTTTCTCTCTCTAATTAGTTTTATTTTCTCTCTCTACAACTCTACTCTTTGTTCTTGATTCAACTCGTTATTTCCGTTAACTTTGGTAACAATTTCTTCTCTATTAATTTCAGTAATTTTATTTCTTTATTTCATCATGACTTGTTTAATTGCTTTGATTAGTTTAGATTTAATTATGAGTGAGTAGTTTTCTTTCTAGGGTTTATGGGGATCCATAAATAATTTGAAGGGGTAATTTATTGTTGTTGATTATCAATGCTTGATTAATTTCCTATTAATTGATTTAATGCTATGCAACTAGATTTACGCAGATATTTTATGTATGATTTTAGCAATATTGATTCGAAAGTCAAGAGATGAGAATTGATATTTAGGGTTAGTTTCAATAGACAGATTAATTTATAAATGGTTAAGTTGAGATTTGAGAGATGAGATTTAATACAAGTAGATTAATTCTATGATTGTAATATGTAGTGAAAGCCCTTTATGATCTGGTTAATTGATGCATTGATGATTGATTTTTATGTTTTACCCGGGAATATTGTTTATTGGTGAACCTATGCCCTAGGTCTTTTATTCATTTTCTTTATTCTTATTCTTCCCTACTTTTACTTTCCGTAGTTTAGATTCCTTTTACGATAATTTTATTTGTTACTTAATAATTTAGACTGCTTAGATTAATTAGGAATAGAAAGACTTGTTTCCCTATGGATTCGAACCTACTTCCTTATCTGCATTTGTTAGAAAATTAGGAATTACTTTTAATTGGGTGATACAACTTTAGCCTGTCAAAATTTTACGCCGTTGTTGGGGAAACGATTTTATTTTAATTTCTTACTGTTTTCAGTAGTCTAGATTATTTCCTCTTGTCTCATAGAACGTTAATTCTTTGAGGCAAGTCTCATATTTGTCTTTTAGTTCTTTGTTTATGCCTAGGTGTTCCGGATCAGGTTATATCTCCGCCATTCGATCTTGAGATCAAATGCTCTTTCCATAGACAAAATAATCTTTAGAGGCAAATCATGGCGGGTTTTGAGGATAACAATAATCATAGAGACTCTCCAACTGATTCTAGTGATTCAAAAGTTCCTTCAGATTCAGAATAAGAGATGATAGCACCTAAGAAGCTCAGCGATTATTCGTAGCCATCGCTGACCGATTTTCCACATCTCACTCCCACTCCGGCTCTTGATGGATTGCAATTTGAGATTAAACCCCAATTTATCACAATGGTAGAAAGGAAGCAATTCAGCGGAGCTAAGGGTGAAGACCCAAATCTTCATGTTGCAGACTATTGTCAATATTGCAATACCATCAAGCAAGCGGGGGTCACGCAAGACCAAATTAGGGAGATTCAATTTCCCTTTTCTTTATGTGAAAAAGCTAAATTATGGTTTAATGGTTTAAATAGAACTGCACTTGGTATTACTAACCGGGAGACTCTTGTTTTGAATTTCTATAATAAATATTACCCTTCAGAGAGTACAGCTTTGGTAAGGAGCGCAATTTGAATTTTTCCCAAGAGCCAGATGAAACTTTATACGAGGCTTGGGAAAGATTCAAGGATCTGCAGATAGAGTGTCCCCACCATAATTTAGCACTGTGGCAGTTGATCTAAGCTTTTTATAATGGGATTGGAAATTTATCGAGAACAATTTTAGATCTGCAGCTAGTGGAAGGTTTATGAATCTTAATGTTGATGATGCAGGTTAAGTTATCGAAGATATGGCAATCCACAATTCCCAATATGGGAATCCTAGAGGCTTTTCTAACAAAGGGAAACATAGTGTTGACTCTGTATCCTTTTTACAAGCTCGATTAACCTTTATTTGTCAGAAATTAGATAATCTTAGCACTGCAAATATAGCTAATGTTTTTGCTATTTATAATAATTCTAATGAGGCTTTGTGTGAAAATTGTGGAATTGTAGGTCATTGGGAACAAGATTGTAAGAGTTCCGTGGAGCAAGTTAATGTCTTTCAAGCTTATAGGAAGAATGACCCATACTCAAACACCTACAATCCTGGGTTTCGGAACCATCCATATCTTTCCTACTGGAGCACCAATGTTCAAAACCCGCCACCTCCACAACAATCACATGCACCACAACAACCACAGCAGAAATATTACCATCCCAACGCTGGCCAAAAAAACCAACCACAACAACCCTCCTCATCCTCTGGCCTTGCTTTGATAGAAATTAGAGTGATGCTAGCTAATATGCAAAAGCACATGGAGAGTAAAGATGCTCAAATTGATTCAATCATAGCCCATAATAAAATTATAGATAATCAAATTGCGCATATTTCCTCTACTCTACAAGCCCATCAAGAGGGAGCCCTACCATCTAGCCAACCTGGCCAACAGATCAAGCTTTTGCAATTACTCTGAGGAGTGGTTCACACTATTATGGGCCACATATGCCCAGAGATGATGAACCTGTTTTAATGAATAATGATAATCTTGATTCTGCTAAACCAAACAATATTGCTAATAGCCCTACAGTGCTCAACGGTAGTACTAATATTTCTGATAATACATTGTAGGGTATAACTCTAGGGAAGGCAGAAGCTCCAGACAAGAGCAGTAATGCTCCAAAGCCAGTTATCAAACTTCCATTCCTCAATCGACATTTAAAAACAAATTTGGATAAGCAGTTTGCTAAGTTCTTGGAGATGGTGAAAGATTTGTAGGTAAAGATTCCTTTTCCAGAACTAATTACACAAATTCCTGCATATGCTTAATTCATGAAGGAAATTTTGACTAGAAAAAGATCTATTAGTGAGGTAGAGACAGTCACTTTTACTGCAGAATGTAGTGCCGTACTACCAAATAAATCTCCACCTAAACTAAAAGATCTGGGTAGTTTTTCTATCCCTTGTCATATTGGAAATATGATAATTGATAAAGCATTATGTGTTTTGGGTGCTAGCGTTAGTTTCATGCCACTGTTTGTGTGTTCCAAACTAAATATGGGTAAATTAAAAGCTACTAATATTACTCTGTAAATAGCCAATCGTTCTTTTAAATATCCCTAGGTGTTTTAAAGGATGTTCCTGTTAGAGTAGGTAAAATTTATATACCTGTTAATTTTGTTGTTCTTGATATGGCTGAGGATTTGCAAACTCCAATTATTTTGGGTAAACCATTCCTTAATACTGCAGGAGCAATTATAGATGTGAAATGTGGTAAATTTATGCTATCAATAGGGGATGATAATATTATCCCCTGACCTGCCCCCTCCGAGGGCCATCCCATTTCCCCCTTTGCATTCAATAGTTTTCAATTTGAATAATACCCCTAAAAGCCCCATGACAGAGGAGAAGTGCTTTAGTATTGATGTGGTTGATAATTGTTCTAATAAGCCCCAAGCTCTTGCTAAAGATCCCTTGGAGGTGGTATCTTGTGTGGCATCTTCTACAGGAGAAATAGACAAATGGAAAAAGGAAGTTGATGCAATAGAAAAAGCCCTTTAATATGTGGGTCTTGGATTTGAAGATGAGAAGGTGGAGACAAATAAGCAAGCTGCGGAAACCGAGCCTATAGTGAGAGTTCCACCAGACCGAGTTGCAATTGCCCAATCTAATGACAACTTGAGGCAACCAAAGGTAAAAAAGGGTCCCTTGTAAGCAGTAGCGAAGAACCACCGGTTCACGCCAAGGAGGATCCACCCGATAAGGTGAATTGACACCCTACAGGGCGTGTCAAGAAGCCGAGTCATGGTCTAAAAACAGCTCGTCCGAGTGAGGAACCACCTGACCAGGCGATAGGCCTAGGATCTTAAATTCCCAACCTGTGGTAAGAGGGTCGTGCGAGACCTAGATAAACCAGCGCTTTGTGGAAGACAACATTTTCTTGCTTTTAAGTCTAACTTTTTTTCTTTCTTTTGTGAGAGGAGAGAGGATGGAGTTTAATGAGTTTATTGAGTTTTTGTACAGATTTGAAGGAAAAAGTTAGCTAATTATGGAGAAAAGAGAAGTATATAGCTGCTGGGGTTTGGTAAGTCCAACTTACCGCGGAAACGACCCCGACCCAAAGAACCACTCGCAATTAATAAAACCATAAAGCATAAATAAATTAATCACAAGATTAAGACAAGATAATTACCTTTGGAGCGTGCTTCGCCCAAACGAAACGGGATCTTACTTGGAATCTTTAGCCCTGCTGACACGAGAACCTCCAACGAAAGTCCACTCGCAACCCGAGCACCGAAAATGGTCCAATGCCTTGGAGTTAGCAAGGCCCGACCAAAAACTCGAGTGATTAATGAGTTCAAAGGTTTTCACAATGGTGATGCCTTTTTCAACTCTCACTCAAGTGATTTTCCTAATACCCCAACTTGGGTATTTATAGGGAAAATAAGAGAGTGAAAAGCTCTCCCATCAATGTGGGAGAATTTGATTTTTCCACTTAATTTTAAAGTTAAAATAAAATTAATAATCAAACTAGTAATAAATCAACAAGTGGCAAGATCATGAGAGAGGTTAGGTGAGGACCATTTGGAGGAGGGGGGACCAAACTTGCTCCCCACTCCCTCTTCAAAAACCGGCCAACACACACATGCAACCCCCTCTCAAATCGCGCCACATGGCACCACACTTGGGCACCCAAGGTGGGCTGCCATGCGCGGCTGCCTGATGAGTGTCATTTATGGCACTCATTAGGCTTCTTTTAGGACGAATTTCATGCTATTTTATAGCTCTTTTCTTTAGTTTCCCTTAGTTTTTTTTCTTTATTTCTTTAGTTTGTGCTTTCCTTAGTTAGTTTTCTTTCTTTGTGCATTTCTTTGTTTATTTGGTCCTTTTCCATTTTATTTGCTTGTTTTTATGTATTTCCAGGTTATGGTCGTGTTCCGAGGATTCCCGAGCCTTCCTCTCATATTTCTCATCATTTCGTACGCCTCTTGCTTGTCATTTGGAGCTCAAGTTTGAAGGAATGCAAGGAGCAAGCTCATGAGATCACTGCATGCATGCGGTGGGGGCATCATCTTTGGCATGAAACCACCAAAATGGCCCTTTCAAGACTGCCTACCTTAGTGTTCATCATCATCACAAAGACGAGCGCACGAGGATGAGCTAGGACGAAGAAGGGGGGCTCCCCTGCTGCCAGGTGCGGGCGCGCATGAGGGTGGTGCGGCCGCGCACCTTGGTGGCGCTGGCGCGCCTAGCGCGGGTGCGGGAGCGCCTGCCAGGGACCCTGTTCCGTACCCTTTTTCCCGCGACCGCCTCTCCTTTGATGCGACCGCGCCTTCCAGGGTTTCTTTTGGGACGATCTAACTCTTCTTTTGTATCTTTCCTATATATAGTTTTTCTTTCTATTTTTAGAGGGGGGAAAAAGGTGAATTAGAATAGAATTAGAGTTAGTTTTTTAGAAAAATTAGAGAGATTTTTAGGGAGAGAAACTCTAGGTTTTAGTGAGAGAATTTCATGGTGGATTGTTATTTATTGAATATTTCTCCATTTCCTTTGATCTTTAATCAAGTTTGTAAGGATTCCTTTTCTTTTATTAAATCTTTAGTTTGATTTCAATTGTTTTGCTGAATGTTCAAGTTTGATTGATTTGTGATTTGATTTTAGTTTGTTTAATTTGATCATGATGAATTTGTTGTTTAGCTTTGTTTTGATCTTGATTTCTATGGATTGTGAGTAGTTTGATTGCTAGGGTAACGGTGAAGCATATATGAGTAATGGATTGATATTAATTTGGGGAAATTGATGGAGTTGATGATGTTATTAAATTGGTTAATTGATTATGTGCATGTGTGTGTTTGATTTAGGCTTGATCACCCTGGTTATCCACACTAGATTGCATAGTAGGTTCACATTGATACGGACCATTGATTTGTGGCTTGCATTTAACGATTGAGGTGTCTTGTGACGTTCCTAACTAGAGTTTATCGTAAGTTGACGCTAGTTAGACCTCTAGGAATATAGCTTGATATGCTCTTTTGGTTGCATGATTAGTTTTCCCTTACATTACTCGACTTAGTCAGCTCTTTCCCAATTAGCGGAATCCGTTACAAGTATATGTGGATCCCGAGCCCTAGTGTTTATTACATTTTTCCAAACCTAGCTGGTTTAGTTGTTTAGCATTCACACCCTTACCTAACCTTTCCGGAATAGCTTGACTTGACAATATAAGATCGCCCTCCATTCCTTAGTGGTTCAACCCTTGACTTACCATTATACTTGTATGAGGGTGTGTTGAGAGATTACAAATTTTGTTTGGCTTAGGGTAGGGATTAGTTTCAACGACCTAGTCTCGACCCATGTCAAAAACCATCACACCTTAGGTATGAATTCCTAGGCCCAAATTCTACTTATCCTGTTATTGTTAGTGCATCCTTGAGTGAGAGCCAAGCTTAAGCGCTATGTGATGTTTTGAGAAAGCACAAAGGTGCTTTGGGCTATACCATTGATGATCTCAAAGGTATAAGCCTTGCTTTGTGTACACATCATATAACGCTTGAGGAAGGCACCCTTCCCTCTATTGAACGACAACGTAAGCTACATCCCCAAATGGGGGAGGTAGTGAAGAAAGAGATCACCAAGCTTTTGGATGCGCGAATCATATTCCCCATCTCAAGCTGTAGGTGGGTCTCTCCCGTTCATGTCGTTCCAAAGAAGGGGGGGCATGACCGTAGTCAAGAATGAGAAAGGTGAGCTCATTCCAACTAGAACGGTCACCGATTGGCGTATGTGTATAGACTATAGACGTCTAAACACATCCACCAAGAAGGATCACTTTCCACTTTCATTCATTGATCAAATGCTTGAGAGACTAACAAGGCACAAGTTTTATTGCTTCCTTGATGGTTACTTGGGATTTTTTCAAATCCTGATTCACCCCGATGATCAAGATAAGACAACGTTCACATACCCTTATGGGACCTTCGCCTATAGGAGAATGTCGTTTGGTCTTTGCAATGTTCCCGCAACTTTCCAAAGATGTATGATGAGAATTTTTGGAGATATGTTGGAGGAAGAAATGGAGGTTTTTATGGATGATTTTTCCGTAGGGGGGGTTTCGTTTGAGGATTGCCTTGAGAATCTTGGAAAATGCTTAGCAAGGTGTGAGAAAGTGAACTTAGTATTGAATTGGGAAAAATGTCACTTCATGGTGGAGGAAGGAATAGTGCTTGGACACAAAATCTCTCATAAAGGAATAGAAGTGGATAAGGCTAAGATCGAGGTTATTGAAAAGCTTCCACCCCCGGTGAATGTAGAGGGAGTGAGATCATTTTTGGGGCATGCGGGGTTCTATAGGAGATTCATCAAGGATTTCTCACTCATTGCCAAGCCCCTCAATGACCTTCTCTAAAAAGGTGTTGATTTTGTGTTAGATGACAATTGTTTGGAGGCGTTCAACAAATTGAAGAAAGCTTTGACTTCCACTCCCATTGTCCAAGCCCCTAGGTGGGATTTGCCTTTTGAGCTTATGTGTGATGCTAGTGATACGACTATTGGGGGAGTGTTGGGTCAAAGGGTTGATAAGAAGCTCCACGACATCTATTACATGTCGAAGACCCTTAATGGTGCTCAAAGGAATTACACAACAACGGAAAAGGAGTTCTTAGCAATTGTTCATTCCTTCAAAAAATTTCGTTGTTACTTGTTGGGGTTCAAGACTATTGTGTTCACCGATCATGCGGCTTTAAAATACCTATTTGGGAAAAAGGAATCTAAGCCAAGTTTAATTTGTTGGGTTCTTGAACTTCAATCTTTTGATCTAGAGATTCGAGACAAGAAAGGAGCGGAAAATGTGGTTGCGGACCATTTATCTAGACTTGATGATTTTCAAGTCCAAGATGATGGGTCCCCTATTGAAGATAGAATGTTGGACGACTTCTTGTATTCGATAAATGTGAAGGAACTCCCATGGTTTGCCGATTTGGTTAATTACCTTGCTTGTGGGGAGTTTCCTCCTTCTTTTTCCAAGAATCGTAGAAAGAAGCTTAAGAGAGAAGCTAGGCACTATGTTTGGGATGAGCCGATTTTGTATAAGAGAGGTGTTGATGGTTTTTTACGTCGATGTGTGCCAAATGAGGAAATACTAAATGTTTTGAAGATGTGCCACTCGGATATTAGTGGTGGACATATGGGTGTTTCTAGAACGGCTTCTAAGGTGCTTCAATGCGGATTATGGTGGCCAAACCTCTTTAAGAACACTTGGTAATTTGTCAAAAGTTGTGACCGATGCCAAAGGATTGGGAACATTTCAAGGAGAAATGAGATGCCCCAATAACCTATCCTTAACTTGGAAATTTTCGATGTTTAGGGAATAGATTTCATGGGTCGTTTTCCTTCTTCATATAGGAATCAATTCATTCTTGTTGCCATCGATTATGTGTCAAAATGGGTTGAAGCCATTGCTTCTCCAACAAATGACCATAAGGTGGTAATGAAGTTGTTTAAAAAGATAATCTTCCCAAGGTTTTGCATTCCCAAGGCGGTTATAAGCAACAACGGGTCTCATTTTGTGCATAGTGCTTTCCAGAAGATGTTGAAGAAACATGGGGTAAACTAACGTTTTGGGCTCCCTTACCATCCTCAAACTAGCAGGCAAGTTGAGGTGTCCAATCTTCAAATCAAGTTGATATTTAAGAAGACGGTTGCAAGAAATAGGAAGGATTGGTCGAATAAGCTTGATGATGCCCTGTGGGCATATAGAACGGCCTTTAAAACTCCTATTGGTACCACTTTTTACCGCTTGGTTTATGGTAAATCTTGCCATCTCCCGGTTGAGCTTAAGCATCGTACTCATAGGGCTATAAAGAAGATCAATTTTGATTTAGCAAGTGCGGGTGAGCAACGTTGGTTAGATCTCCATGAGTTGGAAGAGCTTCGTTTGGATGCTTATGATTGTGCTAGTTTATACAAAGCTAGAGCCAAAGAGGTGCATGATAAGCTCATTGAGAAGAAGGAGTTCAGTCCCGGAGATAAGGTGCTCCTTTGCAATTCAAGAATGAGACTTTTTCCCGGAAAGTTGATGTCCTGTTGGACCGGTCCATTTGTTGTTCAAGAGGTCTTCCCAAATGGTGCTATTGAAATTTCTCCTTTGGACCTCTCAAGGACTTTCAAGGTAAACGGTCATAGGCTTAAGCGTTACTATGAGGGAGTTTTTTTCGGGGTCATTCATAATATGACTCTCTATGATCCACCTTGAAGAGTGGAGAATGTCAACCTAACGACGTTAAACAAGCGCTTACCGGGAGGCAACCCGAATTTTTAACCCTTTTCTCATTTTTTTTCTTTGTTTTTCCTTTGATGTCTTTATTCTCTTTTAATCTTGTTTTCTTTTGTGTTGTAGGTGGTTTTGATTTGATATCCAACAATTTTGGTGCCGATTTTGAGGTAGAAATGTCCAAATTCATGAGTTGGAAAAATGTGTAAGTATGGAGATTGGTGGGTTATTATTGTGGGTTCATAAAATTCTAGTTTTGAACCCACTAAAATGGGGTTTTGTTACTGCCTATGTTGGTGTACTGTTTATCATCATCATAAATTGTGTGCCCACTGTTGTGCGCACTTAAAATGGAAAAGAGAATGGTAAAGTTCATACTCAAGTAGGTGCGGCGCGCACTCCTTGGTGCGGCCGCTGTAGACACCCATTTGTGTCTCCCCAAAACCAAACCCAGTGATGAGTACCTTTCACATCGAATCATAATCGAATGAAGTGAAAGTGTGGAAAGTTTAGTGTTGCAGATAGTTTTAATTTCTTTTCTCTTCTCTCTGTTTTTTGAAAACTTATTTTAAGAAAAACAGCCAATTCAGTTTGGTTGGTCCATGATATGGTTCCAATAGTAGTGTAGTTGGATGGGGCTTGAAAAGACCTTTCCAACGATATATTATAAGCCCAATTCCGATGAATATTAAGGAAGTTATGGCCAATTTACTGAACTGGGTCCGGTTTGAGCCTTATATGCGGCCCAATGATCTAGAGGAGGGCCTAATATAGATTTATCATTCCTAATGCAATTAGGAACGATTTTAGTCTTCTAGATTCTTCTAGAAGGTTCTTTTCATTCCTAATTCAATTAGCATTGGTAAATTGACTTTTGTTGACTTTTCAGAGTTTTAATTAAAATCAAAGAACATATTTTGAGGAAAAATACGATTTTATCCTCCTGTACGGCAATTTTTATCTGATTTTAAGAAAACGCGTGAATTTCCAGATCAGTGCCAAACGCTAGCAGTGGCGCCTGACGCTAATGTTGCCGTCTGGCGCCAATAGCCAGCGTTGGCGCTAATCAGATTTTATCTGCGGCAGAACTCTGTTTTGATATTTTATCTTTTTGGCTGATTTGCTTTATAAATAGCTTCCTAAAAACTCCGTTTTCATTCACCAACTCTGATCAAGTTTCTCTTGATTATTCTATCTCTCTCTTTTCTAAACTAGCTTCTCTCAAATACAAATTCCGCATTCATTAGATCTAGATACACCTAGCCATATTCGAAGTTGCCTTCGCCTTAGACGTGAAAGGTTTAATTTCTAAGGGTTTGGTCCCAAATCTCTCTTTCAATTATTTAATTTAATTGTTGTTTTAATTATTATTTTCCTTGAAGTTACTAACGCGTGTATTTTATTATTAGAAAGAAATACGAGGCATCCAAGTAAGTGCTTTAATTGTTTACATTATTGTTATGATATAGAAATCATGTTTAGGTTGTTATTTCGATTCCTAGTATCGTGTTAGGAAATTTTATTGCTTCCTAGTATCATGTTTAGGGTAAAGAATATAATGTCAAATATGATTTCTATAATGCCTTTTATTGTCTTTCCTAATATTCATGTTAGTATCATTTTAGGGTTAAATATTTGGTTTTTATTGTTTAGTGACATGCTAGGGTTTGTTATTAATCTTGTTAGTATCATGCCTAGGATCTTACTATTATTATGCTTTAACATGATTCATGATTATTTTTATAATTTTTTTAATTATGATTATAATTTTATGATCATTATAATTATTATTTTATTATTATGATTATTATGTTGCTTGATATTTATTTTTATTGCTTGATCACGCCTTTTATGCATGTTTAAAGGGAATTTTATACTTGTAATCATGCTTAATAAGATAATTAATAATCTTGTTAGGGTTAATTTGATTATAATTCAAGTGATCGCCAATAATAGATTTATTTGTGCATTAATATCCAACCAACATAGATAAACAGGTTTAGGGTTAATCCTATTGCTTGCATGTTAGTCAGAAAGCGCACATGAATACGATCAGAATAAAGTAGAGGCCTATTATTAGGGCAGGTTCAATCTCTTTTAGGTTGGATTTGTACCTTCATCCCCGAACCCTATTTAGTTCAAGACCTTATGGAGTTGACGATCTCTTGGATCGTTAAGGGGTGTAACCTTCACCCTGTGAACGGTTTACAAGTTCCTAAAAAACTTGTTGGCGACTCTTTTGTTCTATCTTCTTTCCCTTTGGACGCCACCGTACTTTAGTGTATGATCACAGTGGGGTTCAAGCTAGGGGATTAACACTTAAAATATTCCTTACAGTTTTTGGCGACTCCACTGGGGAGGATTTCTATTTTAATTCCTGAATTTGTTTCGGCGATGATTTAGAATGAGTGAATGAAACTCGAAACGTTCTAACTATTTCATGTGCATAATTTTGGTTAACATTATTGTCATATGCATAAAAGAAAGATCTCATTGGAAAGACCATCCGTAATGAGTTAAAACATAGGATTTTACACGTAGGAAATTTGAGGAATATCTTTCACAACTAGGACCGAAATAACAATGCGCAAAACTGGAAAATTTTATCGAGCATAGAAAGCTGCTGAGGCATGTAGGAATTAGCGTCAGCGACCAGAGCATTGGCGCCAGACATTTAACTGTAGTGCTAGACGACAGGCTTGTCGCCAGGCGCTACAGTTAAAACCTGGCGCCAATCTCTATTTGCTGGCGCTAAATTCTTCCAATATCGAGCCAGAAATATGCGTTCTAATTTCGACCAGTTTTTCGCATTGTTTGCTCGATCCTACTTCCTGATTGAGTTTTTTCACTTTTCTGAAACCCATATGTGTTCTACATATGGACATAACCCTCTGGGAATTCATGCTCCATCTACCTGATTGAACGCTCTGAGCAACAAAGGGTACATCCGAGAATGTTGAATTCACCAAACCATGGAAGCGAGTTTTTCTAAAACTCGCGGTGTACCATCCACTCGCGCCAACCCTTCATGGTTAGGCTTCCGCGCGGTGCATCCGGACAATTAACCATGGACCCTCTATCGACTAAACCATATCCCGAACTTTAGAGAACTAGAGCCATGGTTAGGTTGCAAACTCATTGCATCATATTGTGCCTACTTGACTAATTGTGCATTATTTGTTGTGCATATACTATGTTTTCTTAACCGCTTGTTTGACTTGTGTTGAAATTAAATAAATTAATGACTTAAAGAACTTTGCCTAATTAATTAATTAATTAATTAATTTGAGTAAATAAAGTTTAATATTTTAATCAGAATTGATCTAGAACGACTTTAGGCATGCCCCTGTTGATTAATAACACCGAAAACAGTCTCAGATTGAAGCTCCAGTAATGGCGCCAAAGTCTGGACTGTAGCGCCACTCTGTGGAGTGTGGCGCCTGGCGACAGCTCTGTTGTCTAGCGCTACACTACACAGTGCGACGCCAGTCCTGTCGTTTTGACGACAATTCAGATTATTGATTGAGTCATCACCTAGTGTCTATTTAACCAGTTTGCTAAATAATTCGGTTAATTTTACTGTCAATCATTCCTTGTTAAGTCATTAACTGAGTCTAGACACTAAGTCACATAGTCTAGCCACATGGTCATGACACGAGTCTTAACGTACCACCTACATTCACTAGTCTTAGCGCACACTTTGAGTATATGTCA
This sequence comes from Chenopodium quinoa, assembly GCF_001683475.1. NCBI lineage: Eukaryota > Viridiplantae > Streptophyta > Magnoliopsida > Caryophyllales > Amaranthaceae > Chenopodium > Chenopodium quinoa. The sequence goes on along the minus strand of NW_018743217.1, from coordinate 862,389 downwards.
CCATGACCATGTCTTAGGTTCATGCATGAGTCGGTCTTTTCTGTCATTTGTGTTGGGGGTACATTCTATTCCTAATTCTTCATATCCCTCCATCTACATAATTTTTCTTCACATTCTATTCCAATCATTCTTCACTTCCTCCATCCATTGCATGTTGAATAGAGTTTAAGTCAAATAATTAACAATGAATATCCCCAAATTCCTTTTCCACTGTACTTGGTTGAGGAGAGAAGGGCGATTAATCAAGGACAACACCTTTGTTTAGGTCTCGCTTTTTGATAAAACGATTCGTCAAAAGAGGAAGGCTAAAAAGATAATGGCAAGTCAAGAAGAGGTCAATGAACTTAGGAATCAATTGAATGACGTGACTGAGGTGTTAAAGGCTTTAACCCTCAAAATTGATGACCCTGTGAAGCAACAACAAATGAACCTCATGCAAGAAAGTTTGAGAAAGCTATCTAGTGACTATAAATTTCAGGGCATGAGTTCACAAGGGGTCTTGCTGGACAAGGAACTTCTTCCGCATAAGTTCAACGCCACTGACATCCCTAAATTCAAGGCAACAGATAACCCTTACTTCCATCTAAGAGCTTTCGATACTATAATGAACATTAAGGGTATCGATAAGAAGGTTTTCCCCTCTTTGTTCTCACTATCTCTTGAGACCGTTTGCCAGCAATGGTTCTTTTCTCTCGAGAAAGAGAAAACCTCTTCTTGGGAGTCGATAAAAAACGCTTTCATAGATAGATATAAGTGCAACATCCAAGACGAAACAGACCACAGACAACTTGAGATGTTAAAACAAAAAGAAAACGAAGGGTTCACTTCTTTCTTCAACAAATGGAGGGAAACTTCTGCTAATATGGTCAAAACTCCCACTGAAAAGGAATCTGTGAGGATGTTTATCAAGAATCTCCAAGGGAAGTATTCAAAGCACTTAAAATACCAACACAGCTTGAATACTTTCAAGGCTGTCTATAACATAGGCATTGACATTGAAGATGACCTTCTGAAAGATAATAGTGCGAGAGGAAAGAAGAATGACCATCCTTCCTCTTCCTCTCCCATTAATGAGGTACATGCTACGAACTCCTCTAAACCGCGAATCCAAAGGTCAAAAGGGGTGTTCACTCCACTTGGTATGAGTTATGAAATAACTTTCAAGAAGCTACACCACAAAGGACTAGTCATGCCCATAGGGCCCATCAAAGATCCAGTTTAAGAAGCCAGGCCACCCAAGTGGGATTCTAATAAGCACTGCAAATATCACCAAGGAAAGGGTCACGACACCGAGGAGTGTTGGAAACTCAAAGAAGCTATTCAAGATCTGATCGATAACAATGAAACTTCTGAGATTCTAGCCATCGAAGAAAGTCAAGCATCCTTCGATCCATCACTTCTTATCACACCTGTAGGAGAACCCATGATCGAGACAGCTTATATAACCTCTCTCGATGAAGTGGCCATAATTGTGGAGGATGAAAGTCTTTTCTTAGATAATACCAGGGAAGACCCGTCAAGTCTAAAAGAGGATGTTCGAAAACTGCAAGATGTCGTTGCCATGCTCTTGAATATGGTAGAAGGATTAGCAAATTGGGTGATGGCCATCGAACAAAATTCTCGCCAAGGGTTTAATGAAGAACTCAATGCTCCTAAGCCACGGGCAAAACGGACCGTTGAAGAATACACACCAATAGGAATGATTTATAATGAAGCTTTTGACTGCCTTTGTGATCAAGGTCATATTCACTCCATTGGTCCCAGTTAAGACCCTCCATCTGAAAAACGTTTTCTCAATTGGGATCCAAATTCCTATTGTCGACACCATAGAGGTCGTGGTCACAATACCGAAGTATGTCTCGCCCTCAAAGATCGTGTTCAAGACTTCATTGATTCAAATATCCTTCATGTTCCTCCGCGCGACAAGTAGGCCAAGATCAGTAACGATAGTAACAATGGCTATAAAGGGAAGAAGAACAACTATCCTTCTTCTTCCGAAAACACCTACTCTAGTAACAGTATTGGTACTTTCAACCTTAATGAGATCTTAGCCATGGATAATCGAGGATTTAGAAAGCAACAAAAAAGGGATTTTACACCTATTGGAATTAGCTACGATGATGCTTTCGATCAACTCCATGCCAAGGGAATCATTACTCCTATTGGACCTCTTCAAGATCCCCCCTTGAGAAAAGATTTCCTAGTTGGAATCTAAATGTGCGCTGCAAGTACCATCAAGGTAGGGGTCATGCTACTAAGAGCTGTTGGAAGCTAAAGGAGGCTATCCAACATTTGATTGATAATGACAAGCTTCTCATACCTCCAGTTAACAAGAAGAGCGAGTGATGATAAATCAAACAATACAAGACATAAGGCGAGCTTTAAACGACGAGATTTCATGACATCTTTTTTCTTTTTCTTTATTTATCCTTTCCCCAATAAGTCTAGCATAGGCACTTTTCTCCTCCCTTAGATTAATTTTGTTGATTCTTTCTTTTTCCCTTTTTAATAAAATGAGCATTTATTCTCTTACATATGATCATCACATTGCATTGCATCAAAAAAAAAAAAAAAAATCCATGTCGAGCTAAACACAAGGTATACCAATGATTTGAGGCACCCCTTGTAGCCACATTGTAGGGAATAATTTCAAGCGTTAACCCCTAGCTTGAACCCCACTGTGATCATACACTAAAGTACGGTGGCGTCCAAAAGGGAAGAAGATAGAACAAAAGAGTCGCCAACAAGTTTTAGGAACTTGTAAACCATTCACAGGGTGAAGGTTACACCCCTTAACGATTCAAGAGATCGTCAACTCCATAAGGTCTAGAACCAAATAAGGGTTCGGGGATGAAGGTACAAATCCAACCTAAATGAGATTGAACCTGCCCTAATAATAGGCCTCTACTTTATTCTGATCGTATTCATGTGCGCTTTTTAATTAACATGCAATCAATAGGATTAACCCTAAACTTGTTTATCTATGTTGGTTGAATATAATGCACAAATAAACTATTATTGGCGATCACTTGAAATTATAATCAAATTAACCCTAACAAGATTATTAATTATCTTATATAAGCGTGATTACAAATACCAATTCCCTTTAAACATGCATAAAAAGGCGTGATCAAACAATAAAAATAAAATCAAGCAACATAATAAATAATCATCATCATCATAATAATAATATCCATAATCATCATAAATAAAATAATAATCATCATAAATAAAATAATCATCATCATAAATTATAGTCATTATAATCATAATCATGTTCATGTTAATATTAAAGCATAATAATAGCAAGATCCTAGGCACGATACTAACAAGATTAATAACAAACCCTAGCATGTCACTAAGCAATAAAATCAAATCTTTAACCCTAACATGATACTAACAATTATAAATATTAGGAAGAACATAGGAAGCATCATAACAATCATATTTAATATTAAAATTACCCTACACATGATACTATGAATATCATAATAACAATATAAACATAATTTCTATATCATAACATCAATAAATCAATTAAAGCACTTACTTTGATGCCTCGTACCTCTTTCTAATAACAAAATACAAACGTTAGTAACTTCAAGGAAAATAATAAACAAACAATTAAATTAAATAATTGAAATAGAGATTTGGGACCAAACCCTCAGAAATTAAACCTTTCACGTCTAGGGCGAAGACAACTTCGAATATGGCTAGGTGTTTCTAGATCTTGTGAATGCGGAATTTTGTATGTAAAAAAATCAGGTTTAGAAAAAAGAGAGAGATGGATGAAGGATTAAGGAAATCTTGATGAGAATTAGCGAATGTTTAAAGAGAATGGAAGAGAATTGAAAACTGATTGTAGGTGAATGTAATTGAAAACTGGTTGTTGATGAGAATTGGTGAATGAAAACGGAGTTTTTAATACGTTATATATAGAGAAATAAGCCAAAAAGATAAAATTAACAAAACAGAGTCCTGGCGCAACTGAAACAGAGCTGGTGCCAACCCTGGCTAACTGGCGCCAGGTGCTAACACTAGCGCCAGGCACCAATGGCTAGCGCCAAGCGCCAGGCCTAGCTCCAAGCGCCAATGCCTGGAGTCAGGCGCCAGGCCTGTTTTTGACGCTTTTTTGAAAATCAGATAAGTTTGCCGTACTGGAGGATAAAATTGTATCTTTTCCTCGAAAATGCTTTTTGATTTTAATTAAAACTCTGAAAAGTCAACAAAAGTCAATTTATCAATGCTAATTGAATTAGGAATGAAAAGAACCTTATAGAAGAATCTAGAAGACTAAAACCATTCCTAATTGCATTAGGAATGATAAATCATATTAGGCTCTCCCCTAGATCATTGGGCCGCATATAAGGCTCAAACCGGGCCCAGTCTGGTAAATTTGCCATAACTTCCTTATTATTCATCGGAATCGGGCTTATAATATATCGTTGGAAAGCTCTTGTCAAGCCCTATCCAACCACACTACTATTGGACCCACATCATGGACCAACCAAACTGGATTGGCTATTTTCTTAAAATAAGTTTTCAAAAACAGAGAGAAGAGAAAAGAAATTAAAACTATTCGCAACACTAAACTTTCCCCACTTTCGCTTCATTCGATTATGATTCGACGCGAAAGGTACTCATCACTGGGTTTGGTTTTGGGGAGACACAAATGGGTGTCTACACACATCATATTGCCTTTCACCTTTCTAATTTACAATCCTTTCTTCATAAACCACTTTGAGCCTCGTCTAATGATAGACCTTTCATTTTCCAACCCATATCTACCTAACCTTGGGATGGGACAGTGTGCAACTTATGCAATTCTAAAAAGCTTGAGTGATTTCAAAAGATCAAAATAAATAGAAAGCAATAGCAAAAAAGAAAAAACAAAAAAATAAATAAAAGTGTACAAAAGGGTAAGTGTTCCAATGTCTTTGACATGAAAATGTCTTCGATATGAACACGTCTCAGATTGCGTCTCTTATCGAGTGATCGGTACCGTGCTTGAGAAACATGAATGCCAAGTTAGTGATAGACCGCATGATCGGGATTTCCGACACTTATAAAAATATAAAGTGCAAAAGCAAAAAAAGAGAGCAAAAAAAAATAAAGCAAAAAAAGAGAAGCAAGCCTCAAGCATAAAAATACAAAGATTCAAAAGCAAGGTTGCACACCTTGGGGGCTTATCAAGGGTCTTGAGCCTTTTTATCCCCTTCTTCTATAACCTTTAGCCTAACCACATTACAACCCTTAAAAAGAACTTTTTTGAGGTATACACACACTTGTGCGAGGTTCGGCTAGAGCTACGTTCGGCCTGATTCCCAACGGATACGTAGGCAACCTCACATTGAGGTGCGGCCGTAATAAAAATGCATTCATATTCACATTCACATTCACACACCATGATCATATCAAGGGATCTCCTATGCTCATCCCTATCCATGTAGAGCTAGACTTGGGGGCTTGATCCCTACATCATTAGCTTACCTAGCCTAAGAGTTACCACCATTTGACTCTTTTAAAAAATAATATCTTTCTACACACTTAGCTCTTGCGGCCTAACTTTAGTGTCACTATCACACACATCACACATACATGACCGAATATACTTTACTTTAGGAACCCTTTGTCATGAAATCTTAACACAACGCTGAAGCATGCCTTGTCATATCAACATCACTCATCATTGCATTACAAAGTACGAAGTACTTAGCCTCCGTGCCTAAGTTACCCAAATGCTTTCATCATTGAGTCAACCATTGAGATAGCCTAGGATGGGTTAATCCTTTCACCTTGAGAGATAGTATCAAACAAAATTTGACTAAGCTCATTCAACATGCACCTTCAAAAACTTCACTTCGATTCTTTTCGTGTCTTTCTTTTTTGGGAGAAAGTCGGTACCCTCCACAAAAATAACGGAAATTTTTTGCCTTTTTGCATTTTTGAGTCGCCACGATCACATTACAATGCACACACGAGTCATGTACACATTGAGTCATGTCGTGTCATGTCACTTTGATTTGAGTCTAACACATGTGTCAAAAACACTTTAAGTAGAGTCAACCTCGAGTCAATCACAGTGAGTCAAGTTTATGCCTTAAGTTGTGAGTCAAGCAATGCTAAACCTTAGGTCAACCCTAAGATAATTAAAGATATTGGCAAATTTCTATAGTCAAAAATAAATACAGGTGCAGCAGAATAGGGAAGACCCTACTCCAGCGCCAGACGAAAATATCTAGCGTCTGGCAATAGTTTTTAGCGCCTGGCGCTAGATCCCAACGTCTGGCAACAGAGTTAATTCTTGGCGCCAGAGATATTTCAGCAGCGACAGAGCTCGAAGCCTCTCAGAAAGGTGATTTCGACCTCATACAACAATTTCGGGTTCCTTGGTACGCCAGTTAGCTTCTATAAGCAATTTGACATGATTAAGTAGTTGGTTTGATTACAGTCACAATAAGTGATTGACCTGATGAAAGATCGTCTCACTTAGCCTAAAGCGCCTAAGAATTGGCTCATCACGAAGACACCGACATACTGGTTTTAGCGGAAGCAAAGTTGAAGCGAGCTTTAGAGATCGACACGCGTTGGTCTTCGGAAATTTTTCTTCAGAATATTATCGCAACAAACATTCAAGTATTCAAGCTCTATTGTTCAGAGACGCGTGGGCATATCATTCAAGCTCTATTGTTCAGAGACGCGTGGACATATTATTCAAGCTCTATTGTTCAGAGACGCGTGGACATATTATTCAAGCTCTATTGTTCAGAGACGCGTGGAAATATTATTCAAGCTCTATTTTTTTAGAGACACATGGACATGTATTTCAAGCTCTATTGTTCAGAGACGCGTGGACATATCATCAAGCTCTTTGTTCAGAGACGCGTGGACATATCATTCAAGCTCTTTTGTTCAGAGACGAGTGAACATCGAAACAACAAGACGACATTCCATAGATTGTGGAAAGTTGTCAAAAAGCAACTGAAGGTGATTTCAGGCGAAGTTGTCTTCGATCGTGTTCCCTTAGACGTGGAAGATGGTCATAAAGCGGAAGGGGATTGTTCCAAGCGAAGCAATCTTCGATAGTATTCCCTTGGACGTGGAGTATTATCATAGCGGAAGAGGATTGTTCCAAGCGAAGCAATCTTTGATAGTATTCCCTTGGACGTGGAATATTATCAAAGCGGAAGAGGATTGTTTCAACCGAAGCAATCTTCGATAGTGTTCCCTTGGACGTGGAACATTATCAAAGCGGAGGAGGATCGTTTCAAGCGAAGCATTCTTCAATATTGGAAGCAGTTACAAGCGTAGCAGTTTTAAAGCGGGATGACATTCTCTTGGGAGGAGGTCATCAAAACAACAGTAAAGTAGCAGCAAATCGGTTACCTACAGAGATGTGTGCTCGACGGTGCAAGATACGCGTTTCTTAAACTCTTTTATCTGTTTAACTAACGCTAGTTTGCAGGTATCGGCGCTACAAGAGTGATTTAGGATCGCATAACGTTCTGAATCATTCTCCATCCCTATTGATACTTTGACTTTTGTTTTCGAAACTTGCGTTTCTCCAAACTTAGTCAAAGTGGGGGTTTCTGTAGACACCCATTTGTGTCTCCCCAAAACCAAACCCAGTGATGAGTACCTTTCACGTCGAATCATAATCGAATGAAGTGAAAGTGTGGAAAGTTTAGTGTTGCGGATAGTTTTAATTTCTTTTCTCTTCTCTCTGTTTTTGAAAACTTATTTTAAGAAAAACAGCCAATCCAGTTTGGTTGGTCCATGATATGGGTCCAATAATAGTGTAGTTGGATGGGGCTTGAATGAAAATACCTTTCCAACGATATATTATAAGCCCAATTCCGATGAATATTGAGGAAGTTATGGCAATTTACTGAACTGGGTCCGGTTTGAGCCTTATATGCGGCCCAATGATCTAGAGGAGGGCTTAATATAGATTTATCATTCCTAATGCAATTAGGAACGGTTTTAGTCTTCTAGATTCTTCTAGAAGGTTGTTTTCATTCCTAATTCAATTAGCATTGGTAAATTGACTTTTGTTGACTTTTCAGAGTTTTAATTAAAATCAAAGAACATATTTTGAGGAAAAATACGATTTTATCCTCCTGTACGACAATTTTTATCTGATTTTAAGAAAACGCGTGAATTTCCATATCAGCACCAAACGCTAGCTGTAGTGCCTAGCGCTTCGCTTGGCGCCTGGCGCTAATGTTGGCGTTTGGCGCCAATAGCCAGCGTTGGCGCTAATCAGATTTTATCTGCGGAAGAACTCTGTTTTGATATTTTATCTTTTTGGCTGATTTTCTTTATAAATAGCTTCCTAAAAACTCCGTTTTCATTCACCAACTCTCATCAAGTTTCTCTTGATTATTCTCTCTCTCTCTCTTTTCTAAACTAGCTTCTCTCAAATACAAAATTCCGCATTCATTAGATCTAGATACACCTAGCCATATTCGAAGTTGCCTTCGCCCTAGATGTGAAAGGTTTAATTTCTAAGGGTTTGGTCCCAAATCTCTCTTTCAATTATTTAATTTAATTGTTGTTTTAATTATTATTTTCCTTGAAGTTACTAATGCGTGTATTTTGTTATTAGAAAGAAATACGAGGCATCAAAGTAAGTGCTTTAATTGTTTACATTATTGTTGATATAGAAATCATGTTTAGGTTGTTATTTCGATTCCTAGTATCGTGTTAGGATGTTTTATTGCTTCCTAGTATCATGTTTAGGGTAAAGAATATAATGTCAATTATGATTTCTATGATGCCTTTTATTGTCTTTCCTAATATTCATGTTAGTATCATGTTAGGGTTAAATATTTGATTTTTATTGTTTAGTGACATGCTAGGGTTTGTTATTAATCTTGTTAGCATCATGCCTAGGATCTTACTATTATTATGCTTTAACATGATTCATGATTATTTTTATAATTGTTTTAATTATGATTACAATTTTATGATCATTATAATTATTATTTTGTTATTATGATTATTATGTTGCTTGATATTTATTTTTATTGCTTTATCACGCCTTTTATGCATGTTTAAAGGGAATTTTGTACTTGTAATCATGCTTAATAAGATAATTAATAATCTTGTTAGTGTTAATTTGATTATAATTCAAATGATTGCCAATAATAGATTTATTTGTGCATTAATATCCAACCAACATAGATAAACAGGTTTAGGGTTAATCCTATTGCTTGCATGTTAGTCAGAAAGCGCACATGAATACGATCAGAATAAAGTAGAGGCCTATTATTAGGGCAGGTTCAATCTCTTTTAGGTAGGATATGTACCTTCATCCCCGAACCCTATTTAGTTCAAGACCTTATGGAGTTGACGATCTCTTGGATCGTTAAGGGGTGTAACCTTCACCCTGTGAACGGTTTACAAGTTCTTAAAAAACTTGTTGGCGACTCTTTTGCTCTATCTTCTTTCCCTTTGGACGCCACCGTACTTTAGTGTATGGTCACAGTGGGGTTCAATCTAGGTGATTAACTCTTGAAATATTCCCTACAGTCGCGCACCTCCAAGGTGCGGGTGCGCCCCTGCTCGTCTTCCCCTCTTAAACCCCACCGATTCTTTTTCCTTCTCTCTTTCTCTTACCTTACTTTCTTACTCATGTTTTCTTTCGTCTTTGCTCAAGCATCATTTTCACATCCATCATCATTTAGTCATTGAAATTTCATCTAAATTCCTAATCATCTAGTTTATTATTGCTCTTAGTCTCAATTTTTGCACTTCCATGGTGATTTTCTCTCTCCTAAATTGAGATTTTTGGTACTCTTTGATTGAAGTTTTGAGGTTTGCAATTTGGGGTTGTTAGTGTGTAATAGTTCTCCTTATTCCATTTCTTTGTGATTTCTCATCAATTAAAGGTATGATTTCTTTATTCTTATGATAAATTTTCTACCTTTATTGTTCATGGAAATTTGATTTGGTTTGGTACTACCCTTATTAGCATACCCATATTGCTTACTACTTGCTTCATTTGATTGTGTTGATGATGAATTGTTGATAAATATATGATTTGGTGTTGTTGATTTTGTTTGAGTTTATTGAAAATTTTGGCACTACCGTTGTTGGATTCGTTATTTGGTGTTGTTGATTTTGTGATGATGATTTCCATAAGGGTTTGGATGGTCATATGAAATGTTGTTGCTCACTATGCATGATTATGGTTTATAATTGTGGTTTTCTAAGTGCATTTTTCCCTTGATTGTGAATTCTTGCTTATTCCCTTGATTATTGTGGTCCGTATGGGATTTTCCATTATCATGAATTTCTTTGCACACCATTTTCCCTTGTTATTGAACCTTTATCTTGCTTGTGGTGTGTAGATGGCGCCCCTTCGTCATGCAAAAAGGGTGAGATGCTCTACTCATATGAAGGTGGTTTCTCCTCCATCCTACATCAAGGAGACATATGGCATCGATTTCACCAAGCGAGTGCATTGGGACAACTTCTACAACTTGTCACCTCGATAACTCTTTTCCACAAGATTCTATGATAGGGAGACGACAACTGTGCTTGGAATTGATGAGGACGTTAGGATGTTGGCTCGGAACTTAGGGCTTGAGGCTTTCATTGATCTTAATGCACCAACATTTTCCCGCATTACATTCGAGTTCCTCGCTTCTCTTGAGGTTCATGAGGATGAGCATGGTGATTTGCCTCCAACTCTAACCTTCCAACTCTTTAACAATGATCACTCAATTCCACTTTCTTTTCTCAATGAGGCATTTCAATTTCTGAAGCCATTTTATGGGACATTGTATATCTATCCGGCCTTCGAAACTTTGCAAAAGGATCATAATTATTGTGAGGATACATGGTGGAAACACATAGCTGATGAAGAGGCTTATCGGCCGTAATACTCCAAGTCGGCCTCGATTATTCACGCGGCTATGAGGTATTTTAGTCGTACCCTCACCTATGCTTTCTTCTCTAAGAAATCCCTGGGTGCCATATCTCGAAAAGAGTTAAGTTGGATTTGGCTAGCGGATAAGCCATGGGAAGAAGGATGGGAAGTCATAGATTTTGCCTCTCATTTACTTGATCGGTTTACCGATATTCGTGATGGGGTTTTCCCCTCGGGTAGCATTCAAATAGGCGGCATGATCACCATCTTAGTGCTTTCACTTGACAAGAAATATGGGCCTATGCTTAACTCCCTTGAGCCTATACATGATAAGAGGGAGAAGACCCCTTCCCATCTTCTAAGCATCTATGCTTTGATCAATCAAAGTTTTTTGGAGCGCACTACTAAGAAGGATTTGTTTGTTTGGAAAGTTTGTTGGACTACGGATTGGTGTCTCATTCCTCACCTCGAAGCTATGGTCCGTGATTTGAATTCGAAATTACCTTGGAGGCCAAATAAGATGGCTATTGATCGTTCTATTCGCAGGGTTCCTTTGCCTAACCTTTGTCTCAAGCGTCGTGTTCCCCCAAGTTCTCGGGGAGGTACTTCTAACTCTTCTCCTTCTTCTTCTTCTCTTTCTATTGATTTGTCTAGCTTGCATGATAAAATTGATGATATTTCCCTTTCTTTTTCTTCCTCTTCTTTGGGTAATGATTTTGACGGGGGTTATGATTACCATGCTAGGAGAATCTATGATTTGCATGTTTCTAAAGGAGAGATTGAACCATATTTGAACTACCCTACCTACCGGTCCAAGAGGGAACAATTCTTCAATGGGAGCCTTATGATGAGACCATAAGACCTCGCCTTTGTTACCCCTATTGGGAGGGGCCCCATGTGCCACCTAGTGCTATCCACGGGACTACCCGAGGGGACTATTATTATAAGAGGCCGGGGGGGGTGTGATTTTGCTTATGATCCAGGTAACCCTAACCCTTTTCCCTCGCCTGAGACCGATGGGAGGTGGGGACTCTCAGGTCCACCTGTTTTGGATGATTGGTCGCATTTCTATGCTTTAGATTTTCTTAGGAATAAGTTTAGGACCAAAGGAAAAAGTGCTTTAGTTGCGGATGATGTGGTTCGCCGTGTTGTTTCTGATAATGGTGAGGGGAGCTCTCAGTCTACCCCTTACCATAGTGCCGAGTGAGACCGACTCGGCTACCCCCCTTCTTGCTTGATTTTCTCCAGTCCTGCTTTTTCATGCTTTATTGTTAGGTTTAGCTTGGGGGGGGGGGGTAGCTCATGGTAAGCTTGGGGGTGCTTTATTATATTTGTTTGTGCTTTACATAATTCCCACTTGCTTTGACGGTTCTCTATGGCTTTGTGTTAGGATTTCCTTTCTGCTACTATATGTTGATGATGATGTTTTTCTGCTGATGATTTTCTGATGATTTCTGCTGTCATTCTGCCGATGATGTGTGATATCTGCTTGTCTTATCGATGATTGTTTCTGATGATGATTTCTCTATTTTTGATTCTTCGCCTTTATTTTCTATGATTTCTTTTCTTTTCTTATCTTTTGGTTTTGTTTGGAAGTTACTAACAATTTTCTTTGTATATATTTTTCTTTATTTCTTTTGCTCTCTTCTGGCTATGGTTGTCCTGCTTCTATTTTGGAGTTTTATTCGGTGAATCCTATATTCGCTCTTTATTCTTGGCTAAGCATGGATTATCCGGTGAGATCTTTCCTTTTTCTTTCTTTTATTTTCTTGGTTGCTTAGATTAGGATTAGTATAGGGGAGATGAATGGTTCGAGGATGTATGTGTTTAACACCTTGCGTGTTTGGGATCTTTTGGTGTTATTGCCATTAGATCACTTGTACTACGATTGGGATTTATGTGTCACATGTGCATTCTTGTTCTTTTCTCCATTTCTCGCTTCTCCTATTTCTTTGTTTTTCCATTTCCATTTATTTTTCTTTTCTTTATCTTCATCTTGCTTTGTTTATAGTTTTGAGGCTTTTTCTTTTATTCTCTTTTATGATTTGGACTCCATATCACTTGAATTTTGCCTTTGAATGATTCAATTCCTAAATAATAGAGGTTTGCAGATTTTGAGATTATGTTCGGTTGATTTAAGAAATAATTTATACTAAGGTAGTTGGTTAGAACTAAGAGGATCATGAAGCCGGATTCTACTTGATTGTGGCATGTTGGTAGTTGCTCCCTATGATTTATTTGATGCTAATAGTGAGTTTTTGCTACATCCATGTGAGGTTCATTGTTTTTCAAGCCTTCTACATATATTTGCATGAGCAGCATGGATCCTTGACTTTTGCAAACCTAATCTTGAAACTTGACCCATAGTTCTTGAATCCGAGACCGAACTATTTAGGGAGGACAAAGGCATCTTTTCGGGGTGGTATATTTTGCTTTTCTAAGATGGTTCTTTTAAATTTTTGTTCCTTTTGGGCTTACATTTACCTTCTTGCTAACCATTTGAGCCTTTTCCCTTTTTTTCAAGCCACATCTTTAGATTCTTGAGCCTTTTGTTTCTTTTTGTTCCATTTTTGGTTTTTGTGAAGCAATTAGTCATATTTTGGAGATTGTGGTGTATAAGTTTGGTTATTGGTTCAAAACGAAAGCAAGTTCGTGTTTTGTGTATATTTTGTGAATAATGACAAGTGAATAAATGAAAGAGTCGTCCAATATAAAAAGGCAAGGACAAAAGAAGTGCAAAGTTCAAAAGCCATCAAAAGTTAAAAGAGGCAAGGATAATGCATTACATAAAGATAAAAAAGTGAAAAATGAAAATCCAAAAATATTCTGATGTATTCTTTTCTCCTTCTACGCATTGCGGACAATGCTTCATTTTAGCTTGGGGGAGGAGCGTTTATGTCTTTTGTGTTTATGTTTGTGAATGTAGTTTTCAATAAGCTTAGGGGTATAAGGTGTAAGTATTTTTGTTTTGTTTGGTGACTACTTGATTGTGATCCTAAGAATTGGCCATTCTTTTGCTTCATTGATTAGGAAAACCACCAATTTCAAAATTTTAGCCTACCTACACCCTTTCTCGCCCTTGCATTACAACATTTGGGAAAGCCCTTTTGACCTAAGTGGTTGAGTCATTCTTCGGAGGAGAGGAATGTGAGTTTTAGCCTAAGGAGAGGGGATGAAAAATCAAGATGTCGAGTAGACTAAATTTTTCTTTTTCCGGTTCCTTCGAGGAATCATTGTGATGCTCACTAGAGGTTGATTTGAAGCTAGTAGGGAGAACGCGGTAAGACTGAACGGGATGAAAATGGAGTGTGATACTTAGTTCTCTATGCTTAGCATGATTTATTCTTTTATCAACCTTGGATATCTTGAAATGTGCACACCTCTATTTATTTGAGAAAGTTCTTAATTTATTTGAATTGTAGTCATGATGAAAAAGTGCAACTCGTAGAGTTATCTTTCTTTCTCTTTTCTTTTCTTTTGATTTTTCCTTTTTGTTTTGCCTCGTGTTCTCTTTATGATAGTTATAGGTCAAGCTCTTAGGAAACCTTTACGAGACCTCACTCGTCCTCATAGGCGACTTTGGGGTTTAAAGGGCTTGTTGTAGCTAAAAACAACCGTGATTCCTACGACAGTGAGTCTTAGTGTATATTCTCATCTTTAGTCTTTCTTTTTCTTTTTGAATAAGTCTTTCATCCTTATTCTTTCTTGCTTTGTTTTGCTCGAGGACAAGCAAAAGTTTAGCTTGGGGGAATTTGATGAGTGTCATTTATGGCACTCATTTGGCTTCTTTTAGGATGAATTTCATGCTATTTTATAGATCTTTTCTTTAGTTTCCCTTAGTTTTGCTCTTTATTTCTTTATTTTGTGCTTTCCTTCGTTAGTTTTCTTTCTTTGTGCATTTCTTTGTTTATTTGATCTTTTTCCCTTTTATTTGCTTGTTTTTATGTATTTCCAGGTTATGATCGTGTTCAGAGGATTCCCGAGCCTTCCTCTCATATTTCTCATCATTTTGGACGCCTCTTGCTTGTCATTTGGAGCTCAAGTTTGAAGGAATGCAAGGAGCAAGTTCATGAGATCGGTGCATGCATGCGGTGGGGGCATCATCTTTGGCATGAACCCACGAAAATTACCCTTTCAAGACTGCCTACCTTAGTGTTCATCATCATCACAAAGACGAGCGCACGAGGATAAGCTAGGACGAAGAAGAGGGGGGCTCCCCTGCTGCCAGGTGCGGGCGCTCACGAGGGTGGTGTGGCCGCGCACCTGGGTGGCGCGGGCGCGCCTAGCGCGGATGTGGGCGCGCCTGCCTAATGAGTGTCATTTATGGCACTCACAGGGTAGTCTTTTAGGATGATTTCATCTTCCTTTTTTTGCTTTCTTATCTTATTTTTGGTCCTTTTTCCTTTAATCCCTTTCTTTCTTTCTTTCCTTGTGTTTTTCGTGTTTTCTTCCTGTTTTCCTTTTATTTGGTTCTTTTTCCCTTTTATTCCTTTTCGTTGTTTGTTTTTGTAGGTATCTAGGATTTGTCTTTGCAAGGGAATCAAGTTGGGCTATAATGACTAAGCAAGGAGGAAATAATCGGCTTGGAGAGGGCTCAGAGAGGGCATGGAGAGGGCATCAAGCCTTGCCAGTCTGCCGCGGGCGCGGGTATAAAGGCCGCGGGCGCGGGCTCTTTGCACAAAAGTGGCAGATTTCGACCAGGAACTCTCCGCAATCTGGCCGCGGGCTTGCCGCGGGCGCGGGAAGATTGGAGAGCCCGCTCGTACCAGAGAGACCGCGACCCTCTGATCATCCTTTGGGAGCAGGGGATTCGCCGCGGTCTTGCCGCGGGTGCAGGTGCTTTTGCCGCGGGCGCGGGCTAGAAGACCCGCGGACGCGGGTGTTGCCCAGGAAGCCCGCGAAATTTTTAATGGGTTCCGTACCCATTTTTCCGCGGGTGCGGGGTTTATAGGAGAGGGCGCGGGAATCCTGTTTTTCTTCTTTGCCTATAAATACACTTGTAATTCCTTTTTGAACTTAACTTTTAGATAATTTTTCATTAGCTTAATTCTAGAGAGAGAAATTAGAGAGAAGTTCTTGGTATTGGATTTGTATTTAAACATTGGATCATTTGTGCTTGGATTTCTTCATTTTCAATCATTAATGTTAGTAAGATTTTCTTCTTCTAGTTCATCTCTTACTTGATTGATTTAGTTTCATCTTTGATTGTTTGTATTGCTTGGATTTGAATTGGATATTGTAGTTGATATTGCTTTCTCTTGATTTTGATTTAGATTGATGATCAATGATAATTCTAGTGATTTGTTCTTGAGTTACACCATGATTAGTGAGTAGATTAGTTGCTAGGGAGAAGGGGAAGCATGCTTGATTGATAATTTGTGCTAGTTGATGATCTTTGATTGATTGAATTGTTGTTGCAATTAAATTGGTTGACATAGTTTTGCATGTGATTAATTAGATTAGGAATGATCAACCTATAAGATTAATCTAGATTGCATTGCATCTTAATGACATGATCCGTCAATTTGAGAATTGCTTTAATTGATTGAGTTCAATTGTGAATTTCCTTGATTAGCCACTCATAGTGACCCCTAGTTTGGCCTCTAGGAGATAGCTCTTGAACTCTCTTGATTGCTACTATTGTTTGTCCTTTGCAATGCTTGAATCAAACGAAGAAATTGTCGATTAGCACGATTATTGAATTAGCATGTGGAACCAATATCCCTAGCATTTAGCTTATTGAATTACTTGATTAGTCTAGTTTTGCTATCATAACACCAACCATTTTCTCACTTCAATCTCCGAAATAGCTTGATTTAGGCTAAAGAGAACACCAACTAACTCCTTTGGGTTCGACCCTATACTTACCTATACTCGTTTTAGGTTGGTTTAGGATTTTATAAATAGTGTTTGATTTTGGGATAAGCAATTAACGACTAGTTTATTCCTCTATCATTTCCAAGGCCCCTGTTCCGTACCCTTTTTCCCGCGGCCGTGCCTCTCCTTTGATGCGACCGCGCCTTCCGGGGTTTCTTTTGGGACGATCTAACTAACTCTTCTTTTGTATCCTTCCTATATATAGTTTTTCCTTCTAATTTTAGAGGGGGAAAAAAGGTGAATTAAAATAGAATTAGAGTTAGTTTTTTAGAAAAATAAGAGAGATTTTTAGAGAGAGAAACTCTAGGTTTTAGTGAGAGAATTTCATGGTGGATTGTTATTGATTGAAGATTTCTCCATTTCCTTTGATCTTTGATCAAGTTTGTAAGGATTCCTTTTCTTTTATTCAATGTTTAGTTTGATTTCAATTGTTTTGCTGAATGTTCAAGTTTGATTGATTTGTGATTTGATTTTAGTTTGTTTAATTATTTGATCATGATGAATTTGTTGTTTAGCTTTGTTTTGATCTTGATTTCTATGGATTGTGAGTATTTTGATTGCTAGGGTAATGGTGAAGCATATATGAGTAATGGATTGATGTTAATTTGGGGAAATTGATGGAGTGGATGATGTGATTAAATTGGTTAATTGATTATGTGCATGTGTGTGTTTGATTTAGGCTTGATCACCCTAGTTATTCACACTAGATTACATTGTAGGTTCACATTGATACGGACCATTGATTTGTGGCTTGCATTTAACGATTGAGGTTTCTTGTGACGTTCCTAGCTAGAGTTTATCGTAAGTTGACGCTAGTTAGACCTTTAGGAATATAGCTTGATATGCTCTTTTGGTTGCATGATTGGTTTTCCCTTGCATTACTCGACTTAGTTAGCTATTTCCCAATTAGCGGAATCCGTTACAAGTATATGTGGATCCCGAGCCCTAGTGTTTATTACATTTGTCCAAACCTAGCTTGTTTAGTTGTTTAGAATTCACACCCTTACCTAACCTTTCCGGAATAGCTTGACTTGACAATATAAGATCGCCCTCCATTCCTTAGTGGTTCGACCCTCGACTTACCATTATACTTGTATAAGGGTGTGTTGAGAGATTACAAATTTTGTTTGGCTTAGGGTAGGGATTAGTTTCAACGACCTAGTCTCGACCCACGTCACTGCCCAGCAGGCCCAGCACGCTAGCATGCGCGCAATGGCCCAGTCAATGCTCGCACAAGGCAGCACTAGCACGCACCAGCCAACCTAGGCTCGGCTTGGTGCGCATGCTAGCCACCATGCTAGGTGAAATGCCCCTAGCACTCGGTTTGCTCGGGGCATCCTGATGCTAGGGGTATTTTGGTCTTTGTTGATTTATAATTATTTTCATGTCTCGTCTTTTACTATTTTCCGACTCGACTTCCGACGTTCGGTTTCGACGCTCTAAGCTCGAATTCCCGACGTCTAAATATTAATTACTCGGTTGACTTATTAATTAATTCATAATTAATTAGTCGCTTCGGTTCGTTAGTTTCTTGGGTTTGACCCGAAGGGTTCAGTCAAGATTAAGTTGTAATATTAATTATGCATTAATATTACTGATCGGAAGCGGCCTCCATCCAGGCATTCCGATCACTTGACCTTACTGAATATATTAGCTTTCTAATAATTCTGAACCCACTTACGGAATAGTACACTTTTTCGAAGGACACCATTCCTTTCAATCTCCCACTTGTCCTTCCGGACAAGTGCGCATTTAGTGTACAACATTTTTCCTTATGTCACTTAATGTCTCTTCATGAACTATAAGGTAAGATTATTTCGTCATCCTTATTACGTCCAGAAGTGTTTCTCGATTCCGAGTCCGACTGTCAATAAACAGATGATTTCGAAAATCCATCCGAGCACGGCCATGCATTTTTACAGTCTCGCTCTACGAGAGGCCTTGTATACAACAAAGACATCTTCCCTATTTTAGTAAGGGGACATTCCCAGTTTTGTAATGTAGCTCCTCATACTGAGATGACCTAGCCACCCGAGTGTTGCCGTTATAATCCCTATTATAGCAGACGTTTGACAACATCAAAGCGGACTAGTACTCAAACAAGAGAACTCACAATACTCATGGTTGAGGAAATAGGTTCTGATAGCCATAATGAGAAGTTTATTTATGACGATTTTTAATCTCTTAAAGTATTCTCATAGGTCGATCCAGTATGGTTCTAAACCAATACCTGTGCAAATGATTCATGACAATCATGTCCTTGTAGCACATAAAACGGTGCTCTGAGTCAAACTACACACTAATCTCAACTGGTCATTAATCGTCCATCGTTTAATTGACCTCAATTAGGGATAATTTTCGATTATAATATTCAACGTTCACTTAATAGGTGTTTCCTTACCAAGACTGGTCTTGATACCCTATTTTGAATATTTCAAGAATCGAATAGACTCATTATTTAATCCTAAACCACAATTAAATAGCAAACGAAGTGATAAAATTGCATGAAATTTTAAATTACTCCAAAACCTGAATGGTTCATCTTATGATAAATGGTTTTTCCGAATGTTTTAAGAGTATCACTCTTTATAAAACATTATAGAAATCAAACCCATATCTAATATGCTTGATTTCTTTCATGCAATTGTGGATGTTGTCATTCACTCATTGCATAGGTTTAGTTATAATTACTTTGCTAATCTTAGCGTCTTCATTTCTGATCACTTTCATAATAAGGTGATAAAATTTGAGAGTGTCACGGATTATATGTGATTTAGGATTTATTGTCCAAGTGATGGCTCCCACTCATTTTCATGATTGAAACCTTCAACTTCACAACCTACAATCATTAACGTTCAGCAACAAACTTTCCATAGAACATCTTCTTTATTATCTCCATTAAGGCAATAATATTCTCAACATATATTTTAGTAGACTTCCTGATGATGCTTTGCTTGGGTTTCATTCCAAACGGCTCACAATTATTTGGGATACCCTAATCACTTGTGATCATGGAAATTTTCCTTAAATTCCTGCACATTACACATGGATCCACGTCCATGTTACCATTCTCAAGCCACGACTCATTTTAAGCTCGTGCTTATAAACGGCCTCCTTGTTAAGGATCTAATCCTTGTTAAGGCTTGTGCTTGCAACATCAATTCTCAAATTGTATTTGTTTCCACAAGTCAAGAACTCATCTTGTTACTTATCCAAGTACTTTGGATGTTATTGGCCATAATCTAACGATCTATTACATAGATTCAGGTTTATTGGTACTACATACATACTTCACATGCTCTAAGCAAGTAAGTCCTGCGATGATTCCATATCACAGCGTACATGATGGATTAAATTGCAGAGTAGTTCTCAATCTTATTCCATCAATTTGTCATTTTAGCTCATTCAGTTTCACTGAGTCTTTGCTAAACAGTTTGCTGTGTGATATGGTTGAAAGTCTCTATTAGAGTTTTTCATGTTTGACTTAGTATTTAGCCTAGCTTATACTTAGTTCAAACATTTACTTAGTTTTATACATATGGGTCGAAAGTCTTTCAAAGTCCTTTCAATTCATGTTTAACACGGTAAACTCCTTTACACGTTCAAACATTTTATCAAGTCTATATAATAGAACTTAATACCCAAAACGTACTAAGTGATTATATTTGTATCCGATCTGTAGAACCCAAGTTATGAACAAAATAGTGACCAAAGATCTGTTTTGCCACTTTGTAAAACATCGTTTCTAACTTCGTTTCTAACAACCCTTGTGGATGCTATATTCATTCCTCATGCATATAAATCTCAAAATCAACATCCACGAACGTGGGATCTTTGATTTATAAACTCAATTAATCGACTTCCATCCAAATATCTTCCGAATCAACTCCAAACACTACAAAAGCGTCCAAATGTCTATCAAATCACCTGAAACATTAAGAAAAACACAAACGAAGCGTAATATATAGAGTACAAAACAAACAACTTATGTATTTACAAGCTAAAAAGCGAAAAAAAGACCTAAAAAGCAACTATAAACTTATCATAAACGTGCCTAAAAATCCTATATAAATGTGATTCATCAAATTCCCCCAAGCTAAACCGTTGTTTGTCCCTAAGCAACACTAGATTCAAAATGGAGAAACAAGACAAATAAGACTTCCAGGAAACCAGAATAAGACCGACTTGACTCTCGAGCAAACAATCAAACCAAAGTTATTAAGACCAAAATCTAGCTTGGATACAAATAGAACCACTTAACATCACGATCCACAATTGAAACTATAGGGAATATTTCAAGTATTACCCTAAACTTGAACCCTACTATGATCATACACTAAAGTACGGTGACGTCCAAAGGGAAGGAAGCTAGCACTATTACAAAAAGAGCATTTTCTCGACGCTGAACCTTCGACGCTGGGGAAGCAGCGTCCACTATTAATTATAATATGCGTATTATCTCGATGCTTTTCCGGGTCGATATTAATTATCGGCATCATAAGGTATCATTACACGTGTCCGAAACGTGACTGCAAAAACCCTCAATTGCAAAATTTAGGGAAAATGAAAACCACCGAACACAAACACAGACAAAAACCCAAAAACAAAAACCTCTACTTACTCTCAATTATCAACCAAACAACTCTTTTCTCTTTCAATCCGAATTCTACAAAGATACTTATGGAACCATTGTTTTCAAACTCAGATCTTTGTTTTTCTCGGAGTAACTTCAATATGAGGGATATCATTTTGTGAATCGGATTCTTCGAATTGAGGTCAATCAATTTCAATTTTAGATTTTTTTCCTTCTCGAATTCAATTTCAAATTTAGGTACATCAATTTAAATTCAAATCTTCGTCTATTGTTGAATCAATTTATAGATCTTGACCTAAAATTGTAATCTATGTCGTCCCTCTCAATGCAGATCGACAATAATAAGGTGCATCCTTTCTCCTTGAATCAATTAATAAATCTTGACCCAATTTTGTTTTATAATGTTTTATTTTTCAATAATCTCACAGATTATGTTTATATATGGGTTAGCTTCATGAGTAATTGAGATTTTAAATTTTCTGTTATGTTTCATTTTGTACTTCTGGTTTAATTCAATTCTGAAAATTAGCCTTTTGTTTCATGTGCTTGAATGAGCATGATCGCATTGTTTTTTGTCTAGCAATTCCATCACAAATCGATTGATTTTCGTAGGACGGAGCTGCTGTGAGTGTTGACTTCGTTTGGCTTGTTCTCCTTCGTTAGAGAAGGTTTTAAGGTGATTCTTTTTTTGAATTTGGGTATTTTTCTGTCTACTTTCTTCCTTTAAAAATTCAGAATTTTTGGAGTTTATTTGCTATTAAACTAAGCTGTTTTGGTTTGAATTGGATTACTCTTGTTGTTTGGGTGAGATTTTAATAGGGTTGTTCTGAAATTTTTCCAGGGATTTCTTGTGTGATTTAGGGTATATTGAGGGTGTTAGAAAATATTATTACACTTTTTAGTACCCTGTGTTTCTTGCTAACACTATTTTCTTGAGCATTCATTTTCCCTTGTATGTGATTACTATGGCAGAGGAATTGGTAAATAAAAAAACTTATGGATGATTTTCCATCATAAAAGTGAGTAACTTGATTAGAGAACAGAATTAAAGCAGGAATACTTTAGGATTGTAGCTCATATTAGTGTTTTTTATTCGAATCATCCATCATTTTGATGTTGACTGCTAAGCAGTTCTTGTTTATCGTATTCTCTTAGGTAATTGCCTAACATCTTTAAAAGGGCTCAAACATCGTCTTGCTCCTGTTATGATTTGCTTATCTTTTATTTTTATTTGTGCAACTCTATTGTCATCAAGTTGAATTTGAAACTTTGTTACTCTTGTTGCAAGCTTGTCATCTTCAGACATGAGAGCGTAAGTGTTATCTATTTTATCCTTCTATTTTTGTTCCATTTAGAAGAATGAAAAACAATATTTTGGGTTTCATATCACATTACTAAATATTTCCCTTAAAAGATACTGAATTTGGTTTATATTAATCAATCGAGAAGAAATTCACTTAATTCATAACATAAAGATGTTTGAGTCATATGGAATGTATGGAATGCAGAAACAAAGATGAGATTAGTAGAAAAGGGTCTGCACATAGAGCTTAATAGTGATTAGTGAGGCCCCTCTGATAATTGACGATTGCAGACCGCCAAACAACTTACCAACTGCTTGAACAATCATTTTCTAGAACTTACAGGTAAGTTGTTGTAGGGTTAATCAAGTGAATAAAGATTTAGATTTTCTTCTTCAAATATATTGTACTTAAGAACAGAATATCATTGTACTTAATAATTTATTTCATTCTCTATGGATTCTAGAAGGTTTATTGTATTTAGGGGTGTGCTGTGAACGGTGTTGAGAATGAAGGTACCTAGGTTTTTTCTTTGTTCCTTTATTGAGATTATGAATGTCTGTTCTATGATTATCTAACTTAATATATATCATCAGATTATGCATGTTGTTAATTGAAATGGTATGAATCATAGAACTAACAACTTTTTGAATTAGTTTTAGTTATTTTCGTGTGCCAATTTATAGAAGCAAACAAAGACCGTGTTTATTTAGCTCTTCTGGTCTTAATAGTGATGCATGCTGAGCAGCTGGAAGCTAATTAGAATATGAGCCAAGTAATATTCACGTAAATTACATGTTAATTATTAACTTAGTTGTGTTATGTTGACCAAGAGTTGTGGTCGAAATGTCAGTGTTACTGTTTAGACTATAAATTTTAGTTTGGTTAATAGATAAAATGCATTTTATATCTTTTGATAAGGATAAATTCTTGTTGAATTGATTTATATAGCCTCTTAAAATAATCACTTTGGTAATGTTGATCTGATTCTAATTAGTGATTTCCTTGTGCAGTTTGTCCCTTGCGTATGGACAGCAAGGTCTGCACTACTTTATCTTCTTTGAGCTGGGCAATTTAATGATAACATGTATTGACTATGATGTCTTTATAGATTTCCCCAATGGATTTTCAATAAGTTTGTTTGGTTTGCTGAAGTACCTTTTTTCCACAGGGATGGACGTTGTTGCTGCCTATGCTTAACATTGCTACATGCTGCTGCCACGGTGCCACCGCCTATGCTTGACGCTGCTGCTGCTGCTTCCTCTGCTTAACTTTAGTTAGTTGCTTCCTATGCTTGCTACTGTTCATGGGGTTTTCTAAGCTAAAACAAGGTTCTCAATTAGTCATGAATGAGCACAAGTCAGAATTGTAACAGTTGTAATAGAAAACTCACTACTATGAAAAATTGTACAATTTTTTTTTAATATTCAATAATAAAATTAACTTTGGCATAATTTTAAAGCATATATATGTATACATTCTTTTTTGGTAATACTAGTAGAATATATTGAATTTTATTATGTGGTAAATATGTTCTCTACACTAGATCTTTTTATGGACTTGAAATAGAGAATCTTCATTTGAATAAATGGACAGAGAAAAGCGTCGATAAAATATGTGTAACTTTGGACATAAAAAAGCGTCGTCAGTTTTATAATTTGGGACAAGAAAAAGCGTCACTAATATTTAGAAAGTACGCCAAATGTTGCAAATTTTGACGCTTCGTATAAAGATTTAGACACAAAAAAAACGTCGAAATTGTCAACCCTTTTTTATGACGTGTATTTTACTCGACTCACGTTTTTTCGACGCTTTTTTTAAAGCGTCAAGAAAGAATTTTTCGATGCTTTTATGCGTCGAAAATATGCCTAAAATGCGTCAAAAAACACGAAAATTCTAGTAGTGATAGAGCAAAAGAGTCGCCAACAAGTTTTAGGAACTTGTAAACCGTTCACGAGGTGAAGGTTACACCCCTTAACGATCCAGGAGATCGTCAACTCCAATAGGTCTGGAACCAAGATTGGTAGTTCGGGGATGAAGGTGCAAATCCAACCTAAAAGGGATTGAACTTGCCCTAATAATAGGCCTCTACTTTGTTCTGATTGTATTCATGTGCGCTTTCTGACTAAAATGCAATCAATAGGTTTACCCTAAACCTGTTTAATCTATGTTGGTTGAATATTAATGCACAAATAAATCTATTATTGGCGATCACTTGGATTATAATACAATTAAACCTAAACAAGATTATTAATTATCTTATTAAGCATGATTACAAGTACAAATTCCCTTTAAACATGCATAAAAGGCGTGATCAAGCAATAAAAATATAATCAAGCAACATAATAATAATAAAAATAATTACAACAATTATAACAATAATAATAATCATAATCATGTTAAATCATAATATTAATAGCAAGATCCTAGGCATGATACTAACACGATCAATAACAAACCCTAACATGTCACTAAGCAATAAAGATCAAAGCTTAGCCCTAACATGATACTAACAATCATAAATACTAGGAAGAAAATAGGAAGCATCGCAGGAATCACAATTGTCATATTTGATATTAGAAATTATAGTTGTTACCCTAAACATGATACTAGAAAGATCAAAACACCCTAACATGACGCTAGGATTAATAATAACAGCCTAGACATAATTTCTATATCATAATATCAATAAAACCATTAAAGCACTTACTTGGATGCCTCGTACCTCTTTCTAATAACAAAATACACGCGTTAGTAACTTCAAGGAAAATGAAAAAAAATCAAACAATTAAATTAAATAATTAAAAGAGAGATTTGGGACCAAACCTTCAGAAATTAAAACCTTTCACATCTAGGGCGAAGGCAACTTCGAATTTGGCTAGGTGCATCTAGATCTTGTGAATGCGGAATTTTGTATAGAAAGATTGAGAGAGAGAAGACATTCTTGAAAACTAGAGAGAATAAGAAAAGTAATACTTGATGATGATGATTGATAAGAATTGATGATGGAAAACGGAGGTTTTAGGAGGCTATTTATAGAGAAAATCAGCCGGATGGATAGAAAAACGAATCAGAGTTTCGAATAGAATAAAACAGCTTAGCGCCAGACGCTAAGGCTAGCGCCAAACACCAAGCCTTAGCGCCAGGCGCTAAAAATCAGCTTCATGCGTTTTCTTAATTTCGATAAAATTTAGCCATAAAGAGGACAAAATCGTATTTTCCTTAAAAAACACTTCTTTTATTCTGATTAAAACTCTAAAAAGTCAACTAAAGTCAATTTATCAATGCTAATTCAATTAGGAATGAAAAGAACCTTCTAGAAGAATCTAGAAGACTAAAATCAATTCTAAATGCATTAGGAATGATAAATCAATATTAGGCCCTCTCTAGATCATTGGGCCGCATATAAATATCAAACCGGGCCCAATTTGGTAATTTGGCCATAACTTCCTCATTATTCATCGGAATTGGGCTTATAATATATTGTTGGAAAGCTCTTTCCGAACCCGACCCAACTACAACATTATTGGACCCTTGCCATGGACCAAACTAAACTAGATTGACTGTTTTCCTAAAATAGGTTTTCAAAAACAGAGAGAAAGAAAAGAAATAAAAGCTATCGGCAACACTAGACTTTCCACACTTTCACTTCATTCGATTATAATTCGACGTGAAAGGTACTCATCACTGGGTTTGGTTTTGGGGAGACACAAATGGGTGTTTACAGAAGCCCCCACTTTAACTGAGTTTGGAGAAACGCGAGTTTCGAAAAAAAGTCAAAGTATCGATAGGGACGGAGAATGATTCAGAACGTTCTGCAATCCTAAATCACTCTTGTAACGCCGATGCCTGCAAACTAGCATTAGTTAAACAGATAAAAGAGTTAAGAAACAAGTATCTTGCACTGTCGAGCACACGTCTCTGGAGGTAACCGATTTGTTGTGTTTGCTGTTGTGAAAACCTTCCGCAAGCTAGGGAATGCCATCCTGCTGTTCGTTTTGACGATCTTCTGCAAGCTAGAGAATACCTCCTAAAGACTGCTACGCCTGTAACTGCCTCCAATTCCGCCGTGATAGACTTCTGCAAGCTAGAGAACCCCATCGAAGATTGCTTCGCCTGAAATGACCTTCTAGCGCTTTGTGACCATCTTCCGCAAGCCAGGGAACACGATCGAAGATAATTTTTCTTGAAATCACCTCCAGTTGTTTGTGACAACCCTCCGCAAGCTAGGGAATGCTGTCAAAGATATCCTCGCCTGAAGCTATCCTCATTTGTTGTGATAATATTCCGAGGAAAGTTATCGAAGACCAACGCCTGTCGATCCTTTGCTTTTGCTATGCCTGTACGTCGACGTTTTTGCTGCTTTGAATTGTGAACTAGTATGTCGGTGCCTTTGTTGTAAGAACCATTATGTCGGTGCCTCTGCTGTATAAACCATTATGTCGGTGCCTCTGCTGTATGAACCATTATGTCGGTGCCTTCGATGAGCCAATGCTTAGGCGCTTTAAGCTAAGTGAGACGATCATTCATCAGGTCGATCACTTTATGAAATAGTAACCGAGCCGATTACTAATTCATGTCAAATTAATTAGAGGGGCTAACTGGCGTACCAAGGAACCCAAAATTGTTGTAAGAGGTCGAAATAATCGTTCTGAGCAGTTGAGCATTCTGTCGTCGCTAAAATGTTGTTGGCGCCGCATTTTTGGCCCTAGCGCCAAACGCTAAAATCTAGCGTCTGGCACCAAAGCTGTCGTTTGGCGCTAGAGTCGGGATTTCCGTATATACCCCTTTTCTTCCTCATTTCTGCTGCTCAGCTCTTGGTTCTTCGAAAATCGCCGCTAAGTTTCTCTTTGGTTGTTCTTGCTCGTTTCTCAACAAAATTCGCTCAAATTTGTTGCAAATTAAAGCTTCTTTCATTTACTTTCCCAATCTATGTAAGTTTTCTTCAAAATCACTCCGGTTTTGATGAATTTTGCACATGTTTGTTCACGAATTTCTTGAAAATTCAAAACTTAAATTGCTTTATTCGTCAAATTTTATGCCACGAAATTCCTTCATTATGTTTATATATTGCCTTGGGAGTAATTTGAGACTTGTTTGACTCAATTTGGTGAAGAAACGAACAAATCACCATTGTTGGACTTCTTAAGGTCGGGAAGACAATGTGGCTTATTCTTGATGTTCTTGCTAGCAATTCATGTCCAATTTTTCACAATAACTACCATAGTATTGCAAGAAATTGTTTGGATGCTTGAAAAATGTCGTGTATGCTCATTTTGAAATTGTGCTCTATTTTAGTACTACGTACTCTGTTTTTTGCGAACATAGTATCATGCGGCTAGGCGAACCTTAGATACTATGGAGCCTTAATTTATGTTGATTTTGCACAATGTAGCATGGCTAGACAGCGAGGTTCTGGTTCACGGTCCCGAGACACACAACGGGAGCATGAGCCCGTAGAGGGGGACGCCGACCCGTCCACTTCTCTCGGTCCCCTCCCTGAGTGGGATGAGCGGACTTTATACTTCTCCCCCATCCACCACATTTCTGAGAGGGTGCAGCGTGGGATTACTACTGGTAGGAGGCATTGCCATGGCTCGGGCAACGATACTTTGGGCGACCTGTATAAGATGCACATCAGCGTCGACGGAGACGTGAGACTTCCCTAGGAGTCTTGTGGGCTGACTGCGCTGTTCGAGACCGCGGAGGGCATGATTGCTTCTAACGAGGGTCATCGCATGGCTCGCGCTCTGGTGGAGTTCTTCTGGGACACCACCAACACTTTCCACTTTCCTTGGGGTGAGAAGATGGTCACCCTGATCGACTTTAGTCTCATTACGGGACTGGAGTTTAGTTCTACTGCGCTGCCGTTTGACAGCAACATCAGCGTCTTTTCTCCTGAGGCTAAGGAGTTGTTGGGTTCGATTGTTGTTCGGGCTTGTGCTGAGGTAGATTCAACTCAGTTCTGTGCTAAGGGCATTCGCCAAAAAACTCTAACGGAAGCTTTTGAGGATGATGTGACCACTCGAGAGCAGCGGGTGGGCATCTTTGCGCTTGTCTTACTATTAGGGACGTTTTCCCCTGACAAGGGTAGTAGAGTGCTGCTTTACTACCTTCCTGCGGTCCGTGATCTTCACTTGATTGGGACTTATGACTGGGCCAGCTTGGCCTATGCTGATTTTGTTCGAGCGTTACAAGACTCGTGTCGACACCGGTCCTTCACGGGGAACGTCGCTCTGTCCAGCTTCTGGAGAGTGGTAGAAGTATACTTTATCTCCCATAAAGTTTAGCTCTAAGCTTTTGGTTAGCACTTACTGACATTTTTGTCTTTTGTAGATCTGGCTCTACGAGTACTTTCCTTCAGTCGCGTCGGCAAGACCGTCGCCACGCGGGTTTCCAGTGAGCACCTGCTGGGGAGGCCGCCATGTCAGGATGTCTACAGCCTATTTTCGAGATCAGAATCTCTCGGTATGATTTTTTGCATAGCTGAACACTTTTGTATTGCCTTTGGTAGATTCTCATCTCACAGGCATTCTTCGCAAGAGCCTGTTGTGCAGTACCGGCCATGGGACGACTTGGTTGTCCCTGGGCTAGCTGCGCAGTATACCGCTGAGCGTCGCTACTTCTTAGGGACGTATGGAGCAATTGCATACCTTGGAGAGAGGGTTGTCATTCAGCACTCCTCGGATACTTTCGTCTTTCCTGCTCCTCCGCCGCGTCATATGTTCAATGACGCAAGGCTGGTGAGCATGTCGGAGAGGGCTGGAACCCCTTGGCGATCTCATGCGATCCCTGGGCAGTGCTATGAGGAGGAGCTACTGCCATTGTTAGCTCCGGCCCCTGTTCAGTCCGAGGAGGTGGCAGTATGATTTTCATCTTTTACATTTTGCTAAGTAGCCCCCAAGTGATATTTTACTGACTTTGATTTGCTTTTGTCAGGCTGGGCCTACTGAGTTCGTGCCACCTCGTATGTCTATCCATTACCAGGGGACATACGGGCTCATTGAGGAGATGATCCCTCCGGCTCCTAAGGATGAGCGCCTATGGAGCGGTCGATTCCTCGCCACCAGTCTTAGGTAAGCTTATTTATTTGTAATTTGTTGATATCTGTTATGCATTGTTACTGACTTTTATTTCTTTGACAGTTCTCGCGCGAGGTGGTCACGGAAATGGCACGGTGTATAGACGCCTTCTGGAGCAAGCACGTTCGGATGGGGAATGTGGCTACGTGTCGTCGCGACGACGCTGTTCAGGAGGTAGCCTTCCTTCTTATTTCCGCGTTATTATGCTTCTATTTTGATTGTTTCTAACTCGGTTTCTTCTTGCAGGGTCAGCCCATTCCTTCTCATACCCGGACGAGACCTGAGGTCTGGAGAGACCTGGCGAGTTCTAGCTCGAGATGTCGCCGTACTGGTTCTAGTGGTCGGGGTGGTCGTTCTGAGGCTTCTCGGATCAAGGTGGTGGAGGGCTTAGGCGCACGTGCTGAGCCGGTAGGCCAGGGAGAGGCTACTTCAGCTCCTAGAGGTGGTGGGATGTACGAGGTCGGCTCGTCATCGCAGCAGCCTCCACAGCCTCAGCCTTAGGGCGATCTTGGGTGGACGGGTCCTGTGCTGAGTTTTCCACCTCCCGAGGAGACTAGAGCTAGAGCTGGTGGAGAGCTTACTCCTCGTACTGCGCAGTTCTATGATAAGATGGACGTCTCTCATCATCTGCGTCCTCCAGCGCCGTAGTTTATACTTGTGTTTTTTTTTTATTTTGACTTGTATAGAACTTTGCCTAATTGACTCATTTATTAGACTGTCGGGAATATTTCAAGCATTATCCCTATCTAGAACCCCACTGTGATCATACACTAAACTACGGTGGCGTCCAAAGGGAAAGAAGATAGAGCAAAAGAGTCGCCAACAAGTTTTAGGAACTTGTAAACCGTTCACAGGGTGAAGGTTACACCCCTTAACGATCCAAGAGATCGTTAACTCCAATAGGTCTTGAACCATGACTGGTAGTTCGGGGATGAAGGTACAAATCCAACCTAAAAGAGATTGAACCTGCCCTAAAAATAGGCCTCTACTTTATTCTGATTGTATTCATGTGCGCTTTCTGACTAACATGCAATCAATAGGATTACCCTAAACTTGTTTATCTATGTTGGTTGAATATTAATGCACAAATAAAACTATTATTGGCGATCACTTGAATTATAATCAAATTAACCCTAAACAAGATTATTAATTATCTTATTAAGCGTGATTACAAATACAAATTCCCTTTAAACATGCATAAAAGGCGTGATCAAGCAATAACAATAAATATCAAGCAACATAATAATAATCAAAATAATTTAAATAATTATCATAATAAAATTAATCATGTTAAAGCATAATAATAATAGTAAGAACCTAGGCATGATACTAACAAGATTAATAACAAACCCTAGCATGTCACTAAGCAATAAAAATCAAATCTTTAACCCTAACATGATACTAACAATCATGAATATTAGGAAGAACATAAAAGGTATCATACTTTTAATCATACTTGATATTAAAGTTACCCTAGACATGATACTAGGAAGATCAAAACGCCCTAACATAACACTAGGAATCATAACAACAACCTAAGCATGATTTCTACATCATAATAACAATAAAAACCATTAAAGCACTTACTTGGATGCCTCGTACCTCTTTCTAATAACAAAATACACGCGTTAGTAACTTCAAGGAAACGAATAAACAAAGAATTAAATTAAATAATTGAAATAGAGATTTGGGACCAAACCCTCAGAAATTAAACCTTTCACGTCTAAGGCGAAGGCAACTTCGAATAATGCTAGGTGTTTCTTAATCTTTTGAATGCTGAATTTTGTATGCAAAAGGGTTGGTTTAGAAAGAGAGAGAGAGAGTAATCAAGAATTTCTTGATGAGAGTTCGTGATTGTAGATTTCGTTATTCCAAACGGGGTTTTTAGGAGACTATTTATAGAGAAAATCAGCGAAAAGATAAAAAAAACAAATCAGAGTTCTGACGCATGTAAAACTTGATTAGCGCCGACGCTGGCAATTAGCGCCATACGCTAACATTAGCGCCAGGCGCTAACGCTAGCGCTAGGCGCTAATCCCGTTTTTGTCGCGTTTTCTAAAATCAGATAGAATTTAACCGTACAGGAGGATAAAATCGTATTTTCCTCAAAAACACTCTTTTATTCTGATTAAAACTCTAAAATGTTAACAAAAGTCAATTTATCAATTCTAATTGAATTAAGAATGAAAAGAACCTTAGAAGAATCTAGAAAACTAAAACCATTCCTAATTGCATTAGGAATGATAAATCCATATTAGGCCCTCTTCTAGATCATTGGGCCGCATATAAGGTTTAAACCGGACCAAGTTTAGTAATTTGGCCATAACTTTCTCATTTTTCATCGGAATTGGGCTTATAATATATCGTTGGAACTACACTATTAACGGATCCATATCATGGACCAACCAAACTAACCAAACTGGATTGGTTGTTTTCTTAA
The DNA here is from genome assembly GCF_001683475.1 of Chenopodium quinoa. Lineage (NCBI taxonomy): Eukaryota > Viridiplantae > Streptophyta > Magnoliopsida > Caryophyllales > Amaranthaceae > Chenopodium > Chenopodium quinoa. The sequence continues at coordinate 830,219 of NW_018743217.1, read as the reverse complement.
AATAGATTTTCAAAAACAGAGAGAAGAGAAAAGAAATTAATACTATCCGCAATACTAGACATTCCACACTTTTACTTCATTCGATTATGATTCGACGTGAAAGACACTCATCACTGGGTTTGGTTTTGGGGAGACACAAATGGGTGTCTACATAGACATATTTGTATATACATATTATTATCTAATTATTATGACGTTATCTTGTATTTATTTTTCATTTTTATGTGCATATGTGTGTGTGCAAAGAATTGTGATAATTAATAATTTTGCGCAAAAATTCCGTCACTTTTATTATCGATGGAGGGTATCCGACTTTCTCCCTTAAAAAGAAAAAATGAAAAATAAAATAAAAATTGGACTTACAACAAACTCAAAATTAAGTTTGAAAAAAATCCGAAGAAAAAAGAAAAAATAATTAATACATAAAATTTAAAAAAAGGTATAAGAAAGGATAAAAAAATCCTAAAGCCATTGTTCAGATTTGAATCAGCCAAAAAATGCGGTTTTTGAAAAGCTCGATGATAAGGCACGTCAGCGCCACGTGGCGCCACGCGTTTTGCGTTGGCGCCAGGCGCTACTGCTAGCGATTGGCGCTACACTCTGGCGCCAGATGACAGAACCGTTGTTTGGCGCTAAAGAGCGCTGACTCCAAATCCTTTCCGGATTAAAATTGTGCCGATGTTGCGTATAAATAGCTCCCTGGTCTGCTGACCTTCGTCATAATTTCAACAGATTAAACATAGTCTTATCTTTTTTAAAAAACAAAATCATGTCTTTAAATACTAAGAGTTTCACTAACTTCACTCATGAATGGTGTCGGCTTCTAACTGCCAAAGAGAGAAAAAAATTAGACTTTTTTCATATGGGGGGTATCTATGGTGTTAAGGGGGTAGATCTCGATAAATTTCATTCATACCGCCTTAAAATATTCGGATACTGTAGGCACCCATTTGTGTCTCCCCAAAACCAAACCCGGTGATGAGTGCCTTTCACGTCGAATCATAATCGAATGAAACGAAAGTGTGGAAAGGTCTGGTGTTGCGGAAAGTTTTATTTCTTTTCTTTTCTCTCTGTTTTTGAAAACTTTATTTTAAGAAAATAGCCAATCCAGTTTGGTTGGTCCATGATATGGGTCCAATAGTGGTGTAGTTGGATGGGGCTTGCAAAGACCTTTGCAACGATATATTATAAGCCCAATTCCGATGAATATTGAGGAAGTTATGGACAATTTACTAAACTAGGCCTGGTTTGAGCTTTAAGTACGACCCTATGATCTAGGGGAGGGCCTAATATGATTTATCATTCCTAATGTAATTAGGAATGGTTTTAGTCTTCTAGAATCTTCTAGAAGGTTCTTTTCATTCCTAATTCAATTAGGACTCTTCAGAGTTTTAATTAAGATCAAATAACATTTTCGACTGAATTTATATTATTTTATCTTCCAGTACGGTAAGTTTATCAGATTTTCGAAAACGCGTTAAAAGCCGATTCGGCGTCCAACCCCAAGCCTTGGCGCCTGGAACCAGGATTGGCGCCAGACGCCAGTCATTGGCGCCTGGCACTAGTCACTGGTCCTGGCGCTAATGAGTCAGGGCTGGCGCCAAGGTGGTTTTGTGATCTTCAGACTCTGTTTTGATAAATTATCTTTTTTGGATGATTTACTCTATAAATATTGTATCAAAAACTCCGTTTTCAATCATCATCTACATCTATCATTCACCAATTCTCTTTATTCTTAAATTTTAATCAACTCTCTTCATTCACAAATTATTCATCAATTAGCATTCATCTACAGTCAAATAATCCTTTTCATTCATCTCTTTTCATCAACTTTCAACATTCATTTTTTCTTTTCTTTCTTTTGCTTTTTTAATACAAAATTCCGCATTCATTAGATCTAGAAACACCTAGCCATATTCGAAGTTGCCTTCGCCCTAGATGTGAAAGGTTTTAATTTCTGAGGGTTTGGTCCCAAATCTCTCTTTCAAATATTTGATTTAATTGTTTTGATTATTATTTTCCTTGAAGTTACGAACGCGTGTATTTTGTTATTAGAAAGAGGTACGAGGCATCCAAGTAAGTACTTTAATGGTTTAATTGATATTATGATGTAGATATCATGTTTATATTGTTCCTAGTATCATGTCTAGGTTAATATCAAATATGATTGCTATGATGCCTTTTATATTCTTCCTAATATTTATGATTGTTAGTATCATGTTAGGGCTAAAGCTTTGATTTTTTATTATTCAGTGACATGCTAGGATTTGTTATTAATCTTGTTAGTATCATGCCTAGGATCTTGCTATGCTTTAACATGATTATGATCATGATTATGATTATGATTATGATTGATTATTATTATGATGATTATTATTATTATTCATAATTATTATTGATTATGTTGCTTGATACATATTATTTATTATTATTATTGCTTGATCACCTTTTATTGCATGTTTAAAGAGAATTGGTATTTGCAATCGCGCTTAATAAGATAATTAATAATCTTGTTAGGTTAATTGTGATTATAATTTCAAGTGATCGCCAATAATAGTTTATGTGTGCATTAAATTCAACCAACATAGATTAAACAGGTTTAGGGTTAATCCTATTGATTGTATGTTAGTCAGAAAGCGCACATGAATACGAGCAGAATAAAGTAGAGGCCTATTATTAGGGCAGGTTCAATCTCTTTTAGGTTGGATTTGTACCATCATCCCCGAACCCTTATTTGATTCATGACCTTATGGAGTTGACGATTTCTTGGATCGTTAAGGGGTGTAACCTTTATCCTATGAACGGTTTACAAGTTCCTTAAAAACTTGTTGGCGACTCTTTTGCTCTATCTTCTTCCCTTTTGGACGCCACCGTACTTTAGTGTATGATCACAGTGGGGTTCAAGCTAGTGGGATTTTAAAGGCTTGAAACTATTCCCTACAGTTTTTGGCGACTCGCTGGGGAGGATTTCTATTTTAATTCCTGAATTTGTTTCGGCAATGATCTAGAATGAGTGGATGAGACTCGAAAAGTTCTAAGTATTTCATGTGCGTAATTTTGATTAAAATTATTGTCATATGCATAAAAAGGTTCTCATTGGAAATACCATCCGTAATGAGTCAAAAACATAGGATTTTACACGTAGGAAATTTGAGAAATGTCTTTTACAACTAGGACTGAAATAACACCGCATGAAACTGGATGATTTTATTGAGCACAGAAAGCTGCTGAGGCATGTGGGAAGTAGCATCAGGGGCCAGAGCTTGGCGCCACACTTTTTGCCGTAGTGCCAGACGCTAGTATTGGCGCCAGGCGCTACAGTTAAAAGTTGGTGCCAGTCTCTGTTTGCTTGCGCCAATTTCCCCCAATACCGAGCCAGAAATATGCGTTCTAATTTCGACCGATTTTTCGTATTGTTTGCTCGATCCTGCTTCCTGATTGAATTTTTTCTCACTTTTCTGAAACCCATATGTGTTCTACATATGGACATAACCCTCTGGGAATTCATGCTCTATCTACCCGATTGAACGCTCCTGGCAACAAAGGGTACATCTGAGAGGTTGAATTCACCAAACCATGGAAGTGAGTTTTTTCTAAAAACTCGCGGTGTTCTATCCACACGCGTTAACCCTTCACGGTTAGGCTTCTACGCGGTGCATCTGGACAATTAACCATGGACCCTATTTGACTAAACCATATCCCGAACTTTAGAGAACTAGAGCCAAGGTTAGGTTGTGAACTCATTGCATCATGTTGTGCCTACTTGACTAATTGTGCATATATATCCTATGCTCCTCTTAACCGTTTGTTGATTTGTGTTGAGATTATAATTAATGACTTAAAGAACTTTGCCTAATCAATTAATTAATTAATTTGAGTCAATAAAGTTTTTTCTTCTTTTAATCGGAATTGACCTAGTACGACTTTAGGCATACCCCAGTTGACTAATAATATCGAAAACAGTCCCAGACCGAGGCTCAAATATTGGTGCCAAAATCTGAGTTGTAGCGCCACTGTATGGTGTGTAGCGCCAGACATTTACTAAAAAGTCTGGCGCCAACCACCATATTGTGACGCCGGTCCTGTCGCTTGGCCGACAGTTTGGATTATTTTTCGAGTCATCACCTAATGTATAATTAATCAGTTTCCTGTTTAATTCGGTTAATTTTGCTGGCAATAATGCTTAATTGAATCAATATACGAGTTTAAGAACTAAGTCCCATGGTTTTACACAAGAGTCCAAGCATTTCACTTACACTCAATACACACACCGATACACATGTCTTGACCATGATTAAGGGAGTCTTGTGTGCGCTCGTCATTTTTCGTCATTTTTTTTAGGGGGGTAAGTCGGATATTAATCCTCCAATAAATAATAATACTTAAGTTCCCTAAACACATGTACATTATTGCTCCCTAAAGATATGCATACTTTTTGCATACCCTTTTTTTACATACCCTTTTTTTTAAAATAAAAACCATAAAGTCAAATTGATTCGAGTCAAGTAATTAAAACGCAAACTGGCTTAATTTACAGTGCGTGGTCAAGAAAGGAAGGAGGATTAATCAAAGATAACCTCTTCGTACAAGTCCAACTTTGCCAACACAGCCAACGTTTATTTCAAGAACTCACATCCCATGGGGTCTCGGTGGATAAGGATCTTCTTCCGCGGAAGTTCAGTGCCAACGACATCCCAAAGTTTAGGGCAATCGACAACCCCTACTTCCAGCAAAGAGCATTTGAAACAATAATGAGTATCAAGGGTATCGATAAGAAAGTTTTCCCTTCTCTGTTCTCGCTATCTCTCGAGACCGTTTGCCAACAATGGTTCTTTTCTCTTGAAAAAGAAAAGACCTCTACCTGGGAATCCATGACAAACGCTTTCGTTGATAGGTACAAGTGCAACGTTCAAGTCGAAACTGACCATAGAGAACTTGAAATCCTCAAACAGAAGGAGAATGAAGGCTTCACATCTTTCTTTAACAAGTGGAGAGAAACCTCAGCTAAAATGATTGAGGTACCAAGTGAAAAAGAGTCCGTGAGACTGTTCATTAAAAACCTCCAAGAAAAATATTCAAAACATCTTAAATATCAAAATAACCTTCATACCTTTAAGGCTGTTTATGATATTGGGATTAATATCGAAGATGACTTGGCTAAATCTAAAGCTGCCAACAATAACTCCAACAGTGGCTGGAAAGGAAAGAAGAACGACAATCCTTCTTCTTCCAAAACCGCCCACTCAAATAATGTTAGCGCCTTTAACCTGGGAGAAGTCCTCGCCATGAACAACCAAGGACAAAAGAAACCGTTTAGGAGAAACTTCACTCCTATTGGCATGAGTTATGACACCGCGTTTGATCAACTAAATGCAAAAGGTCTTATAACTCCCATTGGACCATTTGGAGATCCACCAGTTGAGAAGAGGTCGCCTAACTGGAACCCCAATGCATATTGCAAATATCATCAAGGTAAGGGCCATTCTACTGAAAGCTATTGGAAGCTTAAGGAAGCTATCCAAGACCTAATTGACAGTAACAAGCTACCATTGCCCCCTGCTAGTAAGAAACCGAGTATTGACAATGCGCCTTTAGCTCACACATTGACTATCTCCGATGAAGAAAGCGAAGTTGACCCCTCATCTCTCATTAAACCTGTCAAAGCAACCAATGTCAAAGAGGAAGAAGAAGAGACCTTTTTCGATGTCAAAGATAATCTTCCAGAATTAGCAAATGAGGTAGAGATACGAATACTCACACTGTATCTGAGGGAGACATCGCAACTGTTACATGAAACTCTCAAAATTTTGAATGAACTTCACAAGGAATATGATGAAGAACCTAAGAGAGAATTCACACCAGTAAAAATGACTTATGACGCAAAACACTTTCCCTTACAAGTCACCGAAAAACCCAAGAAGAGCAATAAAGTTTATACTCCAATTGGGATCCCGTATACACAAATGTTTGAAATGCTCTCCGAGAATGGCAAGGTCAAACCTCTCGAACCGAGACCATTTGAATCATTAAAAAGGACCGATAGATATTACTGTCAATACCATCAGTCAGGAGGACACACCCTAGAAAACTGCTTCAAGTTCAAGGATTTGGTGCAGAAAATGATTGATAGAAAGGAATTAGTCCAAGTTCAACAAGAAGAGGACATAAATGTTAATGGAGTATGGGACAGTGATGAAGAAGATGTCTATCTAAAAGACATATTAAGACCTTCACCTTCTGTATCATACACCACGAACGACATTTGGGCTGAAGAAGATTCATCAATAGACGTCCTCACAAGATCCGGAAGAATACAACCTCCCGTTTCAACATAACCTATGCCTACTATACAACAAGTTCCCATACCTGTCATCGAAGAAAATGACATTGTTAAACAATTCAAGAAGACAAAAGTTGAGATGAATGTATGGAAGCTTTTAGCAACATCTCGAGAACATAGGTTGGCTGTGATGAGTGCCTTGGATAAAATCGGGATAGATTTTGACACCACTCCTGAGGGACTAGCTAACTTCCTCACGAGTGATCTCCCTAGTCCAATTAATCTAATCACCTTCTCTGATAAAGATTTACCCCCGGAAGGTGACAAGCACTACAAAGCGTTAAACCTTACAGTAGTCTGCAAAAGAATGAATGTTCCCATGACTCTTGTAGACAATGGATCGGCTATTAATGTTTGTCCACGTAGGACTGCAAGGATGCTTGGCATAAGAGATGAGGATCTAACTCCGTCCACACAAGGAATAAGAGCTTACGATAATACTCGACGTCAAGCTCTTGGCAAAATAACCCTAAATGTGACGGCAGGAGCAATAGAACATGCTACTACTTTTCAAGTGGTAGACATCAAAGCCTCATTTAATCTGTTGTTAGGACGCCCTTGGCTCCATGATCTAAAGGCCGTCCCTTCATCTCTCCACCAACAAGTGAAAGCCATAGTTGGAGGAATCCCCATCACCATTGATGCTTCGCCAATGAGGATCAAATCAATAGAGAATCCAATCATTAACGTAGAGCACGACGAAGATGATGAAGACCTATGGGGCTTTAACGAAGAAGTCTCCTTAATCCAAGAGGATGAAAGGACATCTCTTTGCCACGACCCCCATTCCAACATGGTTATCAACACTATGTTAAAGAAACAAGGACACTTCCCTGGGATGACCTTAGGAAAGAAGAAGGGGATAGCAAAATCGATAGAGTCACCTGGCCTCCCTAAACTAGATACTTTCGGACTTGGTTTCGAACCGACTCGGAAAGACCTCAAGCGAGCCCATGACAAATTGAAAGCACATAGGGACGCTCGCATTTAAAAGAAAGCAATTCCAATGGATCAGTACCCCCTTACGCTTAATGGTCAGTTTATAAAAGAAGGAGAGGACTATCCATGCCATGAATTTCCCAAACCATTTGTTGTAAATGGCATACGACAACCAGGATTCGAGATTTTCTTGGATTGTTACTTCACTGACGAAATCCCAACTCCCGTCCATAAGGAGAAAGCACCTCCATGCTTTTACTTTAACATCATGGGATTACTGTTTGGGCGAGAAAAGAATGAGCCAGTCTATGAGGAAGATAACTCCTCACTCATTCAAACGGTCCTACAAAGCGAAAACATCGACCCCTCAAAGCTAATTACTCCAGCTGAAGGATTATTGCAAGGGTGGTGCAAGACTATCAAGGTGATTACTCCGAGTGGAAGGAAGATATCAATCACGACAGGGCAAGGGCCGATGTTTGAAGAATCTTCGGAGTCAGAGTCTGAGTCAGAGTCTTTCCCTGTAGAATCTTCTAAGTCTTTAGCTATAACGCCTCCCCTTCCTATTTCCTCTCCTAGGATAGTTAGTGATCCAGTCCCTGAGGACATATCACTCTTTGATGTAATGATCTTAGAGTATAATAATATCGCTCATTCTCCTTACTTCTCGTGTTCTTCCCTAACCCAAGATGACGAACATTGCTTAGCTAACGATGAAAAAGATAAAGAATTTATTAAAGCATTGGAAACACTTGAAAAGAAAACACCGATAATTGAAGAGACCGAAACAGTTGACATCTCAAATGATTCAACTCATAAAAGAGAAATTAAAATCGGACTAACATTGAATAAACAAGAAAGAACCGATTTAATTAACTTGTTTAAAGAATTTATCGATGTATTTGCTTGGTCATATGAAGATATGCCAGGCATTAACAGAGAAATAGCTCAACACACTATACCATTAATACCAGGAATGAAACCTGTAAAACAAAAGTTACGTCGAATGAAACCCGACGTAGCACTTAAGATAAAAGAAGAAGTTCAAAAACAAATAACTGCAGGTTTCATCAAGGTATCCAAATACCCCGAATGGGTCGCCAACGTCGTCCCAGTTCCAAAGAAAGACGGATGGGTAAGGATGTGTGTCGACTATCGAGATCTAAATAAGGCAAGTCCAAAGGACGACTTCCCTTTGCCACACATCGATATTCTGGTAGACAACACAGCAAATCACGCGCTTCTCTCATTCATGGACGGATACGCAGGGTACAATCAGATTCTCATGGCGGAAGAAGACATGGAGAAGACAACTTTCATCACACCATGGGGCACTTACTGTTACATGGTAATGCCATTTGGGTTGAAAAACGCAGGTGCTACTTACCAACGTGCAACAACTGCCTTGCTCCATGACATGATGCACAAAGAAGTTGAATTATATGTCGACGACATGATTGTGAAATCAAAGGGCCGTCCAGGCCATCAAGTAGCCTTAAGGAAATTTTTCGAAAGATTAAGAAAATACAATATGAGGTTGAATCCATCAAAATGTGCTTTTGGAGTCACCTCAGGCAAGCTCTTGGGGTACGTCATAAGCTCTAGAGGAATAGAGATAGTTCCAACCACGATTAAAGCAATCATGTCAATGCCACCGCCCAAGACCGAGAAACAGATTCGAGGATTCGTTGGCCGGTTGCAATACATAAGTAGGTTCATATCCAAACTGACAACGATATGTGAACCAATCTTCAAAAAGCTCAAGAAGAATGTACCAGTAATATGGGATGATGAGTGTCAAAAAGCCTTTGACCGGATCAAAGCCTATCTCGCAAATCCTCCCGTATTAGCGCCAGCACTTCCCGGAATACCTCTTAGGTTATATTTGACGGTTACTAAAGAGACAATGGGAGCCATTCTAGCACAAGAGGTAGAAAACAAAGAGAATGCAATCTATTACTTAAGTAAGAAGATGCTCGAATACAAAACACGCTATACACCACTTGAGAAATTGTGCCTAGCTTTGGTGTGGGCCACAACTAAGTTGAGACATTACATGTTGGTGCATACCATTTTCGTTGTATCTCGATTAGATCCACTCAAATACTTGTTCGAGAAATCAACGCTCAATGGACGTATTTCAAGATGGATAGTCAACTTAGCCCAGTTCGATGTGCGGTTTATGCCACAAAAAGCTATTAAAGGATCTGTGGTGTCAGACTTTATGGCAGATTTTCCAATAGAAGACTCGACACCAATACAGGACAACAAATTTCCAGATGAAGATTTGATGGTCACTGAAGATGATACTTGGACCTTGTATTTCGACGGAGCCTCAAACCAAAAAGGATGTGGTGTCGGAGTGTTACTAGTATCACCTAAAGAAGAACACGTCCCAATCTCAATAAAGCTTGATTTTGACGTTATCAACAATGCTGCTGAATATGAAGCATGCGTGGTAGGCCTTGAAACAGCCCTGACATTGGGAGTAAAGAAGTTAAGGATATTATGAGATTCCTCTCTAATCATCAATCAAATATCTAAAAGGTGGAAAGTAAGGAGCGAAAGCCTAGCCCCTTACCAAACTTATCTGGAAACTCTTACCGATCAGTTAGAGAAGGTGGAATATACATATCTACCTAGAGAAGAAAATCAATTTTCTGATGCCTTGGCAAGATTGGCCTCAATGGTTAGGATTCCCACGGATATCGAGCAAATGCCTCTAACTATCGAAAAAAGGCACAAACCAGCATATATACAGGCTATAGAAGACGACGACCCAGTCCAAGATGAAGATGAAGAACAAGAAGAAGAACCATGGTACACAGACATTCTCAACTATGTCACCAATGGAGAATACCCCCCTCATGCTGACAAAAGAGAGAAACGAGCCTTGAGACTTTTGGCTTCTCAATATGTACTCATAGACAACGAGCTACATAAAAGGGTACCTAAAGGTCGAGCTCTCCTATGTGTAGGGAAGGTGGATGCACAAAGAATAATGAGAATGGTCCACGAAGGAATATGTGGAACTCATATAAATGGCAAAATGTTAGTCCAGAAAATAATGCGAGAAGGGTATTATTGGACTACCATGAATAGGGACTGCCATCAATATGTGAAAAGATGCCCTAAGTGTCAAATTTATGCCAATTTACTACACGTTCCTCCATCTTTGCTCTACACCTACACATCACCATGGCCATTCTCTACATGGGGAATTGACATAATCGGCAAGATCACTCCCCCAGGGACAGGAGGCCATGAATTTATTCTAGTAGCAATTGATTACTTTACGAAGTGGGTTGAAGCGCAATCATATGCTAAACTTTACCGCAAAACATGTAGCACTTTTTATCAAGAGGAATATCATTTGTCGATATGGAGTCCCACATGAAATGATAAGTGACAATAGAACTCACTTTCAAGCCGAATGTGAAGAATTGCTACATAAATATGGTATCCAACATCATCATTCGTCCCCTTATAGACCTCAAGGAAAAGGAGCAGTCGAGGCAACTAATAAGAATTTAAAGACTATCATCGAGAAAATGAAAGAAAATTATAAGGATTGGCCTGACAAGCTTCACTTTGCATTGTGGGGTTATCGCACGTCAATCCGTACGTCAACAGGAAATACACCATTTTCTTTGGTATATGGAATGGATGTCGTACAACCTGTTGAACTAGAAATACCATCTCTACGTATTGCGCTAGAGAGTAAACTCGATGAAGTCGAATGGACTAGGGCACGATATGAAGAATTGATCCTACTCGACGAAAAACGACTAGAAGCTCTACATCACACTCAGTGCTATCAAACTCGTATGGCTAGACATTTTAATAATAAGGTCAAGACAAGAAATATCAAAATAGGAGATTTGGTATTAAAAGCGTTAAGGAAAAATGTTTTAGATCCAAGGGGAAAGTTTAGACCTAATTGGTCTGGCCCCTACATTGTCAAAACAATCCTGTCAGGTGGTGCAGCAAAATTAACTGATATGGATGGCAATGAATTCTCAAACATGACCAATCTTGACCAACTTAAAAAATACTACCCATAATTACTTGAGTAGGACACTCAAGAGAGCTACGTACGGCCTGATTCCTAAGGAAAGGATACGTAGGCAACCCATTACGGGTGCGGCCACTTTATTTTTCGACATCTCGGCGTTCCAGAATCAACTAAAAGTCAACAAAAAGTCGGAAAATTATTGGCGTCACCGAATAGAGTTTGGCCCCAGCCAAAAGCCATTAGCGCCAGACGATGGAATTGGCGCCTGGCGCCAGACCTCAATAGCAGGCGCCAATCTGCAATTACTGACGCCAATTCAGTCATAAAATCTGGGCGAATTTCGGTGTTTTTCGGAAAATTTTCGACTTCCGTACTCGAAAGATTTCTGGAAAATTATTTTTTTTGGTTTTTCATTGCTTTAATAAAATAAATTTAAAGTAACAATTTAATTGAAAGATGAAATTTCATTAATGAAATAAAATTGCATTGTTAATGGAATTTAAATAAGGCTGAAATAAATTAACTTTAAATAAAAATTAAGAATCTAATAAATCTAAAGCTAAGCAATGTTCTAGTCTTTCTTCTCCTTCTTTTCTCTTTTCCAATTCTTTTCTGTTTCCTCCTCTTCATCCATTACTTTAGCCAGTAGGCATCCTTTAGAGGACCTACATTCATTTTTTGAATAGATTGTTTCTCCCTCAGCTAGCACCCCATGCTTCTTTTCCACCCAAACCTTCTTGTCTGTAGCTTTCCTTTTCCCCTTGTCTTTAGTAGTATTCTTCTTCTTAGGCATTGTAGGTGTTTTGAACTCAATTCTTGCACCTAAGCGTTCCTTGGCTGGTGTCACCCTGTCACCTAGACGATTCTTCACATCGGTTCTACCCTGATCAATTGAAGACTTCTTCAACAACCACTTCTTTACATCCTTAAGTAAAGAAGGAGGAACCTTTTGGATAATCACTTCCCATAAAGGTCTAGCGCTCCAGTAAGTGTCAAATTTATCTACTTCTTGAGATGTGGGATACTCATAGGGAGGACGAAGATCCCCGGAAGGAATATCTTAGAGCAAGCCATATTGTCTCTTTACCGTGCAGGGATAATAATATGTCACACGAGACAAGCTTGGGAGACGGCAGAAAGGTTGCTTGTTAATACCAACCATCCTTTTTATTTTCCACCATGGGATGACCCACTTGATAGAAAAATCACGTGATTCAAAGACTTTCTTCCACCCATGGCGCCCAATTTTAGGGATGCGCTTCTTTCTTCTCACAAAGCAAGTGGGCGTATAATTTTCAATGTCGTCCGGAGGGCTAATTGATCCTAGCCTCTCCTTTAGCCACATCTGTAAAAAAAAAATTCTATGCAAATAAATTAATATTACAATACAAAAATATATTTTTTGATTTCTGTAATTAAAAATATTATTTTTCTACCTGTAATAAAATTGGAGAACCGCGAAGAGGTGCTTTTGGGTCCCTTTTCAATTCATCTAGACTAATCATAGTCTCTCCAGCTATCAATGACATTGGATTTCTCCCTGATTCAATTTGTTCTAGCGCAGTGGTTATAATTGATTGACCCTCGTTAATTTTACCACTACTAAGACAATATTGATTAAGCATGCAGAATAAGAACGCCCTTCTTCTATATATGTGCAAAGATTCAGAAAGCGGTTTATCAAAATAATAGCGTGCGAATTCTTTTAAGTTCACTACATTGCCATCTACTATTTTTGATAAATCCCTTTCCTTCAAGTTAAAGAAGTGCTCAAAATCCTTATAGTAATATGCATATACTCTAGGGATTACTACCAGGTCTATTGCAGGGAAGCCTAAAATAGCACCAAATTCCTCTGGAAAAGGGCTAATTTCATCATACTCTATTCTAAAACAATGTGTATCAATGTTCCAATATTCTAAAGCGGTATGTATGAAGTCTATGTCTAGATTTACCCCTTTAATGCCATAAATTCCCCCCAAGTGAAATAAATCCAATTCTTTTCTTTCTCTAGCATTGAGAGATCGACACCATTCATGAGAATATTGGGTGAAGGTTTTAGTGGCTAAAGACATGATTATTATTTTTTCTAAAGAGAAGAATAATTTTTTCGCTGGAATTATGTGAAGAATCGGCTGAGCAGGGGGCTATTTATGCACAAATTATGAGGAATTTCAATCTGAATGAAATACGGCTTATGGCGCCACACAACAACTTATGGCGCCACACGCTAGGTGTAGCGCCTGGCGCCACGCACCATATGCTGGCGCCAGCTGGCACCAAATCAGCAGAGGCCGCGCATGCTCACTTGCGTTTTGATATTAAAACTGGAGTCGGTTTAATGACTTTATGGCCTCGTTTTATTTTTTCTAAATATTTTTTCTATCCTTTTTTTAATTAATTAATTAAATATAGCAAATCATTTTTAGTTAATTTTCATTTCTTTTTGAATTTTATATTAATTTTCAAAAATCAGCTTTTTTCTCCGTTTTATTTTTCCTTTTTATTTTCTTTTTGGGGGAGAGAGTCGGATAATACCCTCCATCAATAATAAAAATGACGGAATTTTTGCGCAAAATTGTTATCACATTTGCACACACTAACATACACTAACATAATAATAGATAAATTCACAATAACATAAAGTACAAAGTGTCTAAATAATAAGTTAGAGGCAAAGTTCTATAAAAAGTCAAAATAAAATGCATATAAAGAAATGAACTACGGCGCCGGAGGACGTAGGCCCATCATGCCATAAAATTGCGCCGTCCGAGGAGTCACCTCTCTACCAGCTTCGGCCTCTTCACCAGCTCCATCCTCTGCAGGAGGAGGGAAACTCAAGACAAGACCGCTCCAGCCAAGGTCAACCTGAGGCTGAGACCGCGGAGGCTGCTGCAATGACGAGCCAACCTCGTGCATCCCACCACCTCTGAAAGCCGAGGTAGCCTCTCCTACCGGTGCAGCAGGAGCACCCTCAGAAGAAGACCCTGAGCCCTCAGCAACGTCGGCTCGAGCAGCCTCGGAACAACCACCTCTACCTCCTGACGAAGTGCGATGACGTCTCGAGCTAGACCTCGCCGGATCTCTCCGCCCCTCAGGCGTCGTACGGGTGTGAGAAGCAATCGGCTGACCCTGCAAAAAGAATTCAATCAGAAGCAAGGTAAAACAAGCGTAGTGCAGAAATAATAAGTAAAGAAAAGTTACCTCTCGGACAGTGTCGTCGAGGTAGCCGCGTTCCTCATCCGGACGAGTTGGCTCCGAAAGGAATCTATGCATCGTGCCATAGCCGAAACCACCTCGCGTGAGATCTGTCAAGGAAAATTAAGTCAGTAAAAATGCATGATAACTGAATACAAGATTCTGAATTAGAACTAGACTTACCCTGGTCTGGTGACGAGGAATCGAGCGCTCCACAAAGCGCTCACCCTCAGGAGCCGGAGAAATCATCTCCTCGATCGACCCGTACATCCCCTGGTAGTGGATGGACATACGGGGTGGCACAAACTCAGTGGGACCATCCTGATGAAACAGAAAGAAATCAGCAAGGTATTACTTGGGGGCTACTCAGCAAAAAACAAAAAGTTAAGGATCTTACCCTAACATCCTCGGCCGGTACAGGGGCTGAAGCCAACAAAGGAAGTAGCTCCTCAGCATAACTTTGCCCAAGGATCACATGGGACCGCCAGAGGGAACCAGACTCCTCAGCCATGCTCAACAACTCTCTCTCGTCGAACATGTGACGTGGTGGAGGAACAGGAACGACGAAAGCATCAGAAGAGTGTTGTCTAGCAACTCTCTCTCCTAAGTACACAACCGCTCCGTAGGTCCCCAGAAAATAGCGACGCTCAGCAGAGTACTGTGCGGCTAATCTAGGTACTGTCCAACCACCCCATGGTCGGTATACTACCTCAGGTCCCTATAAAAATACCAATCGGGTAAGAACATGTCTAAAACGGCGCAGGAGAGCAAGATAAACACTAAAAGTCATACCGTGATGATCCGACTCCGGACGCGTGTAGTGGACAGGTCCACATGGTGGCCGCCCCAAGAGGCGCTCACCGGATACCCCCTCGGCGATGGTCTCGCCGGCGCAATGGAAGGAAAGTACTCGTAGAACTAGATCTACAAGGAGTTAAACGCATGAGTAAATGCTAACTAACATGTAGGGCTAAACTTTATCGGGAATAATGTTTACCTCTACGCCTTTCCAGAAAGCAGACAAAGCAACGTTCGTCCTAAAGGACCGGTGGCGACACGAGTCCCTCAGTGCACGAACGAAGTTAGTATAGGCCAAGCTGGCCCAATCATAAGTCCCGATCCGCTGGAGATCGCGAATAGTAGGGAGGTAGTAAAGTAATGCCCTACTACCCCTGTCAGGGGATAGTGTCCCTGACAACAACATCAGCACGAAGATGCGCACCCGCTGCTCTCGGGTGGTCGCATCGTCATCAAGAGCCGCTGCCAGCGTCGAGCGGCGAATCCCCCTAGCACTGAACTGAGTCGTCTCGACCTCAGCTCGGGCCCGAACAGCAATCGGCCCCAACAGCTCCTCGACCTGGGGAGAAAAGACGTCGATACTGCCGTCGAATGGCAACGGCACAGAAGTAAACTGCAGTCCTGTGATGAGACTGAAGTCTGTAGGAGTGACCATCATCTCACCCCATGGAAAATGAAAGGTGTTGGTGGTGTCCCAGAAGAACTCCACCAGAGCGCGTATTACGTGGTGACCCCCGCTGGAGGCAACCATAGCCTCAGAGGTCTCAAACAAGGCAACTAGTCCGCAAGACTCCCATAGGAGTCTCGTCTCTCGATCTCTGGCGATGTGCATCCTATACAAATCGCCTAGACCATCACAGCCAGAGCCGTGATGTCGTGTCCTCCCAGGCTCGGTTCCCCGTCTCACCCTCTCAGAAATGTGGTGGACAGGGGCAAAGAACAAGGTCTGCTCATCCCACTCTGGGAACCGACCAAGCGAAGTGGACGGTGTAGTGTCGTCCTCCACGGGCTCATGCTCCCATCTAGTGTTTCGGGACCGTGAACCTAAGCCTCGTTGTCTAGCCATGCTACATTGTGTAGAAATCATCATAAATTAAGGTTCTATAGTATCTAAAGGTTCGCCTAGCTGCATGATACTATGTTCGCAAAAACAGAGTACGTAGTACTAAAACAGAGCACAAATTCAGATTGAGCATGACGACATTTTTCAAGAAATCAAACAATTTCTTGCAACACTATAGTGATTATTGTGACAAATTGAACAAGAATTGCTAGCAAAAATATCAAGAACGAGCCACATTGTTCTTCACCACCTTAAGAGGTCCAACAATGGTGGATTGCTCATTTCTTCACCAAATTGAGTCAAACAAGTCTCAAATTACTCCCAAGGAAATATATAAACATAAACAAGCAATTTCATGGCATAAAACTTGATAAACAAAGCAAATTGAGCATTATAAGTTTTGAATTTTCATGAAATTCGTGAATAAACATGCCAAGAATTCATAAAAATTGGTGTGAGTTTGAAGGAAACTTACATAGATCGGGAATATGGATGAGAAGAGCTTTGATTTGCAACAAATTTGAGCGAATTCGGTTGAGAAATGAGTGAGCAACAATCAATTGAAGTTTTCGGACTTCTCTCTGGCTGTTTCGCGACGAACAGAGCAAGAAATAAAACGGAAAACTGAATTTAAAGAAGAATCCGTGCTGGCGCCAGTCCCTAGGCATTGGCGTCACATTCTGTGCTTGGCGCCAGATGCCAATTCCAGCGCATGGCGCTAATGCCATGAGGCTGGCGCTGATTGTTTTTCAGCGACGCCAAAGCAGCTAGCCACCTATTGTGGTTGTGCTAGCCTTCTGCAATATATTTTGGGTTCCTTGGTACGCCAGTTAGCCCCTCTAAGCAATTTGACATGATTAGGTAATCGGCTTGATTACGTAAAGTGATCGACCTGATGAAAAGATCGTCTCACTTAGCTTAAAGCGCCTAAGCATTGGCTCATTAGCAAAAAGCACCGACATATAGGTTCAAGAGCAAAGGGCACCGGCATACAGGTTCAAGAGTAAAGGGCACCGACATACAGGTTCAAGAGCAAAGAGCGCCGAAGTACAGGCATAGCAAAAGCAAAGTTCAGGCGAACTTTTAAAGATCGACAGGCGTGGATCTTCGGTATTTTCCTTCGGAAAATTATCGCATCAAATGAGGATGACTTCAAGAGAAGATATCTTTGGCGGAAAGTTGTCATGAACAATTGAAGGTAATTTCAGGGCGAAATTGTCTTCGATCATAGTTCCTGAGGCATGGAAGATGATCATAATGCGGATGAGAATTATTTCAAGAGAAATAATTTTCGATGATATTCCCTTGGACGTGGAATATTATCACAGCGGAGAGGATAGTTTCGTGCGAAGCAATCTTCTAATTTGGACGCAGTTACAAGGCGTAGCGGTTTTCAGGCGGGATGGCATTCTCTAGCTTGTAGGAGGTCGTCGAAACAACAAAATACGGCAAATCGGTTACTTTTAGAGACGTGTGCTCGACGGTGCAAGATACGCGTTTCTTAACTCTTTTATCTGTTTAGTTAATGCTAGTTTTGCAGGTATCGGTGTTACAAGATTAATTTAGGATCGCAGAACGTTCTGAATCATTCTCTGTTCCTATCGTTACTTTGACTTTCGTTTTCGAAACTTGCGTTTCTCCAAACTCAATCAAAGTGGGGGCTTCTGTAGACACCCATTTGTGTCTCCCCAAAACCAAACCCAGTGATGAGTGCCTTTCACGTCGAATCATAATCGAATGAAACGAAAGTGTGGAAAGGTCTGGTGTTGCGGAAAGTTTTATTTCTTTTCTCTTCTCTCTGTTTTTGAAAACTTTATTTTAAGAAAACAGCCAATCCAGTCTGGTTGGTCCATGATATGGGTCCAATAGTGGTGTAGTTGGATGGGGCTTGCAAAGACCTTTCCAACGATATATTATAAGCCCAATTCCGATGAATATTGAGGAAGTTATGGCCAATTTACTAAACTGGGCCTGATTTGAGCTTTAAGTACGACCCTATGATCTAGGGGAGGGCCTAATATGATTTATCATTCCTAATGTAATTAGGAATGGTTTTAGTCTTCTAGAATCTACTAGAAGGTTCTTTTCAATCCTAATTCAATTAGGACTCTTCAGAGTTTTAATTAAGATCAAATAGCATTTTCGACTTAATTTATATTATTTTATCTTCCAGTACGGTAAGTTTATCAGATTTTTGAAAACGCATTAAAAGCCGATTTGGCGTCCAACCCCAGGCCTTGGCGCCTGAAACCAGGATTGGCGCCAGACGCCAGTCATTGGCGCCTGGCGCTAGCCACTGGTCCTAGCGCTAATGAGCCAGGGCTGGCGCCAAGGTGGTTTTGTGATCTTCAGACTCTGTTTTGATAAATTATCTTTTTTGGATGATTTTCTCTATAAATATCGTATCAAAAACTCCGTTTTCAATCATCATCTACATCTATCATTCACCAATTCTCTTTATTCTTAAATTTTAATCAACTCTCTTCATTCACAAATTATTCATCAATTAGCATTCATCTACAGTCAAATAATCCTTTTCATTCATCTCTTTTCATCAACTTTCAACATTCATTCTTTCTTTTTCTTTTTAATAAAAAATTCCGCATTCATTAGATCTAGAAACACCTAGCCATATTCGAAGTTGCCTTCGCCCTAGACGTGAAAGGTTTTAATTTCCGAGGGTTTGGTCCCAAATCTCTCTTTCAATTATTTGATTTAATTGTTTTGATTATTATTTTCCTTGAAGTTACGAACGCGTGTATTTTGTTATTAGAAAGAGGTACGAGGCATCAAAGTAAGTACTTTAATGGTTTAATTGATATTATGATGTAGATATCATGTTTATATTGATCCTAGTATCATGTCTAGGTTAATATCAAATATGATTGCTATGATGCCTTTTATATTCTTCCTAATATTTATGATTGTTAGTATCATGTTAGGGCTAAAGCTTTGATTTTTTATTGTTCAGTGACATGCTAGGATTTGTTATTAATCTTGTTAGTATCATGCCTAAGATCTTGCTATGCTTTAACATGATTATGATCATGATTATGATTATGATTATGATTGATTATTATTATGATGATTATTATTATTATTCATAATTATTATTGATTATGTTGCTTGATACATATTATTTATTATTATTATTGCTTGATCACCTTTTATTACAATTCTTAAAGCGAATTGGTATTTGCAATCGCGCTTAATAAGATAATTAATATTTTTGTTAGGTTAATTGTGATTATAATTTCAAGTGATCGCCAATAATAGTTTATGTGTGCATTAAATTCAACTAACATAGATTAAACAGGTTTAGGGTTAATCCTATTGATTGTATGTTAGTCAGAAAGCGCACATGAATACAAGCAGAATAAAGTAGAGGCCTATTATTAGGGAAGGTTCAATCTCTTTTAGGTTGAATTTGTACCATCATCCCCGAACCCTTATTTGGTTCATGACCTTATGGAGTTGACGATCTCTTGGATCGTTAAGGGGTGTAACCTTCATCCTATGAACGGTTTACAAGTTCCTTAAAAACTTGTTGGCGACTCTTTTGCTCTATCTTCTTCCCTTTTGGACGCCACCATACTTTAGTGTATGATCACAGTGGGGTTCAAGCTAGTGGGATTTTAAAGGCTTGAAACTATTCCCTACAGATACAGGTACTCATTGTTTTAGACTAGGGTGTGATGAAATTAGCCCTTTACCGGAAGAATTCGGTGCTATCTTAGGCTTCCCTGCATTAGATCTTGCAGTAATCCCTAGAATAAATGAATATTATTATAAAGACTTTGAGCTCTTCTTTAATTTAAGAGACAAAGATCTAACAAATATTGTAGATGGTAACATAGTTAATTTGAAAGAATTTGCACGCCATTATTTTGATAGACCTTATTTTGAATCTTTTCATGTTTATAGAAGAAGGGCTTTTCTCTTTTGCATGCTTAACCAATATCTTCTCACTAGTGGGAGAACTAATGAAGGCCAAACAATTATATCAACTATTTTGGAGCAGATTGAATCTGGAAGAAATCCAATGCCATTAATTGTTGGAGAGACTATGCTTAGTCTTTATGAATTGAAGAGAAATCCAAAAGCGCCTTTTTGGGGCTCTCCAATTTTATTACAGGTAGAAAAATAGTATTTTTAATTACAGAAATCAAAAACATATTTTTGTATAGTAATATTAATTTATTTGCATTGAATTGTTTTGCAGATGTGGCTAATGGAGAGACTAGAATTAATTAGTCCTCCCGGTAATGTTGAAAAATACCCTCCAAATTGCTTTGTGAGAAGAAAGAAACGCTTCTCTAAGATGGGGCACCATGAATGGAGGAAAGTCTTTGCCTTTTGCAACTTTGCTATCAAAAGGGTCATCCCTTGGTGGAAAATAGAGAAAATGGTTAGTGTCAACAAGCAACCTTTCTGTCGTCTTCAAAGCTTAACCAAGATGACTTTTTATTATCCCTGCAGGGTAAAAAGACAGTACGGCCTACTCCAAACAATTCCTTTAAGGGATCTCTGTCGTCCCCATGAATTCCCTGTTTCTCAAGATATAGAAAAATTTGATGCATATTGGAGCGCTAGACCTTTATGGGAAGTGATAACCCAAAAGGATCCTCCTTCCTTGCCCAATGATGTGAAGAGGTGGCTTCTCAAGATAACTTCAAAGGACATGAAGAAAAAACAAAGTAAGACTGATGTGAAGAGTCGTCTAGGTGACAAGATAATTCCCATTAAGGAACGCTTGGGTGAAAAGGTTGAATTCAAAATACCTACGAAGCCTAAGAAGAAGAGCTCTACAAAGGATAAAGGGAAAAGAAAAGCTGACACTTCAGAGAAGAAGGCTTGGGTAGAGAAGAAACATGGAGTCCTAGCTAAGGGAGAAACTATTTATTCCAAAATTGAATGTAGGTTCTCTAAAGGATGCCTACTAGCTAAAGTCATGGATGATGAAAGAATGCAGATTAAAATTGGAAGAGAGCAAAGAAAGAGAAGAAAGATTGAAGCATTGCTTAACTTTCAATTATTAGACTTAGTTTTTAAATTTAAAGTTAATTTGTTTTATTAAGCTTTAATTAAATTCCACCATTAATGTAATTTGTTAGTTTATTTTATTAATGAAATTTCAGCTTTTAAATTAAATCATCTCCTTTAAATTTTATTTATTAAAGCAATGAAAACTGAAAATTTAATTTTCCAAAAATCATTTCAAGTACGGAAGTCGAAAATTTTCCGGAAAACACCGAAATATGCACAGATGCTCCCGGGAGAAATGGCGCTGCTCTTTTACGACTGGCGCCGGCTGCGTCAGTCTGGCATCTGACGACAAACGCTGTCGTCTGACGCTAATATTCATCGGCCGGCGACAGAGTTTTTTCGGTGATGCCAAAGCTTCGTCGAATTTCTGTTGAATTTATTTTTATATCTGGGATACGAGGTTTGTGAAAATTAAAGTGGTCGCACCCATAAAGGGTTGCCTACGTATCCTTTCCTAAGGAATCAGGCCAAACGTAGCTCTCTTTAGTATCCTACTCAAGTAATTATGGGTAGTACTTTTTAAGTTGGTCAAGATTTGTCATGTTCGAGAACTCATTGACATCCATATCAGTTAATTTTGATGCGCCTCCTGATAGGATTATTTTGACAATATAGGGTCCAGACCAATAAGGTCTAAATTTCCCCTTAGATCTAAAACATTTTTCCTTAATGCTTTTAACATCAAGTCTCCTACTTTGATGTTTCTTGTCTTGACCTTCTCATTAAAATGTTTAGCCATACGAGTTTGATAGCATTGAGTATGAAGTAAAGCTTCTAGTCGTTTTTCATCAAGTAGAATTAGCTCCTCATATTTCGCCCTAGTCCATTCAACTTCATCGAGTTTACTTTCTAGTGCAATGCGTAGATATGGTATCTCTAGATCTACAGGTTGTACAACATCCATTCCATAAACCGAGGAGAATGGCGTATTTCCTGTTGATGTGCGAATTGATGTGCGATAACCCCAAAGTGCGAAATGGAGTTTGTCAGGCCAATCCTTGTAATTTTCTGTCATTTTCTTGATGATAGTCTTTAGTTTTTTATTAGATGCTTCAACTGCACCATTTGCTTGAGGTCTATAAGGAGAAGAATGATGGTTTTGAATGTCGTATTTTTGTAACAATTCTTCACATTCAGCTTGAAAGTGAGTTCCATTGTCACTTATCATTTCATATGGGACTCCATATCGACAAATAATATTCCTTTCGATAAAGTGTGCTACATGTTTTGCAGTGAGTTTAGCATATGATTGTGCTTCAACCCACTTTGTGAAGTAATCAATTTCTACTAGGATGTATTCATGACCTCCTGTTCCTGGAGGAGTAATTTTACCAATAATATCAATTCCCCATGTAGATAATGGCCATGGTGAAGTAGGTGTAGAGTAGAGATGGAGGAACATGTTGTAAATTGGCGTAGATTTGGCATTTAGGGCATCTTTTTACATATTGATGACAATCCCTATTCATGATAGTCCAATATTATCCTTCTCGCATTATCTTTTGGACTAGCATTTTGCCATTAGAACGAGTCCCACAAATGCCTTTGAGGACTACCCTCATAGCTCTTTGAGCATCCTTTTTCCCTACATAAGAGAGCTCGACCCTTAGGTACCCTTTTATGTAACTCGTTATCTATGAGTACATATTGGGAAGCTAAGAGTCTTAATGCTCGTTTTTCTCTTTTGTCAGCATGAGGAGGGTATTCTCCTTTGGTGACATAGTTGAGTATGTCTGTATACCACGGTTCTTCTTCATCATCTTCTTCATCTTGGATCACTTCATCATCTTCTATAGCTTGAATATAAGCCGGTTTATGCCTTTTTTCTATAGTTAGAGGCATTTGCTCGATTTCTGTAGGAATCCTAACCATTTAGGCTAGTCTTGCCAAGACATTAGCAAATTGATTTTCCTCTCTAGGTAGATATGTGTATTCTACCTTTTCTAACTGATTGGTGAGAGTTTCTAGATAAGTTTGGTAAGGGGCTAGACTTTCGCTCCTTACTTTCCATCTTCTAGAAATCTGGTTGATGATCAATGAATAGTCCCCGAATATTCGTAATTTCTTCACTCCTAATGCCAAAGTTGTTTCAAGGCCTACCACGCATACTTCGTACTCAGCAGCGTTGTTGGTAATGTCAAAATCTAGCTTTATGGAGATTGGGACATGCTCTTCCTTAGGTGATACTAATAATTGATGAGTCTATTTTATATATATTTTTATTCCTCGTTTCACGGTCATATTTGTGCTTATTTGAGCTCTACGGAGCTATTTTTATTACTAATATATGTTTTCTAGTGTTTTTGTAGAGTTGGTATTATTTTGTAGGAATTTGCGGAATTATGACTATTCCCGAGCTTATTGAGCCACTACAAAGACATTGGAGTCGGATCGTATTTTATGACCGTATATTAAAAGCCCAAGACCGAGTTAAAGAAATTTAGTTCGGTGATTAAGGGCTCGATATATGAGAAGGTCGAAGATTTTACAAGTTATTATAATGGACCAACCAAGGAAGAAGAATCCAAAGTTAGAAGCCCATTCACGTTCATGCTCATGAGCCAGTCCACGAGCTTACTCCAAGCAATCGGGCTCGATCACTTAAATAAATTAGCAGTTGGAGGCGCCTTTTTCTTGGGCTTTACTTCAGCTATTCTTTAAGTCGGTTTGCGACTTTAATGGGCTCCTAATTTACGCAGCTTTGATTAGGGGTGTACAAAAATTGGCCCGAACCTGAAACCGGACCTGAACCGACCTGAACCGGACCGGACCTGACCCGGACCTGTTGATTCAGGTCCGGTCCCGGTTCTTTAAAATCTAGGTTCCCGGTCCCGGTCCGGACCCGGTCCAAACCCGGGGTTTTCAGGTCCGGACCTGAAACCCGGGAAAATCGTAATTAAAAAAAAAAAAAAAAAAAGA
Source organism: Chenopodium quinoa (assembly GCF_001683475.1). NCBI lineage: Eukaryota > Viridiplantae > Streptophyta > Magnoliopsida > Caryophyllales > Amaranthaceae > Chenopodium > Chenopodium quinoa. Next base: position 805,901 of record NW_018743217.1, on the reverse strand, counting down.
AAACCAAACTCTGAAAAATTGAAACTGAGTTTTCGTGGACTTATTTGTATTTTCGGTGGACTCATTTGTATTTTTGGTGTTTGAGAATCGGGACTTTATAGACTTTATGTAGTTTTGTAATTGATAATTTTGGTTTGTATGTAATTATTAAATTATGCAATAGGTCTAAAAATCACAAAACAGGTCCATATGCAGGTCCATATGCAGGTCCAACAGGTTTTGTATTAAAAAAAAACGAAAAAGACACAAAACAGGTCCATTCAGGTCCAAACCCGGACCGGACCTGATTAGCCTAGGGGAATTAGAGTTTGACTTGGAATCAAACTCCTTTTCCTTTAAAAGGAGGAGTTGTTACGTAGCTTTGGGTAGGTAGTTATTAGCTTAGTTTAGTTATTTTAGTTTCTTTTAGTTCAGTTTTCTTTTCTTCTCTATTTTTTACATCAAGATTTATTATCTTGTTTTCTTATCACTTTAATACTATTATTCTCTTTCTCTTAATTATTGCTCTTTATCATGCTTTATTTAATTACTTTGATTAGTTTAGATTTAATTATGTGTGAGTAGTTTTCTTTCTAGGGTTTTTGGGGATCCATAAATAATATGAAGGGGTAATTTATTGTTGTTTGTTGTCAATGCTAGATTAATTTCCTATTGATTGGTTTAATGCTCTGTGACTAGATTAGGCCTGATTTTTTATGCATGAGTTTGACAATATTGATTCAAGATTCGAGAGATGAAAATTGATGTTTAGGTCTAGTTTCAATAGGTAGGTTAATTTATAAATGGTTAAGTCGAGATTCGAGAGATGAGATTTAATACCGGTAGATTAATTGTGTGATTGTAATACGTAGAGATAGCTCTTTATGATCTGATTAATTGATGCATTGATGATTGATTATTATGTTTTACCCTAGAATATTATTTATTGGTGAACCTATGCCTTAGGTCTTTTAATCATTGTTTCTCCTCCTACTTTTATTCTTTCCCACTTTTATTCTTAGAATTTTAGTTTCCCTTCGATAATAATAATTTGTTACTTAATAATCTAGATTATAATAATTAATTAGGAATAGAAAGACTTGTTTTCCTGTGGATTCAACCCTACTTCCCTGTCTATTTTAGTTAGTGGTTTTAGGAATTACTTTTGATTAGATGATACGACTTTAGCCTGTCAATAATACTCCAACGCCACATCCCTTTTGTTTTGAGGCTCCATCGAAGTATAAGATCCAAGTATCATCTTCTGTGACCATCAAGTCTTTGTCTGGAAATTCATTGTCGTGTATTGGCGTTGAATCTTCTATTGGAAAATCCGCTAGAAATCCGAGACCACAGATCCTTTGATAGCCTTTTGAGGCATTAATCTTACATCGAACTGGGCTAAGTTGACTATCCATCTTGATATGCGCCCATTGAGTGTAGACTTCTCGAATAAATACTTAAGTAAATCCATTCGGGAAACTACAAAGATTGTATGCACGAGCATATAATGTCTTAACTTGGTTGTGGCCCACACTAATGCGAGGCACAATTTCTCAAGCGGTGTATATAGCACTTCATACTCGAGCATATTTTTACTTAGATAGTAGATTGCATTTTCTTTACCTTCTACTTCTTGCGCAAGCATGGCTCCCATTGTCTCCTTGGTGACTATTAAGTACAACCTGAGAGGTATTCTTGGAAGTGCTGGTGCTAATACGGGAGGATTTGCGAGATAGGCTTTGATCTTTTCAAAGGCTTTTTGACATTCATCGTCCCATATTACTGGTACATTCTTTTTTAGTTTCTTGAATATTGGTTCACATATCGTTGTTAATTTGGATATGAACCTACTTATGTATTGCAACCGGCCAATAAATCCTCGAATTTGTTTCTCGGTTTTGGGCGGTGGCATTGACATGATTGCCTTAATATTGATTAGGTCTATCTCTATTCCTCTAGATTTTATGACATAACCCAAAAGCTTGCCTGAGGTGACTCCAAAAGCACACTTGGATGGATTCAACCTCATGTTATATTTCCTTAGCCTTTCAAAGAATTTTCTCAAGGCTACTTGATGGCCTGGGCGATCTTTTGATTTTACAATCATATTGTCCACATATACTTCAACTTCTTTGTGCATCATGTCATGGAGTAAGGCAGTTGTTGCTCGTTGGTAAGTAGCACCCGCGTTTTTCAACCCGAATGGCATTACCGTGTAGGAGTAAGTAACCCATGGTGTTATAAAGGTTGTTTTCTCCATGTCTTCTTCTGCCATGAGAATCTGATTGTATCCCGCGTATCCGTCCATGAACGAGAGAAGTGCATGATTCGCTGTATTATCTACCAAAATATCGACGTATGGTAAAGGGAAGTCGTCCTTTGGACTTGCCTTATTTAAGTCTCGATAGTCGACACACATTCTTACCCTTCCATCTTTTTTTACAAATGGGACAACATTAGCCACCCATTCGGGGTACTTGGATACCCTGATAAAACCTGCAATTATTTTTTTTTGAACTTCTTCTTTTATTTTAAGAGCTACATCGGGTTTCATTAGATGCAACTTCAGTTTTACATGTTTCATTCCTGGAATTAGTGGTATAGTGTGTTGAGCTATTTCTCTATTAATACCTGGCATATCTTCATATGACCAAGCAAATACATCGATGAATTCTTTGAGTAGATTAATTAAATTGGTTCTTTCTTGTTCATTAAGTGTTAATCCGATTTTAACCTCTCTTTTAATGGTTGAATCATTTGAGATACCAACCGTCTCAGTTTCCTCAATTATAGGTGTTTTCTTTTCTAGTGTTTCCATAGCTTTAATAGTTTCTTTGTCGTTTTCATTGTTAGTTAAGCAATGTTTTTCGTCTTGGGTTAAAGAGAAACACGAGGAGTAAGCGGAAGAAGACATATTATTGAATTCAGAAATCATTACATCAAAAAGAGAGATGTCCTCAGGGACTTGATTGCTAACTATTCTAGGGGAAGAGATAGAAGAAGAAGGAGGTGCTATAATTAAGGACTTGGATGACTCTATAGGAAAAGACTCTGATGACTCTTTGAACATCGGTCCTTGCCCTGTTGTTATGGAGATCTTCCTTCCACTTGGAGTAGTCACCTTGACTGTCTTGCGCCACCCTTGTATTGATCCTTCTTCTGGAGTGATGAGCTTCGAGGGGTCAAAACTTTCGCTTTGTAGGACCGTCTGGATGAGCGAGGAGTTATCCTCTATGTATCTCGGCTCATCTTTTTCTCGCCCAAATAATAATCCTATGACATTAAAGTCAAAGCATGGGGGTGTTTTATCCTTGTAGATAGGAGTTGGGATTTCATCTAGAAAGTAGCAATCTAAGAAAATTTCGAATCCCGGTTGCCTTATGCCATTTACAACAAAAGGTTCGGGAAATTCGTAGCATGGATAGTCCTCTACTTCTTTTATGAATTGTGCATTGAGAGTAAGAGGATACTAATCCATTGGGACTGATCTCTTTTGGATGTGAGCGTTCCTACGCGCCTTAGACCTTTCCTGGGCTCGCTTGAGATCTTCCCGAGTCGGTTTGAAACCAAGTCCGAAATTATCTAACTTAGGGAGGCCAGGTAATTCCAGCTGTTTTTCTATTCCTTTCTTCTCTCCTAGAGTCATTCCAGGAAAATGCCCTTGTTTCTTTAGGATAGCATTTATCGTCATGTTGGAGTGAGGGTCGTGGCAGAGAGAGGTCCTTTCATCCTCCTCGATTAAGGAGACCTCTTCAATAAAGCCCCAAAAATCTTCATCGTCTTCATTGTGCTCCACATTAATGTTGGATTTTCTATAGCCTTAATCCTGATGGGTGAAGCATCGATCATGATAGGAATTCCTCCAACTATGGCTTTTACCTGTTGGTGGAGAGATGAAGGGACGGCCTTTAGGTCATGAAGCCAAGGGCGTCCGAACAATAAGTTGAATGAAGCTTTGATATCTACCACTTGAAATGTAGTAGCATGTTTTATTGCTCCCGCTGTTATATTCATGGTAATCTTACCGAGATCTTGGCGACAAGTGTTGTCATAAGCTCTTATTCCTTGTGTTTACAGGGTTAAGTCTTCATCCCTTATTCCTAACATCCTCGCAGTTTTGAGTGGACAGACATTAATTTTCGATCCATTGTCTACAAGAGTCATTGGGATATTCATTCTCTTGCAAACCAATGTGAGGTTTAGTGCCTTATAATGCTTGTCACCTTCTGGAGGTAAATCTTTTTCAGAAAAAGTGATCAAGTTGATAAGACTAGGGAGATAACTCATAAGGAAGTTAGCCAACCCCTCAGGAGTAGTGTCAGAATTTATCCCTATCTTATCCAAGGCATTCATCACTGCCAACCTATGTTCTCAAGACGTTGCTAGAAGCTTCCATACATTCATCTCGACCTTGGTCTTCTTGAATTGCTTGACAATATCATTGTCTTCTATGATAGGTATGGGAACTTGTTGCGTGGTCGACATAGGTTGTGTTGAAATGGGAGGTTACATCCTCCCTGACCATGTGAGGACGTCTATAGATGAATCTTCTTCAATCCAAAAATCATCTAAGGAAATATGACACTGAAGGTGGAGGTCCTTCCATGTCCTTTAGGTAGACATCTTCTTCATCACTATCCCAAACCCCATTAATGCTTATGTCTTCTTCTTGTGGGATTTGGACTAGCTTTTTGTCATCAATCATTTTCTGAATTAAATCTTTAAATTTAAAACAGTTTTCAATAGTGTGTCCCCTTGATTGATGGTATTGATAGTGGAATCTATCTGTCCTCTTTAGTGATTCTAATGGTCTCGGTTTTAGAGGTTTGACTTTACCACCCTCGGAGAGCATTTTGAACATTGTAGCGTATGAAGTCCCAATTGGAGTATAGAGTTTATTAGTCTTCTTGGGTCCGTCAGTTACTTGTAGAGAGAAGGGTTTCTTCTTCGTGGGTGGAACCTTATCACAACTTTTTCTGAAGCTCCTCTACTTGTTTCTTTACGACTTCGAGAGCTTCACGTAGCAAAATTGATCCCTCCCAAATGAACCATATAAGCATCCGTACATCTTCTTTGCTTGCTGGTTCAGGAAAGTCATCCATGGCATCGAAAAATATCTCCTCCTCTTCTTCAATAGCATGAATTTCTTTAATAGGTTTGATGAGAGATGAGGGATCAACCTCGTTTTCCTCATCTGAGATGGCCAAGGAATGAGCGAGAGGTGCATTGTCAATGCTTGGCTTCTTGCTGGCAGGAGGCAATGGCAGTTTATTATTATCAATTAGATCTAGGTTAGCTTCCTTAAGGTTTCAACAATTTTCAGTAAGATGGCCCCTACCTTGATGATATTTGCAATGTGCATTGGGGTTCCAGTTAGCTGTCCTTTTCTCAACTGGTGGGTCCCCAAATGGTCCAATAGGAGTTATACGACCTTTTGCACTTAGTCCATCAAACGCGATGTCATAACTCATACCTATAGGAGTAAAGTTCCTCCTAAATGGTTTCTTTTGTCCTTGGTTGTTCATAGCAAGGATTTCACTCAAATTAAAGGTGCTAACATTGTTTTAGTGGGTGGTTTTGGAAGAAGAAGGATTGTCGTTCTTCTTGCCTTTCAATCCACTGTTGGAGTTATTGTTAGCAGCTTTCAGCTTAGCCAGGTCGTCTTCAATATTAATCCAATGTCATAGACGGCCTTGAAGGTATAGAGATTATTTTGGTATTTCAGATGCTTGGAGTACTTCTCTTGAAAGTTCTTGATGAATAACCTCACAGATTCTTTTTCACTTGGTACTTCAATGATCTTAGCAGAGGTTTATCTCCATTTGTTGAAGAAAGAGGTGAAACCTTCATTCTCTTTCTGCTTAAGTATTTCAAGTTCCCTATAATCAGTTTCAACTTGAATGTTGCACTTGTACCTATCAATGAAAGCGTTCACTATTGACTCCCAATTAGAGGTTATTTCTTTGTAAAGGGAGAAGAACCATTCTTGGTAAACGGTTTCAAGAGATAGAGAAAACAAAGAGGGAAAAACTTTCTTATCGATACCCTTAATACTCATTATTGTTTCAAAAGCTCTTAGATGGAAGTAAGGGTTATCAGTTGCTTTGAATTTCGGGATGTCGTTGGCATTGAACTTCTGCGGAAGAAGCTCCTTGTCCACCGAGACCCCTTGTGAACTAATGCCTTGAAATTTGTAGTCGGTAGACAACTTGCTCAAATTTTCTTTCATGAGGTTTATCTGTTGTTGCTTCACAGGGTCATTGATTTTGAGGGTTAAAACCTTCAACGCCTCAGTCACAGTAATCGATTGGTTCTTGAGTTCATTAACTTCCTCTTGAGTTTCCATTATCTTCTTGGCTTTCCTTTTTCGAGCGATTGATTTGTCGAAAAGTTAAACTTGAATGAAAAAGTTGTCTTTGATCAAACGCCCTTCCTTTCTTGACCACGCGCTGTAAATTAAACCATTTTTGTTTTAATGACTTGACTCAAATTGGCTTTGAATTTACGGGTTTATATAAAAAAAAAAGGAAAAATAGGGTGTATGTTCTTGGGAATCGAGTATAGGTTTCAAACAAGTGGTTTGATTGGAGGATTAATATCCGACTTACCCCCCTAAAAAAATGACGGAAAACAAGCGCATACAAGACTCTCTTAGACATGGTCAAAGTGTGCATACATATTAGTGTGTGCTTTATATGGTGAGTGCAAGTGACATGCTTTGACTCTTTTGTAAGACCATGGGACTTAGTGCCTAGACTCGATTAAGGACTTAACAAGGTATCATTATTAATAAAAATAATCGATTTGATTAGAAATTGTTCAATTAGACGCAAAGTGATAACTCGAGCAACATACCGAACTGTCATCAAAACGACAGGACTGGCGCCGCACTGTGAAGTGTAGCGCCAGACGACAAAACTGTCGCCAGGCGCTGCACTCCACAAAGTGGCGCTGCAGTCCAAATCTCGGCGCCATTTCTGGAACGTTGATCTGGAACTGCTTTCGGTATTATTACTCTACAGGGTATGCCTAAAGTCGTACTAAGTCAACTTTGATTAAATTATTAGAGTTTGACTACTCAAATTAATTAATTAATTAATTAGGCAAAGTTCTTTTAGTCATTAATCAGTTTATTTAGTCTTAACACAAGCCAAACAAACGGATAGGAAAAAACACATAGAGTATGCAGAACAAATAATGCATAATTAGTCAAGTAGGCACAATATGATGCAATGAGTTTAGAACCTAACCATGGCTCTAGTTCTCTAAAGTTCGGGATATGGGTTAGTCAAAGAAGGTCCATGGTTAATTGTCCAGATGCACCGCGCGAAAGCCTTACCGTGAAGGGTTGGCGCGAGTGGATGGGACACCGCAATTTTTTTTAAAAAAAAGAACTCGCTTCCATGGTTTGGTGAATTCAACATTCTCGGATGTACCCTTTTTTGCACATAGCGTTCAATCAGGTAGATGGAAAATGAATTCCCAGATGGTTATGTCCATATGTAGAACAAATGGGTTTCAGAAAAGTGAGAAAAACTCAATTAGGAAGTAGGATCGAGCAAACAGTGCTAAAAACTGGTCAAAATTAGAACGCATATTTCTGGCTCGATATTGGAAGAATTTGGCGCCAGCAAACAGAGACCGGCGCCATAATTTGGCCTTGGCGCCTGGCGACAGAAGCTATCGCCTGGCGCTAGAGTCAAATTATCGGTGTTAGACTCTGTTTTCTGACGCTAGTTCCTACATGCCTCAGCAGCTTTTTGTGTTCAATAAAATTTTTCAGTTTCGCACAGCATTATTTCAATCCTTGTTGTGAAAGATATTCCTCAAATTTCCTACGTGTAAAAATCCTATGTCTTTAACTCATTACTAATGGTCTTTCTAATGAGATCTTTTTTATGCATATGAAAATAATTTTAATCAAAATTACGCACATAAAATACTTAGAACTTTTCGAGTCTCATCCACTCATTCTAAATCATTGCCGAAATAAATTTCAGGAATTAAAATAGAAATCCTCCCCAGTGGAGTCGCAAAAAACTGTAGGGAATATTTCAAGCATTACCCCAAACTTGAACCCCACTGTGATCATACACTAAAGTACGATGGCGTCTAAAGGGAAGGAAGCTAGAGCAAAAGAGTCGCCAACAAGTTTTAGGAACTTGTAAACCGTTCACGAGGTGAAGGTTACACCCTTTAACGATCCAGGAGATTGTCAACTCCAATAAGTCTGGAACCATGACTGGTAGTTCGGGGATGAAGGTACAAATCCAACCTAAAAGGGATTGAACCTGCCCTAATAATACGCCTCTACTTTATTCTGATCGTAGTCATGTGTGCTTTCTTACTAACATGCAATCAATAGGTTTACCCTAAACTTGTTTAATCTATGTTGGTTGAATATTAATGCACAAATAAATCTATTATTGGCAATCACTTGAATTATAATCAAATTAAACCTAAACAAGTTTAATTTATTAATTATCTTATTAAGCATGATTACAAGTACAAATTCCCTTTAAACATGCATAAAAGGCGTGATCAAGCAATAATAATAATAATAATAATAATAATAATAATAATAATAATAATTACAACAATTATAAAAATCATAATAATCATAATCATGTTAAAGCATAATATTAATAGCAAGAGCCTAGGCATGATACTAACAAGATTAATAACAAATCCTAGAATGTCACAAAGCAATAAAGATCAAAGCTTAGCCCTAACATGATACTAACAATCATAAATATTAGGAAGAAAATAGGAAGCATCGCAGGAATCACAATTGTCATATTTGATATTAGAAATTATAGTTGTTACCCTAAACATGATACTAGGAAGATCAAAACACCCTAACATGACGCTAGGATTCATAATAACAACCTAGACATAATTTCTATATCATAATATCAATAAAACCATTAAAGTACTTACTTGGATGCCTCGTACCTCTTTCTAATAGCAAAATACACGCGTTAGTAACTTCAAGGAAAATAAAAAAATCAAACAATTAAATTAAATAATTGAAAGAGAGATTTGGGACCAAACCCTCAGAAATTCAAACCTTTCATGTCTAGGGCAAAGGCGACTTTGAATTTGGCTAGGTGCTTCTAGATCTTGTGAATGTGGATTTTTGTCTAGAAAGCTTGAGAAAGAGAAGAGACTCTTGAAAACTAGAGAGAATAAGAAAACTAATAGTTGATGATGATGATTGATAAGAATTGATGATGGAAAACGGAGGTTTTAGGAGGCTATTTATAGAGAAAATCAGCCGGAAGGATAGAAAAACGAATCAGAGTTTCGAAGAGAATAAAATAGCTTAGCGCCAGACGCTGGACATTAGTGCTAGACGCTAAGGCTAGTGCCAAACGCCAAGCCTTAGCGTCAGGCGCTAATCCTGTCGTCAGGCGCTATAAATCATCTTCATGCGTTTTCTTAATTTTGATAAAATTTAGTCGTACAAAAGGACAAAATCATATTTTCCTTAAAAGCACTTCTTTTATTCTGATTAAAACTCTAAAAAGTCAACTAAAGTCAATTTATCAATGCTAATTCAATTATGAATGAAAAGAACCTTCTAGAAGAATCTAGAAGACTAAAATCAATTCTAATCGCATTAGGAATGATAAATCAATATTAGGCTCTCCTCTAGATCATTAGGCCGCATATAAATATCAAACCGGGCCCAGTTTGGTAATTTGGCCATAACTTCCTCGTTATTCATCGGAATTGGGCTTATAATATATTGTTGGAAAGCTCTTTCCGAACCCGACCCAACTACACTATTATTTGACCCTTGGACCAAACCAAACTGGATTGGATGTTTTCCTAAAATAGGTTTTCAAAAACAGAGAGAAAGAAAAGAAATAAAAGCTATCTGCAACAGTAGACTTTCCACACTTTTACTTCATTCGATTGTGATTCGACGTGAAAGGTACTCATCACTGGGTTTGGTTTTGGGGAGACACAAATGGGTGTCTACAGAAACCAAACTTGGCACAAACAATTTCCCAATCAAGCTAGTCGTCGCCGCACACCTTGTAGTATATGAATATTTGATGCAACAAAGGGTAACTTGACGATAGCAAGAAATAACATTCACTCAATCACAAAACACACATGCCAATCAAAAGGACTTTATAAGCTTGTAATGAGGCAAAGGTGAAGGGGTAGGATAATATTTAGGAAAATGTGAGCGAAAAAGCCAACTTGGGGAGCAAAAACATAAATGCGATCAAATAATGATCAACTCCAATTGACATCACCAACTTTCTCCAAATATAATAAAGAACCAAGATTGAAATCAACTATACATCGTCATGAATAAGCTTAACATAAATGTTTTTACCTTCAACTTCACCCTCTTGAATAAGCTTGTCAACAAATTTTTCGACTACCAAAAGATCCAAAACCATTGGTTTCTCAACCAAGGACTTCACGATAATTGGTTGTTCTTCCTTCTCCACTACCTCTATATCATCATTCCAAAAAATTTCACCATCGGAATCATAGATAGATGGGAAATTATTCTCCTCTGTTGTACTTTCATTTGATGGGGAGTAAATATCATGAGTCAAATTAATGATTTCCTCCACTGAAATACAATCCTCAAAATCAACATCATTATCATCATGTATCACCTGTTGGTTAGTATATTGTTGCACAACAATTAATTCAATAGATTTTGAAATACGTTGACAATCATGCATCAATTCATTAAGTTCTTCATGCTGATTAACAATAAACTCATTCATCATATTAAAAAGTTCCCTACACTCCGATGAATTGGGTTGAGTATAATTATCCACTTGAGGTTGGTAAGAGGAATTAAAATCAGGCATATAAGACTCACTAGGGTAATAAGAAATTTCACATGAATTCATGCAATTATTATTTGAATTTTGATAAACATATGATGTATCAAACATAGAAATATTTGCATTACAATACCCAGAATTATAATCATATTGCCCCTGATAATTAAGATCATTCATCCTAAACGAATTATAATCTTACAACTCCATGATGAAAAAATCAGAGTAAAATAAAAATGAAGTATATACAAAAAAAATAATAAAAATATATACAAGTTTAGTTCAACCAAAAATAAAAGCCAAATCAGATTAATTCGTCTCCCCGGCAACGACGCCAAAATTTGGTAGGTTGTCGTACACCTGTCAAAAATAAATTCCTAACAAAACCAACTAACAATGTAGTAGGGTAAGTAGGGTCGAATCCACATAGAGATGGTTATTTAATCTAACTTCTAAGGTATGGAGAAACTAAACTATGTCACGAAATTGGGATAGAAAAATAATCTAAATTTAAATAGAAATAAATAATAAATAAAAAGACCTAGGGTTATGGTTCACCATGTTTATAGCTCTAAATCTATCAAATATCTATAACAATTCCATCAATCAATTATCTAGAGCAATTGCTAAGCCTACGGTCGGGTCTTAACGCTCTTAATTCAACATATGCAGTACGGTCGCTAAGATAATCAGAATTGCTAATTATAGGGAAGCCTCTAAAAGTAAGATCTTTCGATTCAAACTCTTATTAACAATAATTAATCAAACAATTGATCAGGTTGCAAGATTAACAATAAAACACTATCAATAGAGAAATCAATAATTAAAATATCAATAATATCAAACAAGATTCATAGTATAAACATGGATTCTCAAACCCTAGAAATAAACTACTCAAGCATGAAATAAATAATTAAAACTAAATAATAAAGAAAGCATATTTAAAATAAAGAAATAGTATTACCTCAATGAATAAAATTAATAAACTCAAGAACAATCCATGGAGTTTCCCATGAGAAAACTAGGGCTAAGAAAACAAACGTAAAATAAAAAGTATAAAAAGACCTGAGGGAAAAATAAAATCCCTTGGAGTATATATAATATTTTAAAACTAATCTAAAATAATTAAAGAAAAGAAGTAAGAAAATATAAAGAAATAAATAATTAAAACTAAGTAATAAGGAAAGCATAATTAAAATAAAGAAATAAAATTACCTCAATGAATAAAATTAATAAACTCAAGAACAATCCATGGAGAATCCATGGAGTTGCCCATGAGAAAACTAGGGCTAAGAAAACGAATGTAAAATAAAAAGTATAAAAAGGCCTGAGGGAAAAATAAAATCCCTTGGAGTATATATAATATTTTAAAACTAATCTAAAAATAATTAAAGAAAAGAAGTAAGAAAATATAAATTACATAAGTTGTAATATAATTGGATGATAGAAGATGACGTGGACCGAAGACTTGTGACGATGTGGGAATGTGGGAACAAGGCTGATTGACGCTTCAAGGGCTGCTCGACCAGACTTGCGGGCGCAGGCTGGTGGCCGCAGGCTGGCAGTAACGCTGGGCGCTTCGTGGGGGCGCGGGACAGACCCGCAGCAATAACCCGCGGGTGGCTGACAGCATTGCTTAAATTCAAACGCTTATAACTTCTGTTATAGGAAGATTCTTGAGGCGTGTGACCTATAATTGGAAAGCTCTTCAAGTCTAGTTTCCAAAGTAAATTGAATCGCTTAAATCTGATCTGTAGAACTCAAGTTATGATCAAAAGAGTGACCAAAGGTCTGTTTTGCCACTTTGTAAAACATCGTTTAACTTCGTTTCTAACTCAAATTCAATTCCGAAAAGTGCATAACAACCCTTGTGGATGCTATATTCATTCTTCATGCATATAAATCTCAAAATCAACGTCCACGAACGTGGGATCTTTGATTTATAAACTCAATTAATCGACTTCCATCCAAATATCATCCGAATCAACTCCAAACACTACGAAAGCGTCCAAATGTCTATCAAATCACCTGAAACATTAAGAAAAACACAAACGAAGCGTAATAGAGTACAAAACAAACAACTTATGAATTTACGACCAAAAAGGCGACAAAAAGACCTAAAAAGCAACTATAAACTTAGCATAAACGTGCCTACAAATCCTATATAAATGTGATTCATCACCAACCGAACTTATTTTCCCCTCTTCTTTCTTCTTTATTATTCTTCCGCCTTCTTTATTTTCCCATCTTTTTCTCTTTCCTCCATTGTTTCTCTCTCTAAAAACTCAACTTTCTCTACCTTCTCTCTCAGTTTTCTTCTTCATTTCTTACCCAAATTCAAAAATAATTACACATTCTTACTCCTCTCTTCATCCTCTACATTTCTACACCAAAATTTCCCAATTCCAATAAAAAATTTTCATACCCATTTTACTAAATGGCATCAAAGAGGGCAAGATCAATTCTCGGGGGAAGTTCTAGTTTGAGCCAACAATATGATCCGGAGTTTCAACTTCCCAGTGGTCAACCATCCGAATCACTACTACAACACAAAAGAAACGGCTCAAAAAGCTCTATGAGCGTGAGGTAATCCCTTCACGGTGGTTACACCGCCCTACTCTCGAGTCTTTAAGCTTATTTGATTATGTTAGAAGATTCATGGACGATATAGGAATGAGAAAATTTGTTGATATGCACTACCCTACGTATCGTGAATTGACATGTGAATTTCTTTCCTCTTTAAATGTTGTAAATAGTAAAAATGGGCGGAATTTGTTTTTCAGGTTAAACAATAGGAATATTAGTTTAACTTATGTTGAATTCTGTAAATTAGTTGATTTGGAATCTGAATTACCTCTCCATTGGCATGCTGAATATAAAATGGATGATGTTTACCGTGTTTTAACTTGTTTTTCGGCCCCTAATGCTCAACATGCTACTGCCCGACCTATCCATCACCCTGTTCCTAAATTATGGCAAAGATTTTTGGGTGTTTGTTTCTTAAGTAGGAACGAACCACATAACGCCCAAACCAACGAACTAGCTGTAATTGGACATTATGTGTTTGGGTATGGTAAACTGAACATGGGTAGATATATTTTTCACCACCTTAGTAGATATGCCACGGCTAGTACCCCTATTAGGTTAGGAGGCCTAGTTACTAGGATATCACACAGAAAGTCAATTTTGTTGATAGTAGGCATCACGGTCTCACAAACTTTGGGGCAGACACTTTTATGAACATTAGCCACCTTGAGAACTTGGGTTAGGTTAGATTTGATGGCCAACAAATCCCCCATTAGTGTGTTAGGTTAGGAGTTGAGCAACCTTTACCTATATTTTCCTTGCCTAACCCTGACTTGACTGCCTTTCCCCCTGGGATAGACTCTTACACTTGTGATATGTTAGTTGCCCACGCCCGGGGGAAAGCACAGCCAGTTCCACCACCCCAGCCTGAGCCCGTGGTAGCACCATCACCACCACGTATGCCTCGCATACACCCACCTCCTCCTAGGACTGACTCTAAGACAGTTTGGGACCTACAGAGTATAGGTCAGGCCTTAGGACTTATAGAGCATTAACAGGGTGACCTTAGGAGGATGGTTGGTTCTCTAGATTCACAATTAGGGTACCTTAAGAGGAACCAGGGTAGAGCCCTGTAATGTACGATGATTATGCTCGTCGGGGTAATATTCCCGACGTTGCTATTTACCCTAATTGGTTTCGGCCCCCACCCCAGGGATACGATAGAGATCCCACCTCCCGTGGTATTTATACCAACTATTCATATTTCCACGGGTATAGCCAGGACATTCCTTTTGGGGGACCGGCAAGGGGGGTTTCACCCTAAATGTTTCGGTGGTAGCTCTTCTAGTGTAGGTGGTGCAGGTGGTAGCGGTGTAGGATTCGGCTCCATGGATGAGGATGATGAGGATTAGCCATGTTAGGCTAGTTCCCGAGCCAATGAGGACATTGTCTGATCTTGGCTTTGGGGAGAGTTATGGATTTGATATCTTTCTTCTTCTTTTTCTTTTATTTTTGGTGTATTTTAGTATAGATTTATTTCTTTTTAGTTTAGTTTTATTGCTTTGATAAAAATGGAAAAATACAAAAAAATTGAAAAATAAAAAAATACAAAAATACGTTCCAATGAATTGTAAATCATGCTTCCCTGTGCCTCATACTTAAAAATTATTTTGATTCTCGGTATATGACGATAAGCATTGTGGATAGGTTAGCCATGATTTGAAGTTTGATTGCTCGAATGCCTTAACATGCGTTAATTTTGCCTAACTACTTGTGAATATAGTGCTTGACTAGTTAATTTGGTAAGGAATGTGTGTTAGTTCCTAGTATGTCAATGAATTTGAGTATTGGTTTGCAACTCTGAGTAATGTTTGTATGACTCATTATTATGCACATTGCGGAGGACGAAAGCATTTGTTCTTTTAGGTGGCCTTTAGGTGATTGTAGATACGTTTGTTCTTTTCTTGCTACCCATGTTGTTGCCTTGACTTTTTGTTGTTTATTAGCCACATTAGAAGCCAATTTTCCCCATTGGTTACTAGTCCCAAGCTTCGCTTAAGGAGCTATTAGTGAGTGAGGTGAGGGAGTTTTGTGGTGTGCATATTATTTGCACAATTTGGGTGGATATGAGGAGTTATTTGTTCTTGATTGTGGTTTATTTTTTATGATCTTGAAAGTTGAATTTATTGGAAAAAATAAAGCATGATAGAAAATAGAGAAGTTCAAGAAAAAAAAAGTGGAAAAAATAAGTGAACTTCAAAAGACAAAAAAGAGCAAAAGGAAAAAAAAAAATTGTTTAATGTTCAAATGTTCTAATTGAAGGTTGATCAAAAGAAAGAAAAAATAAGGTGAAGAGTTCCAATGAAAAAAAAAATCAAGTGTGGAAGTTAAAGTTTGTTTTTCACTCAAGTTTACATTGTTATATTTTTGTGAGTGAAATTGTAAGTGTTATATGATTGGAGTTGTATTGTGAATTTTTGGTGGAGTTGAGATGTATTGGAGATGATTGGTCATTATTCATTTTTTTATCTCGGTTTTATTAGGATTTGGCTCCCTTGAGCATGTATTTACTTTCACATTTTCCCAAATTTATCCTACCTTTTACCCTAGCCTTACATTACAAGATTTACAGACCTTCCAACCTTTGTGCATAGAGTCGTGTGAATGTGAAATTAGTTGTTTATCAATGCAAGGAATGACTTGAAATATTCTGAGTCGACTATTTAGGTTGAGTGTATGTTTTCTTAAACACACGAGAGTGTGAGTTGGGAGGGCATTGTTCAAAATAAAGGGGTGGTTGGAGAGCGATCAAGTACATCTTTTACTCGCCACATAAATGAGAGTTGAGTGTGTGAGCACTAGTCTTGAATTCTACATGCTCTTGTGGCTGTTTTGCTCTATTTGACAATTGTTAGGGAGCATCAGTGTAATACCCCATATTTTCATACGTATTTTCTAATTAATTAATTAAGAATTATTTTATAAAAAGGGTATTTTAGTAAATTCATTATTTGGAGCCAAAATAATATTTGAATTTTGACGTCAAATATAAGTATATAATCATTTGAATAATTAATTATTTTCAGATTTCTAAATTAATAATATAGGTTTAATTATCTTTTTTTAAGGTCGGTCCATACTTTATTATACTAACTATTTCAAGAGAAATATCTAATATACATTTAACTAATTTTGATATTATCTTCTCTTATTCTCTTCTCTTATTCAACTATTATCATAATTATTATGGGGGATTTATAAGTAATTATTATGAGTAGTTTTAATTATATAAAATCAGATTTTTAATAATGTTTATGTTGAAAGGTTCATGTACATATAGTTGGGAGGTTTTAATTTAACTATTTGTGATTATTTGTTAACCTTATATTGATTAAGGTTTATATTTATTTGTAGGGTGTGTTCAATCAAGGTTCTTGAGGTTCTTTTTGTGTGGTTTTTCTAGCAAGGATCAAGGTACATTTAGGTGGCTAGATACCTTTGAAAGTAATTGGTTTGAATAATACGTTTTACATGATTTGATTGGTGATTGAATTAAATTGATTTTGAAATAAATTATGTTTGAAGGTATTTATTTTAATAAAAGTATTTGAATGATTGATTTTTAAATCATTTTTTAATGGTTTGGATTACTTATCGTGTTTAAATAATATGGGGAACTATTGGATATTAAAAGGATTTATTGAACCATTGAATTATTATTATTAATGCTTTATAAGCATGTTAGTAATCCCACTATGCGGATTTGATTTATTGATAAGGCCTTGGACTTTGTATGATCGGGTCTTTCCTCAAGAATAGCCTTGTAATATAAGGAGACTAGCTTGGGGGTGTGCACACTTGGGTGAGGAATTGGATTAAAAGGAATTGGTTCTTAATAAAGGAATTGGTTTTATTAAATATTATATTGAATATTGAATCATTGGAATCGGTTTTGGAATAATGTGTTTTGAATTTATTGGATTAATTATTGGAATTGGTTTTAAAAAGCATGTTTGCAAATAAATTGAGTTTACACTATCATGCACTTATCGTACTTAGCTTATTTTGCTAATCCGTATTTCTTATTTGTTTTGGTTCGCCCTGTTTACCGTAATGGTAAACAGTGTTGACTATTTTCAGGTGGCGTCATGAATGAGCATATGGGAGTCCAGGGATTTGCTTCACCTAGTTTAGGAATGTTGGTCTTGTCTTTATTTTTGAGCACTCATAACAATGTTACTATTTTTATAAGTATTAATAAAAGAAAGTTGAGTTTCCGCTGCAAGTTTTGTTGTTGAGTTAAGTATTTTGAGTAGTCTTGCGTAATCACGCGGCGGTAATACGCCCAAGTCTATCTCTACGGTATAATTATACGTATTATACTTGTATTTCCGTAGAGGGAGATTTGGGGGCGTTACAATCAGTGATTGGATGGATGAGATTGATGTTGATGCATGCTTGTTGGATTTGCCTTGAATTGGTTGTTCTTGATTTTGACTATTTGGGATGAGGCATGTATTTATTTATTCATTGATGAAATTTTTGCTTAGGGACAAGCAAAGGTTTCGCTTGGGGGAGTTTAATATGTCTATTTCATATAGTATTTTACCCCCGTCCCTTGGTCATAAATGGTAGTGTTTTGGCTCTTTAGAGCCAATTTTATTAATAATTTGTGTTTTTTAGTATTTTCGTAATTTTGGTTGAGTTTTGTAGGGAATTGCACTTTTAGAGCATTTTCCCGGGATTTTATGGAACGAATACGAGCTTGGAGGAGCACGATCAGTTTTCGTAGCCCAGGGCTGGTTAGAGTCATCAAATCGGTGATTAAGGGCTCGACATTTGAGATCCCAAGGCATTGGGCCAAGTTATCAAGGCCCAATCAAGATTCCAAGAGCCTCGCCCATCCGGATAGAGATCCGCCCGAAGGCGCGCCCAGCCGGGCGGGGCGGAAGAAGAAAAAAGTCCTTTGCCCGAGCTCGCGCCCGGCCAGGCGCGAGAGAAGTCTTCTAATGGAAAAAGGAGGGCCTGATCGGGTGGTGTGGCGCCCGACCGGGCGCGTGTCTCTGATAAGGGTTTGGGCGTCTGTCAGTTTGTTTAAGTTTAGGAATTTCTTACTTAATATAAATACGTTTTCGTTAAGAAAGTTTAGCATCTCATTTTATCTCTCTTTTACCTCTTTTTTTAGTTTTTTTCTCTCTAATTAGTTTTATTTTCTCTCTCTACAACTCTACTCTTTGTTCTTGATTCAACTCGTTATTTTTTTTAACTTTGGTAACGATTTCTTCTCTATTAATTTCAGTAATTTTATTTCTTTATTTCATCATGACTTGTTTAATTGCTTTGATTGGTTAAGATTTAATTATGCGTGAGTAGTTTTCTTTCTAGGGTTTATGGGGATCCATAAATAATATGAAGGGGTAATTTATTGTTGTTTATTATCAATGCTTGATTAATTTCCTATTGATTGATTTAATGTTACGCGACTAGTAGATCTTTTATGTATGAGTTTAGCAATATTGATTCGAGATTCGAGAGATGAGAATTGATATTTAGGCTTAGTTTCAATAGGCATGTTAATTTATAAATGGTTAAGTCGAGATTCGAGAAATAAGATTTAATACCGGTAGATTAATTCTGTGATTGTAATACGTAGCGAAAGCCCTTTTTGATCTGGTTAATTGATGCATTGATGATTGATTGTTATGTTTTACCCTGGAATATCGTTTATTGGGGAACCTATGCCCTAGGTCTTTTATTTATTGATTTTCTCTATTCTTATTCTTCCCTACTTTTACTTTCCATAGTTTAGATTCCTTTTACCGTAATTTTATTTGTTACTTAATAATTTAGATTTCTTAGATTAATTAGGAATAGAAAGACTTGTTTCCCTGTGGATTCGACCCTACTTCCTTATCTGCATTAGTTAGAGATTTAGGAATTACTTTTAATTGGGTGATACGACTTTAGCCTGTCAAGTACTCATTCTTAAGGCGTTCATGAAGGTGATGGGGAAGGAATATCATAGCTTTAGCTTTGTCGTCTCTTGTTGTTGTATTATTTTCTTTAGCCTTGTCCTTTTGCATCTAGATGTATTTCAGCAACTAACACCCAAGACAAATAGCTGTTTCCAGTAATATCAAGAGCAACAAATTCAAGTTTTGTAAGGTTTGACATGATTCACTGATATATATAAAACAACATTACAAATTAGGAGGCCGTTTAAAAACAACATACTTGCATTGTACCATAATGATTATCTATGACATTTAGAGAATAAACATGTCAGGTTGATCAAATCGAACAAATAGAATACTATTTAATTATTAGATATAAAATTTATAATACTAGTATTAATCATGTAATGTGAAAATATAATCATGAACATGTTATCAAACACGCACAGTATGTTAGATAATCGTTAAATTGTTTTATAATATCAACATACGAGATGTAAGCCCGTGCGATGCACGGTTTTTAAATATTTCATTTTGTATATTTTTTTTTGTAATTTCTTAATATTTTTTGTTTTTATTTTCTATTCTCTTATTTTAACATTAATTTAAGGTAAAATATTTTGTTAACTTTTAAATTATTCTTATTCAGATTTTACGTATATATAGAACTTGAATTTATAAATTGAAACAAATATTATCTCATTCGCCAGATAGTTAGATAAATTCATTAAATCAAAATATATTTTTTAATTTCTAATTATTTGTTAAAATAATAGTTCGTATAAATCCTAATGTAAAAGATAATATAAAAGATAATTTTTGTTTTTTTTCATATTTTAAATCTTAAATTACTATTTTTTGTTTTCAGTTCTCAAATTTCATTTGTTAATTTTTTCTTAAATGGCGATTGAAAATTAAAATTCTAAATTAATATATAAGTCTAATTTTTCATTGGTCGAAATATTACTTTTTCTTATGTGGCGTGCGATGCACGAGTTTTTTTTATACATTTTGTATATAAATATTATTTTTTGGTGATCTCTTAATTTTTTTTTTTGCATTATAAGTTTTAAAATTTTGTATGAAAGTATCATATCATCAGATATTTACATAAAACTATTAACATCAAATGATAATTTATATTTTTAAAATATTAAAATACTACCTCTGCTTTTTATTACTCGCAACAAATTCCTTTTTTGGAAGGTTCACATTACTCGCAACAACTTACTTTCTTTCCTTTTATGGTAGGTTTTTTTCTTATAAATTTACCATTTCACCCTTACTTATTTTATAACTCACAACATTACTACTCCTAATCCCCACTCTAAAAGATTCCCTCCCTCACTTTCTCTCTCCTGCACATGGACCACTTCCCTTTCCCTCCCTTTTAACTCCCCTAATACTTTACCCCCTCCCCTTAATTAATCCCCCTTCAATCTTTTGCCTCGGCCTCCGCATTCTTGTACTTTGTTGCGAGTAATAAGCGGAGGTAGTATAATTTTTAGTTTTTTAAATAATATAAATCCTAATATCTAAAGATAATTTTTAGTTTTTTTTTTTTTTTTGATAACAGATAATTTTTAGTTTTTGAACAAATAAAAATGATAAAATTTAGTGTTCATAAATAAATAAAATCCTAATAAATTACTATTCGTCGTTTTTACCTACGTGGCAAAAATTTAAAATTTCACTCGTCACTTTTGTTTAGGTGGCGAGTGATTTTTTTAAATTCTAAAATAAAATAGAAATCTAATTTTTAATTGGTTGAAAATATACTTTTTCTTATGTGGCGCTCCCAATATAATTTTTAGTTTTGGAACAAATAAAAATAATAAAATTTAGTGTTCTTAAATAAATAAAATCCTAATAAATTACTATTCGTTGTTTTTACCTACATGGCAAAAATTTAAAATTTCATTCGTCACTTTTGTTTAGGTGGCGAGTGATTTTTTTAATTCTAAAATAAAATAGAAATCTAATTTTTGATTGGTCGAAAATATACCTTTTCTTATGTGGCGCTCCCAATGCTCTCCAAAAATGCCTACTTTATTTATATATATTAGATTAAATGCAAATGTATGGTCTATCATGTAAAGATAATTATATTGAAGTAACTAAAACTGTCACCTAATTGGTTTTATCATGCAAAAAAGAATTATCATGCAAAAATATCAAATTATGTGAAACATGTACATAAAGTTATCTAAAGCAATTGACACCCAATGGGAAAAACTCTTCATATGATAAATAATTACAAAACAAATCAATGATTATTGTTTCATAATAAACAATATCAGATTTCAACATGAAAACAAAATTAAATTCGGTAATTGTACTTATAGAACCTAATGCAAATTAACGGTAATAATTAACATCTAGAATATTCAACTAATTTATTATTGGATCAAAATAACATAATATAGTATATGCAGTTCTTTAATAGTTATTGAGATCTAATTTAATTGGTTGCGGTAAGGTACATAACCATAATTCATAAACATCTTGATCATGTATAAACAAGATCTAATAGAAATTGAGGCAGTGAGTATATAATCCTAAGCAAAATCATGTTCATACATCATTTAAAACGATGCTACAATAATCAAATGATGAATAATATAATTAGCAGTGCACACGAGTCAACAAAGCTATGGAATTATAATTTTGCAAGCCAATGTCTTTGTTCAATCAGGTAAAGCTTTGGTGCTGATAACGTGTTAAATATGGAAGAGAAATATAGAGAGATTAGAGAAATATTTTTACATTTTGTATATTCTTCCATCTAGTACGGAATATATATACATGTATAATATCTAGAGTTCCATCAACATATAAGATCAAATACCCAACTCTAGAGTATTCTAGATAGTACATGGGATAATAGTCATCCACATTTAGATATTTCATAACAAATCTGCTTTTATCAATTTCTCAAAATGATTATTTTATTAAACTTAAAAATTATTTTCACTAATCCTTTACTATTTTTGTTCTTTGTATTAATGATTTTTTTTATAAATATATACCCATTTTCATTGTACATGTGTCATTATTTATATTAAAAAAAATTCCACAATATATGACTCATTTTTTTCTTACCAATTATTTTATCTTCCCAACATAATATAAATTCAAAGGTTAGAATATGAATTTTTTTAAAATAAATAAAAGTGAGAAAATCGATTACCAAAACGCATTAATGACATTTATCTTCTCAAAAACACTCTTTTATGTGATTTGTTGCAAAATTCATAAGTTTATAATATAAAATTAAAAAAAAAATCTCTTTTTAATGCTAAATCACCCAAGTACTAATCTAGTTAATTATTATTTTATTAAACTTAAAATATTGTAATTGTATGTTATTTGAATAAGATGAAGGGAACATGACCTTAAAGAAATGGTCACTTCACCTATTATATGTTGTACATAGATTATTTTCGTTGAATTGACATTATTTTTATCGAACGTAAATTACTTTTGCTAAAGTTAATATATTTTTACTAAGCTTAAATCATTTTTACTGATTAAAACCTATTTTAACTTATTTTCTTTTACACTTATTCTTTTAGATTACTATTTTTAACGGATTAAAAATTATTATATTTGCTAAATTTAATTTATTTTTGCTTAACTTAATTTATTTTTGTTGAACTTAAGTTCAATGTTTATTTGAGAAATTGAGAGTATATGTTTATGGATGTAATTATGATGATCATTTTTTATATATGTCAATATTGTGGAGATTTGATATTCATTTTTCATTAATGTTCAAATATTAAACTTTAATTTATTTATTAAAATTTTATGTTCATTTTTAAATTTATGTTTTTCATGTTTATTGATTTATTATATATTCATATCATAAAGTAAGTATTTTTATTTTGAAACAGTATTAAGTTAATTTTTATTTTGAAACAGTATTTTTTATTTTGAAACAGTATTATGTTCATTTATGTATGTAATAAGGATTTATTGTCTTGTTATAATTTTTTAACGGTCGTTTGATGTTCTTTTTTTCCAAACCTCTTCAATGAAATCAAAATATCTGCCAAGTAAGTTACAACATGTTCATTTTCATGTTAAAGGATATTCATTACTCCATACCTAGCTAAGATGCTGAATTCACTTTTTGAAGTCATCAACATTATTAATTGATTTTGATTTTGTCAAAATTAGTATATGATCGAAAAGTTTTTCTTTTGCTAGATGTTCAAAATTATGAAATTGAATGTTCATTTAATTACCTTTATAAAAAAAAGGTGTTTATTTTCATTTATCATTAATTCACTACTAAAGAATAATTAATTGATTGGATGCCACATCTATGTTAAACATTGTGAATTTGAAGAAAAACACCATGAATTTGAAGAAAAACACCATGAATTTGATGTCCGCGTCAGCGTCTGACCAAAAGGGTAGTTCTAGAACTTCGCGAAGAAGTGGGGAAGTCTTCGAATCTTCTTTTGACATCTGCAAGGTGTTGTTGTCCATTGTTGATGATATGATGTCGTATCGTAGGGCTATGTTTAGGTTCTTCTTGGTGTTGAATAGACCTTCATTTGGGGAAAATTGGGAGCCCTAATTCATGGAAAATTTGAAGAAATTGAAATGAACATAATTAGGGTTTTTGATTGAAGATCGGAAATTCAAAAGGGAAGGAACAAGAGTTACAGTGAATGTGCATGTGGTTGAAGATTTGGAGATTTCAATTTTTGGGTTAATTCTCTGAACTTTTTTCTTAGAACGTAGCAATTATCGGGTTAGGTCCTGTTCACTTCATATTATAAAATAAAATTCAGTATACTATTTCCAAATCAATAAAAATAATTTCAGTTAAATACAAATAAGTTCAGAAGAATAATTTTGATTCGGTAAAAATAATTTCAATTCGCTTAAATTCAGTAACTATCAAGAAGAAATATAATAGAGAATCAGTTATAAAAAATTTTATTTCAGTAAAATTAATTTTAGTTCAGTAAAAATAATTATAGTTCAGCAAAATAAGGCCGGTGAAGTGAACAGGGTCTTAGTCCTAATATTAATTGCAAATTATAAATGCCTAAAAGTTTCAAAAAAAAATTGATTCAAAATAAAAACTTCAATATAATTAACCCCAACAACTATAATTTAGTTACAAAAATTATAAGAGCGATACTTCATCCAAATGACGTGCCCTGTCGAACACCGTGTTAGACACTGCCACTCAGCTCGTTGGACACATGACGATACGTCTCGGACCTTATCCTACTATTATAGGAGTTGTTCAACTTTTTTAAATAAAGTAAGATAAATAAGGTAATTGTTAAATAATATGAGTGTCTTTATATATAGTATGAACTAATAAGAGGAGGATTAACAAATATATGGTTAGATTCTTTTTTTTTTAACATATGATATGAATTTTATCATCCCGTACCCATGTCTCTTATTTTAAGATAGATGTTTTATTGTATCTGTATCATACCCTTATATGTTCAGCACCCGTTCTTGTGCAACCTAGGTAGCAACTACTGTAAAATTAGTTGCAAAATTTTCGACTACTAGCCTATTTCAGTCACAAAATGCGACTTAAGATTATGGTTATTGCAAATATCGCTCGCAAACTAGCGACCACATAGCAACTACAATAAATTAGTTGCAAATTTTGCAAGTACTCGTCTCTTTTAGTCTCAAAAATATTTTTTACGGCTAAAGATTATGGATGTCCCAAATATCACTCGCAAATTAGCAACCGCATAACAATTATTGCAAAAGAAGTTGCAAAATTTGCAACATCTCATCTCTTTCAGCTGCAAAAATATTTTTTACGATATTAGGGTAGTCATAAATATCAGTTGTTGATTCCCCTTTTTCTAGTATTCTTGTAGTGAGATGTCCAAATTTGCTAATGTTAAGTGTTTGATTGGGACTCACCCAATAACCTTGTCTGCACATTGCATATATTTTGGTATAGATAGCTTGTGCATAGCGCTAATATTTAGACTTTCAAATAAGGTATTGAACAATTACGCTATGTTTACTTCATTTGATTTTTTCTTAAATTATTTTATTTGAACTTAAAATTTTCATCTAATTTATTTTTCCTAAATTATTTGGTATAAAGCCCAATCTTTGTTTCTTCAGAGTTTTTTTTTTTAAAAAAAAAAGTTTAAAATAACACTTCTGCCTTTTTATAAAAAAAATTATGTCTAGAAAGACGGGGTTTTCGATAACCTTATTGAAAGACAGTTTTTCGATCTCTTTCGAAAGTCAAAGTGTGTCTTATCTCGTCCTCTTTTTGAGACACACTTTTTCATAAATCTAACGTATTGTTGTAAAATTGCTTTGTTTTGTTGATGAAAAATTATATAAGTTGCAAAACTTATCAATTATTTGTAAATAATTAGATGAATCAAATGAAACTATCATCTCGACTACAAAGAATCATTAGATTTTCTCTTTCGATTTAACAAAGTTGTATTTTCCAGTGATACAAACGAGAACTCGTTCACAATGCAAGATCTACTTGACGATCGTAATTTTACGAAGAAATGTTTTATTTCATTCAAATGTGTTATAGATTGGTTATTTTTTTTATATAAATGACGTATGAACTTTTATTGATATATTAATTTTACTACTAAATATGATGTTTAGCCATACGGACCCAAAATTATCGTTTTTGATTCATTAGTGTTCGTAAACAACTTGCATTGTTAAAGTTTTATTGTAAGCTTATTTATGTTCAAATATAAGTCATTTACAAGTCATTCAACCTTGAAAAATATTTTCTATTTTAAAGCGTTTTTTTCTTAAGTATCCTTGTATATATAACTAGTTTAAGTCCCGTGCAATACACGACTATTATTAAATTTTATTAAGAGTGTTTGTATTAAATTTTATAAAAAGTTGTACTGATAATATTAATTCAAAAATAAATATAATCTAATTTTATATGTAGCTATACTAATGTCAAGATTAGTGACAATTACACTTGGTTATTGAAAAAAAAGGAGTTTATGAGGTTTTATTTAAAATAAAATAAAATTCTAAGGATAGTACTCGCTCATGTTGCATCATTATTGATACGACTTTTAAGATTAGCAAATAAAGTGTATAGATGTGTTAATATTTTATTTTTAATTGAATTAAACATTATTGTTAAAGTATCAAAATGGAAAGAAAAAAAAATTTAATAGTATCATCAAAAACTAAGACAATATAGAGCAGTATTGTTTTATATATAACTAGTATAGTATTCGTGCAATTGCACGGTTTTAAAAGCTCTAAGTATCAAATCTCACAAAATCAACTAAGGTTAGCTTAATGCATAATAGTGAAATACTTTACATTAATTTATTATTCATTACAATAAAGTGTACCCGTTTTATCACAATATCATCGTAAATATAATTCAATGTTGAATAAAAAAGTTTAGAAATTGATTAAAAAAAAATGTTTATGACACTTACAAATTTTCGAATGTTTTTTTTTTATTTGTCTTCTTAAAATATACTTCGTATAAAGTATAACTTTTCAAATAATACTATAAATATTATAAAAATTTTATTTAAAGAATATATTATACCATATTTAATTAGCCTTACATATCCTCTATTTTCCAATAAACCCTATTGCATATCTATTTCGTGTTTGTTCTCAATCTCGTACCCGCCCTAATGCAACCTATTATTTCATTTTCCATTGGTACTTCTAATGATTATCGTACATGTACCGAACTTGCAACACGCACCTGTGTCCTTAAGGGTACTAAATACATTGATATATAGTTTTATTATATTTGAAAATTATTTTTTAAGACTTTACTTAAAATTAAATAAGTTTGATGAATTTTTGGATGATTTTTTTGTCTTCTTAAAATATACCGTATTTCGTATAAAGTAAAAAATTTCAAATAATACTGTAAATATTATAAAAGTTTTATTTAAAGAATATATTATACCATACTTAATTAGTCTTACTCTTATCCTCTATTTTCCAATCAATCGTATTGCATACCTGTTTCGTGCTCGTACTCAGATCAATCACGTACCTGTTCTAGTGCAACCTAGTATTTCATTACCCATTGGTGCTTTTAATAATTATCTTATACTTGTATAGAACACGCAATACGTACTTGTGTCCTTATGGGAATTAAGTACATTGATATATAGTTTTATTATACTACGTATTTAAAAAAAAATTCAAGACTTTGCTTTAAATTTAATAAATTTGATGAAATTTTGAATGAATTTTTTGTCTTTTTAAAATGTACATTGTATAAAGAAAAATTTATCAAATACTATTGAAGATTTTATAAATATGTTTTTACATAATATATTATATCATACTTAATTAGTCGTACCCGTATCCTTTATTTTCTAATTGACCGTATTGTGTATTTGTTTTGTGTTCGTACTCGATTTCATACCCGTTTTGGTACAACCTATTATTTCATTTCCCATTTACATACATAATGAAAATACCGATTCAATTCTTGGTAAGGTAAGTATTTTCTCTTTGAAATTTCTTAGTATTGAATTGATATTTAAAAATGAATATGTTATTGTTTTTATCTTTTTTTTTCCTTAATCCATCTATAATTATTATTAATAAATTTAAAATTAAATAATAAAGACATTCTATAGTGCCATATAGAGTAAAGATAAAATACAGTCCCTTAACTCTTGTATTTGTGCACTTTTAGTCCCTCTAAACTCTTTTGTGCACTTTTAATCCCTCAACCACCTTGTTTGGTGTTTGTAAGTCCAAAGTTGAGGGACCTAGCCTAGTCAGCAAAAGTTGAGGGACCATAACTCATTTTTTTTCTTTTTTTTACCTTAAGAATTTATTAAAAAATAAATCTTTTAATTAATCTCCGCCTCTCTCCTCCCTTCTCATTCTCTCTCCTCGATTTTTGAAGTCCAGCGCCACCCACCCTAGGGCTTTTGATCAGATTCGACCATCATCAATTAATGGTTTTTTAGGTTGACTTCGACCATGAAAACTCCAGAGATCTGGGGTTTTCATGGTCGAATTTAATCATATAAACCAAAAGTTGAAGATTTCATAAGGTATGTTGAGGAATTTTTTTTTAATCTTTTGGGTAGTGGTGGTCTGGTGGTGCGTGTGGTGTATGTGGTTGTGCGTGTGTGATGGTGCTGGTGGTGGTGCACGTGGTGTTGGTGGTGGTTCGTGGCTTAGGCTGGGTTTGTGGTGGCTATAGGCTTAGGCGGGTTTAGGGTTAGGGTGGGATTTGTTTTTAATTGTTTGGGTAGTGGTGCTGGTGGTGCGTGTGGTGGGTATGGTTGGTGGTGCTGGTACAGGGCTACAACAATGGGGTCTAAGGAGTGGCAGGGGAAGGAAAATTCGAGTGACAGAAAAGGGCAAAATCGAAAATTAGACCAACAACAAGAAAAGAGATAATCTGCCATTGTTACAAGTGAAGCTCTTCGTCGAGAGGTTTCTCATCAGGTTGAGATTTTAAGCAACACCTATTCGTGGACTGAAGTCAATAGAGCCGCCGCTAAGTGCGCTACTCATCTTCTTGCAGAATTGACGAAAAATGGTATGATTTTACCTATTAGTTGAATAATTTGGGTTGAATTCATGATTTTGTGATAAATTAGGGGTTTTGATTTGTATGATCGATTGATTAGTGGAGTTTATTGAATTTTATGGTGCTGGTGGTGCGTGTGGTGGGCGTGGCTGGTGGTGCTGGTAGGTGGGGAGATGAGCTTCGTAGGTGGGGGAAAGGGAGTAAGTGTGGGAAAGGGGTAGGTGCGGTCGTCGTGTCGGCGCCGGCTGCCGACAGGGTGAGGGTGGCTGGTTTTTTTTATTACTTTTTAAACAAATAATTAAAAGATTCATTTTTAAAAAAAATTCTTAAGAAAAAAAATGAGTTATGATCCCTCAACTTTTGTTGACTAGGCTAGGTCCCTCAACTTTTGGTTAGAAAACACCAAAAGTGGCGGAGGAAGGACTAAAAGTGCACAAAAGAGTTCAAAGGGACTAAAAGTGCACAATACAAGAGTTGAGGGAGCGTATTTTACCTTTACTCGTGCCACATACGTTCTATATGTTATAGACTTATAGACTATTGATAAATTTCTTTATTTTGGAATTATTAAAATTATATTGTCATATTCATATATATGACCATTTCATATTTTCCTAAAAAAAAAAAATTAAAAAAAAAAAACTATTTCATATTTCCTTAAATAATTCACCTAAATGCAAAAAAATTTAATTTCTAATAAATGATTTAATTTTCCATATTTTCTTCAAAAAAAGCATATTGACGTTATTGTGGAATTATTCTCCTAGATGCAAAATATTTAATATGCAATATATAGATGAGTTAGAAACTCATAATTTAACGGGTCAAAAATTTATGCATGTGCTATAAGGAGTACTTTTAGTCAGACATTCTATGGTAAATAATATCTTTCACATCTTGATTTTTTGTCAGGGATGTATATCAGTAGATGTTAGCATTAATAGTAAATTGTAAATATTGTGTGCACAAAAAATCCTATACTACTTTGTACTGTTATAGATGAAAATATTGCATTTTGTAAGTGATATTGCTATCATATACCAAATTATTTTTTTAACAAAATATAATAGATTAATCATACTTATCGAAATAAGTCAAAACATGTGAAAGATATTATTTTAAGATAAAAAAATAATAATAAAATGGAATAAATGGTGTCAAATATATTGCAATATATAATTAAAAATACTATAAAAAATTTCTTTATAATGTAAATGAGCGGGAAAATATGAATGACAGAGTGCCATGTGTTAGTTTTGCATCTAGGCGCCCTTTGTTTTAGTATAGATACTAGGTTAGATCCCGTGCCATGCACGGTAATTTCAATATTTATTATTAGTTTAATACAATCATTTTACTATAAAAAATAATATCAAATTGCAAAATAGATTGAAAGTTCAATAATTACAATTTTTTTTAAATCATTAAAGAAAACGGAGGAAGAAATGCATGCACGACTAATAAAAATAACTATGGATTACATTACAAAGTTATAGATAAGATTACATTATTGTATTATATGACTTTGTTGTATTATATGACTTTGTTCCCGTCATAAAATAAATAAATAAATCTTTGTTGAATGTGTAAAAATGAATATACTTGCCAAATAGAAAACAAATATTATTGTTAAGTAAGTATTAAATTAAATACTTCTCTAAGAAGCTTTGGAAAAACAAAAAAAAAAAAAAAAAAAAAACCTTTTGGAGGGAAAATTTTTAACCAGGTTATGACAAGTGTCATTTTTGGTTTCGCCTTTAGTATAGATATATTGATAGATATTTACCTGATATACTTTTTTTTTAAATATTTAATATAAAATACTACGTATATGTAAAAATATATTAGTTGGGTATATGTGGAGAATTATTATTGTTAAGAATTTTAATTCAAAGAAAGATATCTTGGATTACTATAAAATAATTACCTAAATGAATCTGCGTAAAATAAGAAAGTAAAATGGGCAGGAAAAGTTATAACCAAGAGATGACATGTATTATTCCTGATTTCGCTTTTATTTAGTATATATAGATGAATCTGCGTAAAAACAGAAAGTAAAATGGGCAGGAAAAGTTATAACCAAGAGATGACATGTATTATTCCTGATTTCGCTTTTAGTATATATAGATTGTTTTTTTTTATACTGGAAATCAAAGTTTTTGTCGATAGTGGAAGTTTTAGTTATTATTGTTTTGGCTTGTAAAAGCATATAAAGCATTTTTTTTTTATTTTTTTGAAAAGATATAAAGCTCACTTTATTCATAATTAAATGAAACTCCCTCCGTTCATGCGGGGTGAACAAAGTAGAGGAGAGAGGAAAGAAAAAATAATAATAAGTATTGAAAAACCATTAAAATAGTAAAAAAATAAAATAATAAAGTACAATATCACATGGGAAAGTAAGGACTTTTGAGTATTAAAATTGTAAAATAAAGATAATTTTGTATGAATTAAAAGGAAAATATACTAAATGTAAAGAAGAAAACGGAACACCTTAAATAGAAATGTAAAAAACAAATGGAACGGAGGGCGTATGAACTTAATTTCCGTAGATAAGAAGCAGAAATAACAAAGAATTTATATCTCTCCTCTTCTCTCCTCCTCTCTTTTCCTTCTATTGTTTCTCCAAATCTTGGCTATTTAGGTCGCAAATAGTCTAATTTCCTTCGAAAATTAGACTATTTTGGACCATTTTCCCTTAATTTTCTTTCGTTTTGTTATTTAGGTTTCAATAAATCTACACAAGTAGTGTAGATATTTGTCCGTCTCCCTATAGTGGAGTCGTTAGTTTTTGGTAGTTTTGTTGTTTGTTTATGTTTAGGGTTTGTTTGTGTGTTAGGGTTTATCAAAAAGGTAATCATCTTTTGCCTTGTTGTCAGTTCGTTGGTAAACATTTGTTCGGGATCGCAACGGTTGTCAAGTTTTCAAATGTGTTCAAAAGAATCAAATGAAAACCATCCTTACGGATTCAACAAATTGTTCGACCGTCTCTCCAAAAAAAGACTGTATATTTTCAACGATGTGTTCGAGAAATGTACACAGTGCAAGATCTTTTCAATAATCGTAGCTTTGATAAAAGAAACTCTAATTTGATTCAATTTTATGTGTTTGTTAATTTAGATTTCATTTGTAGATGTCGGGTGGTTTTTTATTAATGAATTGATTTGTTAAAAAAAATGATACTTTCTCCATTTCTTTTTATTTGACACGTTTCTTTAGTCACATTTGCCAATGCACAAATTAAATTATTAATATCTTTAATTACCGATAAGCAAAAATTATAAAAAGTTGATATTATGAAAATATATATACATTGTGACGAATCTAACAAGATCCCACCTGACTATATTTTTCCTTACATATAAATCACACAACATGGTCATAGGGAGGTATGTAAATAGTGCTAAAGTCAAAACGTGTCAACTAATAAAAAAATAGGTAGTATTAACTTGATTTAAAGTGGGCTGAAAAGTAGATTTATAGGGCTTTCCAACGATATATTATTTGTCTTAATCTGAGTTTGGGATCAAAAGTTATGATAAAAACAAAAAATGCAAAAAACTGCAAAAAAAAAAAAAAAAAAAAAAAAAAAAAAAAAAAAAAAAAAAAAAAAACCTTTAAAATTCCAAGGGAAGGAAATGCCTTGAATTTTCGAATCTCCTAGGGACTTTTGAAAATTCTAGGCGTTTATCCTCTAGAGTTTTGAAAAAATTGGCGTTTGACCTCCACCACAAAAAAAAAAAAAAAAAACGACTTTAATTTCGCCGATATATCTGATGACCTTGCCTTCAATCAGTAGTGATTTGTTAGGAGGAGAGAATGTTAGATTGAGTTAGAACATGAAATACACGTGAAGGTATGTTTGTCTCTTTATATTTAAATGTAGGCGTTATTTGGTAAAATAAGGGCGTCGTTTACTTTGTCATTTTCTTAAACATATTTTCATTTTGGGTTCCTTTTATCTTTATCTTATGTTCTTTGTTATAAAGTTTGTAATATTTCAAACTAGATTAGCTCATCTGCCATGCACAGTAGTTTTTACTATTTATTATGGAGTATTAATTAACACTATATTTAATTATAATATTCATCAAATGCAAGATAAATAAAAAAATTCATAATTACAAAATAAAATAAAATTATATCATACTAAAGAAAACACTGGGAGTATTACATACACGACTAATAAAATAATAATGGATTGCATCACAAAGTTATATGAAGGAACGGGAATATTTTTAAAACGATTAATATTTGTTGAATGTGTATAAAATGGAATATAATTACCAAATATTAAGAGAAATTATTGCATATTACTTCCTCCGTTCTATTAATATTGCAACAATGGACTTTTTGCACTATTCATCACTCTTGTATGATCATATAATATGATTTATACGTTAAGCAAATTATAGTCACGTGGAATCTTGTTGGATTCGTCTCATAAAATACTTTCACAATATCAACTTTTTATAATTTTTACTCTTACACAATTATAGATATCTAGCATATAAAATGTGCTTTGGGATGCGTAATTTCATTCTTGTTGCAATATTAATAGAATGGACAAAGTATTAAATATCCTCTAAGAAGTTTTGCTGGGGAAAAAAAATTTTGGCATGAAATTTTCTTAAAAAGGAGATAATATATGTGTTTTCTGGTTTCACCTTTATTTTAATATATAGTTATAGTTATATATTTATATGTTAAGTCGATTTGATGCTATATAACGTAAAGTTTTTTTTTTAATTTTTTTTTATTTCGTACTATAATTAAATCCATATTAGAAAAATATCGCAGATAATATAAATATTAGTAATAAGAATCTTTAATTTATGTTATACTATATAAACTAAATATATACAAGAGTATAACTCTATTTTCTTAAATAATTTGTCAGTAAAAAAGATATAAAAACTAAAATAAAGTTAGGATTTTTTTTTTAATGGAAAATGTTTTTGTTTAGGGAAAAAACAAAACAACATGTGTCATTCCCAGTGTAGATTTGTTCTATTATTAAGTTATTGATTTAATTCTACTTCTTTTATTAATATGTGTATTTTTAGGTTCACTTGCTAAAATCATTTTTTTTTATTCATGTATAATGGTGTTGCATCTCTCAAGGTAGAAATTGTTATATACACACGGATGTACCGTACACCAAACTAATTCAAGGTTAGTATTTGTTCTTATTTGATGATTAAATGTATAATAATCATCAAAATGAGAACAAAAAACTCATGGGTGCACCGTACATCCGGGTATAACAATTTCTTCTCTCAATGTTCCCCAACCTCCCTTTTTTTGACAGGAATCGAGCTCATTGTATTAATTAACTAATTACTCCTTAATCAACATTTAAAAAAAAAACCACCTTAATCGGCATATTTGATACAACATATAATGAATAAAAGGGGAGCAAAGGGAGTACTGTAGTATTATGTCAATATTTAGCATATCGACATTGAGTTTTACTCGGTATTGTTTTAAACTTATTTTTGATAATACATAAAAAAAAATGGAAAAAAGGAAAAAAAAATAGTCCTGATTATTGTTTTCAAATCCTAATTGTGTTATTATTGATTAATATGAACAAGCTGAGGGATATCAAGAGCCCATGTTTTGATGGTGCTTGCAAGAACCAAAATGAAGGAACCAAGTAGACAAGCTTAGGAGGTCAAACGTCCAAACATGTTTCTTGTACGGAGAGGAGAATCGAGATATCATAATTAAGTTACTAGGGCCAAAACTAGGAATCATAAGCTAGGATTCAACTAATCCACTATGTACATGTGACAAATTAGGGTGAAAAGAGAATGAATGGCTTTTGTATTGCTTGATTATTATTCATTAATAGGTTGAGTATTTATACAAAACCTACGCTCATAAGATAGGAAACAATATTCCTAAAAGATATACTATATATCCTAATGATATATTCTCAAAATAATATCTTAACATAAATATCCTAAATATATTATTCTCTTAAATGATATACGGAAAATATATCACACATATATTTTCCTATATTTTCCGATATCTCTAACACCCTCCCGCAATTGTAACGGCAGTAACACGAACGTTGCGATTGGAAATTCTTCACTTTGTTGAAGTCGAGATGCACACTCTTGTGATACCTCCTTCAATTTTTGTTTATTCTTTTTCAACGATGAGAACGTTCATCTTTTCGAACTCATCTGTCATCAATCAAACAGGAACGTCATTCTTTTCGAACCTGCAAATATAACAATTTTTGGTTTTTCCAGAGCAAAACCGAGCTCCGATCAAATATTGGTTTGTCAGAGTAAACCATACTCAAATTTCTTATTGGTCTTTTAGAGTAAACCACACTCAAATTTCTTATTGGTCTTTTAGAGTGAACCACACTCAAATTTCTTATTGGTCTTTCAGAGTAAACCACACTCAAATCCAAAGGAGC
Source organism: Chenopodium quinoa (assembly GCF_001683475.1). Taxonomy (NCBI): domain Eukaryota; kingdom Viridiplantae; phylum Streptophyta; class Magnoliopsida; order Caryophyllales; family Amaranthaceae; genus Chenopodium; species Chenopodium quinoa. The sequence goes on along the minus strand of NW_018743217.1, from coordinate 770,636 downwards.
AAAATCATGCTCGAATCAACTCACAAACCTTGTCTCACGGCAAAAGGAGAACCAAATATATCTTGTCTCACGACACAAGAGAGTCGATTTTCTTTTTTTTTTAAAAATATTTCGTCAAACATAACGCTATTTAATGTCTTCATCTCCAAAGATGTGTTATAGTGGAGGAAGTCCACTCACATACTCCCACAAAAAAAAAATTCTCCAAAAAAAAAAATTCACATACACATATGATTAACGTGTACCAACCTAAAAAAAATAAAAATTTAAAGAGTAATAATATTGCGTAGCGGAAGCAAAATTTTGAATCCCACCGGTACGGTGGGTTTAACTTTCTAACCCACCGGCAGGGGGGGGGGAATTTTTGTGAGCGGTCTCAAGATTTAACCTGCTCTTGATACTATGACAAATTAGGGTGAAGAGAGAATGAATGGCTTTTGTATTGCTTGATTATTATTCATCAATAGGTTGAGTATTAATACGAAATCTACGCTCATAAGATAGGAAACAATATTCCTAAAAGATATACTATATATCCTAATGATATATTCTCAAAATAATATCTTAACATAAATATCCTAAATATATTATTCTCTTAAATGATATAAACGGAAAATATATCACACATATATTTTCCGATATCTCTAACATATATTTTCCGATATCTCTAACAACATGCCTAATTTTCAATGAAATATCTGGGTCAATGGCGGTCGGGGCCTGCCAGATACCCCTAGGCCCTAGATGCGCGGTGAAAATTTTAAGGTACAAGCGGTGGTACCATGCTTGGTATAGACAAAACTGCGGAAAGAACATGTAGCTATCTTTTTTTTTTTTTTAAGGCAATGTAGCTATCTATTTTGTAAAGAACATACAGTTGTTTTGTAAAGAACATCTAATTTTATATTTATTATTATTATTATTATTATTATTATTATTATTATTATATATATATATATATATATATATATATATATATTATCTAAAGAACATGATAATATTATGTAATGAACATTATTTATATATACCCACCATAATTAACAAAATTCAAAGAACATTTTGCAATAGTAATGAATATTATATCACAAATAAAAGTACATTACACTGACAAACAAATAACATGGACATATGTTCTTTTCGCTCTTTTTTGGTGCAAATATGTTCTTTTTAATTTAGTAATATATTCATTGCAATTTAATAGTGTGTTCTTTTCACTATAACTGTATGTCTTTACATTTATAAAATATGTTCTTTCTGCAAGAAACGTCTGTACAATGCACGGTATAGGAGCTTGGAGGAACCACACGCTGGCTTCGCGACAGCAAGTTAATTTGTGAATGATGTTTATGTTTTACTTGAATTGTTGAAGGTGAGTTGAAGAATTTTAACAATTCTCGAGTCAAGAGACATTGTTATTAAGACCCTCTCCAATGGTGAGACTTAAGTGAGTATTTTTAAGAGAAAGAGATAATTTTTTGCAATGTAAATCAATAAGTTGGTATCTAAACTTAGCAACTCCAAAAGAAATTTGCTAAGTTTAGATACTCAACTTTGAGTCTCATTTGACAAAAAGTGTGGGCCCTTATCAATATTAAAATATGTTTTGTAATTTATTTAAGTTATAATTTTATTTATTTTCTAAATAAATTTTAAAATATGGTTTGGTGGGCCATAATTGAAAGTGACATTATAATACTTTAGAAAGTCTCATCATTGGGAAATTAAATTTCATATGAGTTGCTAAATTGAGAAGTGGCTTGAGTATCACCATTGGAGGTAAAAAACAACTCATTTTGTATTTCAATACTCAAAGTTGAGTCTCACCATTGGAGATGATCTAAGTCTCATTTGACAAAAACAATGTGAGCCCTTGTTAATATTCTAATATATTTTGTAATTTATTTAAACTTTACCCCCGTTTTTTTAATCTTACAATATTTTATTTTAAAAAATAAATGGATTTGGTTGACCAAAATTGAAAGTGACATTTGTATACTTTAGATAGTCTCACCATTGAGAAATTAGATTTTACATGAGTTGTTAGATTGAGCCGTGGATATGGTATTACCATTGAAGGTTAAAAACAACTCATTTTGTATTTCAAAACTCCAACTTGAGTCTCACCATTGGAGATAATCTCAATCAATCAATTTTTGGTATGAGCTATCATCAAAGTGTTGACTCACTTGGTATTACAATCCCAGTCCATAAAGCTTTTCAAAGAGGAAAGTAATAATCAAACTCCACTCTTGGTTAATGTGTATTTGACTTTCTAGTTCATGTGGTTTAATTCAAATTTTTGATAGTTTATTTATTTATTAATTTATTTATTTTTATTTTTATTTTTATTTTTTTAAATTTTTTTTTCAAATTAATCTACTTTCTCCGTTTTTTTATTATTGCACAATAGGGGTTGGGTGCAAATATTTTCATAGTGGAAAAAAGTAAGAGAGAGAAAGGTAAAAATACAAAAGTGTCCATGTGACATATTGATAAAATAAAAAGTAAGTGTGAAAAAGCAAGGGTATGTTCGGTATTTGTAGTGTGAACACAAATAATTTTTTTTCTAAAGAGGAAATGGTGCAATATTTGTGAAACTTCTTAAAAAGGCAAGTGGTGCAATAATAAAACAACGGAGGAAGTATAAGTCTTATGATTCTCCATATATCACGTCGCCTTTAGTAGTAAACTAACTTATGAGTTGAACTTTTCTATTTTCGTTATGCGAATCAATTATATATTCGTCTCTAATACTCTATGTACAATCAAAGCGAGTTTACAATTTAAACTAAAACTCTCTCTTCCTATGGTAATTGACACATTTAACTTTTCTTACTACTAGTGCGAATGCACCGCGCGCACCGACTTGTAAAGTTTATAAAGAAAACCTTAAGCAAAATGTATAAATAAGATAATTAGTTTCATTTTTTGTTAAGCTTACATGATTTAAATTATTAGTATGATATATATGTAAGTTAATTAGTTTATTTTGTTTAAAATTGTATGTTAGAAATTGCTGCATTATTGTGTAAAGTATCATTAAGTTGGACCAATGTATACTAATATTATTATTTATTGATTGCATATATAAATTGTAGATGTATAAAAGATTGTATCATGTTTATTTGTTCATGGTGTTATTCTACTCATGAATGTGTCTAATAAAAGAATGGTTATAGCCCAACAACTTTGTTATATGCATATATAATACTATAGGCCCAATTAGAACACTTTTAAGTAAGCCCATGAATAAACCAATATATATCCAATTTAGCTAAGAAGATCAGATTAGATCTAATATATCAACATGTTACATGTTTTTATGTAAATCTCTTATGTTTTTAATTATTTATCAATAATATGATTTCCTATACTAATGGTTGCAAGATATTTACTAAGTAAGAATGAGATGATAAAAAAACTAAAAGAATGCTAAGCTACAATGTTAGGAGATTAGAAGAAAGAGCTAAAATTAGTTGAAAAGAATTAATTCTCCATAAAAGGACATATATATTGTAATTATTAAGCAAATTAAAAACCAAACGTAAATTAAAGAAGGCAAAAAAGGCAGGAAAGCATTTACAAAAAATAGTTATAATATTACATAAATATTAAAGAAATATAATTTATATTTTTAGAAAATGTTCATGTAATTGTTTTGTATACCAAGAATGGGATATTTATTTTTGGTAATTGTAAAGGCATTCTCTGTTTACGTGCATTGGGTGAAACAATACAATTTTTGCTTTTTTGCATGCTATGAAATACAGTCGAAATGACACCATAAAATTGACGATTAGATTTGTAAATAAATACATCGAATCCACATTCCTCTGCAACACAAACACCTTTTCATTTCTCTTCAGCAGCACTTCTTTCATTTCTCCACTCAACACTGCAAATTCACTATTCTCCATGGCTGAACACGATGATGACACTATATTTGATGATTGGTATCGAAATTTCCTTGTGAAAAGGAAAGATAAACTCAATGGGAAGTACTTGGCTTATGATGAAGTGCGCATAGAAGCAACAAAAAAGCTTGATATGCTCACAAAGGAGATGAAAGACATCGATGGTCAAATCGCTAAATGCGATGAAGTTTCCCGACGAAAAAGAAACAAGGGTAAGATTTCTAAAATTGGGAGTTATTTTGACTATCCTATTGAAATTGACAGCGATACCGATGAGAAACCATCTAAAGTGACGAAAATTGAAGGGTTTATAGGAATGTCATCTAAGAGTAAGGGCGAGTGTAGTAAGCAAATTGAGGGTAATTGTGGTGGCGTGGAAGGTGGGGAAGCAGATATGGATATTAGTGATGAAGAAGTAGTAGAGAGACAGGTCATTTCTTCAACAGTGGTTGTGCAGGCTGAGCAAGTTCAGGAGCATAATGCAATTGGTGGAAACAATGTCAATGTGATGGAATAGGGGCAACAAGAGCCGCATCAGGGGGGTCAAGATGACGATGAGGAAGAAGATACAGAGGAAGAAAGTGAGCATCAGTAGAATGAAGAGAGTGAAGAGGATCCTTGGGATCTTTAATCAGAAGAGGATCTTGGTGTTCCCTACCACTATCACTCTCCTGAGGGTTTTGGAACTGATGATGATGCATATGGCTTTGATTCTGATTGAAGTTTGTAATCAGTTTATCTTAATTTAAGTAGTTAGCAAATTAGGGACCTTATAGCCAATTATAATTATATATATTATTAAAAATGCAATGTTGCTTTATGTATTAGTCTCTTTTTACTTATAAATCTTTTGGTTAGGGTGTTTAGTATTGTAAGATGTATGAATATTTTGGTTAATATTTGCTAATTAGTTATATAATATGAATTGTCCTGAATGAACTACTATGTTTTAAATATTTGATGCACTTTCGTTAAGCTATTTTTGGGTTGTTCTTGTTTAAGTGAGTTTAGTGTTTGGTGTTGGCTTGTCTAAATTAAATAATTAGATAACAAAAGCCAAGTAATGTTGGTAGCATTTTAGCTTAAGTGTAATTAGGCTTATTAGATTTCTAACTTAGTATGCCTATTCATATGCTAAAAAGATTTATTTTGTTAAGAGAATCAAAATGATTAGAATGAAATTATCACATAATAACATGCCATGTATATACATAAACGAATGTAAATTAGAATGTCTAATTTTCACTCAATTTTGTCACACCAGATTGTTTGCAAATTAGAACATGAGTTTTCTTAACTTCCAACTTCCTTAGTGACATTTATTTATTTATTTATAAAATACAAATAGAAACTCATTGAAGTTTCAATTTGATTGTGACTTTTGCATAATAAGAGTCTTCTTTTAGTAGTTTAGTGTACTAAATCATGTTGAAATGCGGGAAGTTTAACTAAGTTATAAATCAGTCAACACTAATCAAAACACATGTCCTAATACTTTAAGATATTAGCACATTTCAAGGGTTTAATATTTAATGTTTTGAAAATTTTATATGAATTCTTTGTATTCATTTTTAGAATGATCTTCTAAATAATAGATGTAGCAGCCTGTTTTGCAATTAGGAAAAGAGCTAATGCATAGAAATGTAGCTAGTGAAAGTGCAATAATAGTTGATTACAATCATAATATAACTCACTGCCAAACTGCAACATTAATTTAAAGGTACTAAACTTATAATCCATTACATGGTTTTCTAATAAAATACTCATTACAATATAAGGTTACATATTTTATCATATCTTATCATACTTACTCTGTACTAATTTAAATTGTTACCAAAACCAATAATCAATGCTTACTCTTTCACGATCTCCTGGATTCTTATCTTGACACAATGCTGAATCTTCGCCATGCACGACTGCTGTTTGAAATGCATCAGTGGTAGCCAGATTAGCTTCTTTAGTCACTTCTCTTGTGCAAATTGGAGTTTGACTTGGTTCAACCAATGATGTAGAATTATCACAATCACTCTGAATATCTTGTTTATTCTTCTTCATTTTTTCAGTCATTGTCATTTCAGAAATCTGATTTTTTACCTCATGCAATTGCATCTCTAGATTTACAATACTTTTCTTAACATTCAAGCAAGTGATCTTTGCATTTGATAATTGACCCTCTAAATGAATTTCTTTATGTAAAAGTTCTTGAAGCTTAGCTTCTGTCTTGCGTTTGTGGCAAGTAGAAGCATTCTTACAAACTAAAGATACATGTCTTTCTGCCATGTGAAAAAAAGAGTTTAAGGAAAATAATATGTTTTCCTTTCATAAATAGCATTGTTATATAAAGTTCAGTTACAGCAGCTCATTGTCTAATGGGCAAATAACAACATGTCAACTATCAAACAGCTGTATACACTACAATCTTAGCAAAGCTGGTTGCCCTATCATGTCACACAATAGTCTTGAGTATGCATGGAGGCATTACATTATATGTTGGATATTACCTTGAAAAAAAGGTTGTTTAGATAACTTCCAACACATTAAAGTCATGATGCAATTCTTTAAGTGTAAAGTTTGTATATAAGGTTTAAGATTAATATTATTGTTACACACTTGAATAACCTATCCAAATTTAGCTAAGGTTTATATTATATTACTATCAAATTAAAGTTTTGCTTATTATATATGCTGTAATTCAATGTATGAAAGTAGTGTCATATTCTGTTGTCTCAAGTATGTATACATATATCAACAAACAAATATTTGTTATATTGAAAAGTTACATTGATGTATAAAGAAAATAATAAGTTTTTGGCATTTATGTAGAGTATTATGATTCTTTGAATGTGCTTGACCTATGATTATTGCAAGAATGACTATTAGAAAGGAATCTTGAAATTAAGCTTTGCTTCAGTTCCTGAAAATCAGGCCTGTACAAGTCCTTTTTTGGTTTAATAATATTTAATTGCAATTAATATGCAATCAATTTGCTGCATTGGTTTTGTTATACATATTGCAGTGTTTGATATTGCAGAAATCAACTTCTAAATTAGGGCTACAAGCTAATAATATACATATATTTTACTATTCTGTGAAAAAATTTCAATGGCAAATTTTGCAATGACATTTACCATTTGCTATGAGGATCATCACAAAGATAAGCTGGTATGATATTTATAATTATTGGTTTAGCATTGCTATTAAGTTTGTTAATAGATGTAGTTGTCTTTTGTAGTCTTTTCAAATAATTTTCTGGTTTAATTTTATGTGTTTATTACTTACAAATTGAAATGGTATATTGAAAATGTGTGTTCATCTACAGCGCATTCCAGATGATTTTAAGAATGTATTAAACGATGGTCCTAAAGGAGTTGATTTGCAATTGCAAAAATATGGTAGGGTTTGGGAAACTACCATGATACATGAAGAGGATGAAAATGGCTGGATGATTGTATTAGCAGATGGTTGGGCAGAATTTGTTAAAGAAAATAGGATAAATAATGGAGATGGGCTAAAGTTTACATATATAGGGGAAAGTTCTTTTCTTATACAGGTTGTTAGACCACAAGGAAGTAAGAAAACATCAGGATTTGCAAGTGACAATAACAAAGGTGGGTCAAGCAAGAGACGTGGCCGCTCACCTGCTTACCATGGCAAATCTGCAAAAATGATTGAGACAAATGAATGGATCGATGATCTTGCACGGAGCTGCCCTGAGCCATATTTTAAATTCATCTTCACTGCTGCTTATCTTAAGAAAGGAGTAATTGTATGTTTCTTTAATATAAGTATTACTTATAGTGAAGTGTATATTGTCTGTTATAGTTCTTTTTCCTGACGAAATTATCTTATCTGTTTCCATTTCACTAATTGCAGAATGTCCCTGTTGATTTTGCAAACAATTGGTTGAGTGAATTTGATGAGTCAACTAATGTACTCCTACAGAATTTTGGGGAACAGATTGATGCTAACCTGAAAGCTACAAAGAAGGGCGGTCTCATTACTAAATGTGAAATAATTGGTGGTGTTAAGGAATTTGCTTCTCGATATAATGTTCACAAGAAAGAAGGTGCATTGATTAAGTATAGAAAAGGAAATCCTCCTGTGTTTGATGTAGAGCTAGTCCTAGTTTGAGCCATGCAAGGAAACACAAATGTTTAAGCTTTAAGAGCAAAATAAGAATAATATGCTTATTAGAGTTCAACTTAGATCTCTGTATTAGTAATTTAAAGTGTCTCTATAACATATTATGTTGTTTTAAAGTTGGCAGGCAATTATTATTTTCATTTGAAGTTGACAATGTGGCCTAGTATTATATATTAGTTTGCTTAACTCATTAAATCAAAGTAGTCTATTTGCCTATCTATATTGGATGTGTTTTGGGCCTGTGCTGTTCTAGCATTTCAAAGATAGCTAAATAAGTGTGACAATGAAATTTTACATGTGTATAATAAACTACATAACAGTATAAGTTATGCACTTTAAGAGTACAATCTATTATCCATTAAATATTTGGAAGAGTTTTGTAATATTGAATCAATTGTAGTGCTATTCAAAGCACCTTTCAATCCCAGGGTAAGAAGCTGTAGCTCACTTACTCTATATAATAGCAGAGTAAAGTGCTATAATCTTCATACTCCACAAGCATTCATTATTTAAAAATCTACTTAACTCTGCTAGAATTCACTTTGTTTCTATGGCAAGCAAAGGTAAAAAGAAGTCTGATGGCAGGGGTCAATGTCAGGCAGCCAAGCAAATCAGTCTGGAAATGGTGGAAGAACGGGTTAGGTATCTTGAACAGAAGGTAGGAGAGCTAGAAGCCATTATTGCTGCTCTTTGTTTTGGTGAACCTGAAGATAAGCAGCCTAGTTCTAAGAGAGGGAGTTCTATTAATGCTGTTGAAAATGAAGCAACACAAAAAACTCAGGGAGAAACCAGCACCTTCAATGCTCAACTTCTTATTCCTGGATCTGAAATTCATCACCATTCTAGCCCATCATACTCAAATGGGAGTGATGCCTCTCATGATGGTCCATATTAAGGTGGGGGTACTTTTATAAGCCATAGTTCTCTTTAGTATGTAATGTATCGCCTATGCGGTTCAAAAGTTTATCAAGCTTTCCTAAATAACTTGCCTAGCGTTCTTTATGTTAAAAGTTGCTATGTACCTTAATATGATCTTTTTTTAAAAATATAATCAATGCAAACTAATGTGATTTGTTACTAATGCTACTGACTGTCTATGAATTGAGAATTAGTATTTGTCACATACAATTGCTTTACTGATAAGAATCAGATGATCATGTTCACAAAATGGCATGTAACTACGTGTTCTTTTTCCTCTTTTTTCAAAGCCTAGCATAACAGGCTATTTGTTTATTGATTTTTTAAACCGTTTATTGTTATAAGAGCTTGGCCATAAATTAATTACCCAAACAGCAATGCAAAATTAGATACAATCAATAATGACAGTAATCATTCCTAATGCACAGTAGCAAATACAACAATAATAAGCCAAGGTACATATAAGCAAGCTGCAGTTACTTAGCAAGGTTCAAACCACAGTACTTGAGCAAAGATAAAATAGTTTAAAAGTACATAACAATGTCGAAACACTTAGGCTTATGGTATGGCTGCTTAACATAGAAATGTCTCAAAAGGTGTCCAGCAGGAACACATTCAAAATGATAAAGCAGTTCCCTTTTATAACATATTCCTACCAAAAGCCAAAAAGCGAAATAGCTAACACTTACTCACGCACAACAGACTTTACGACCCATTTCAAGTAGCCAATTCTCTTGATTGCACCAGTAGGCCCTACTTCAAGCTTAAAGGGCTTTTCTTTTAATTGAGAAGCTATGTCTTCGAATTCAGGCCAGTCTGTTATCTGTTTATACAATATCAACATGATGGTTAATATATATATATAAATTACAGTCAAATTGAAGCTTGGAATGCAACTTTACAGCAAGAAGTTCAAGTGCAAAATAGTGTTTTCTACCTTTTTCTGTATAAGCTCCGTGTCTTTCAGACCTAGCAATGTCTCACACTGCTTTCCATATGCAGTTAAACGAATACTACCAGTGTCATCAGCTGCAGTGAAGCTAACACTCACTCTGTAGATTGATAAATATTGTTAAGAATAAAACAAATGAATAATTTTTTTTTTGTTTGCTTGAAAGCATATACCTCTTTTCTGCAATGCATTGAGCCTTGCATACATCACAGTAAAACTTGAAAGTTTCAACATTAGGACAGTGCTTTCCACATCCATTACATCCAATGTGAGCATTCACATCCTCTTTCTTAGCATTTGGAATGGTAACTTGGAGCCAATGGCGCTCATATGCTGTGGTTGTAGTTGACTGCAAGCAAACATACACATGTGAGAGTAACCTATGTAAGATATAAACACTTAAGTCAGCAAGGTATTTTACGATTACCTTTTTGTTATTAAGATCTTTAATAGTCATTATAACATTAGAGCTGCCACCTTCCCTAAGAGTTAGCTGATGACCCATGTGATCAGAAATGCGATCTTCATTCTCCGGAATCCTATTGCACATAAAATATATATAAGTTAACAAATACTGCAGAAAATGATTGTTTTATTTCATACTGCACAATTACTCACCAAGCCTTGAGTGCATCAACTTCTGGACCAGTGGGGTTGGTATCAATTGTTGTTGACATAGATGAAGCCAATGAGAATCCTACATTAAGAGATTAAAGTTAGAATAGATTATTCAGTAATGAGTTTGAATCAAAACAGAAATTATAGATTGTCACCAGTGTGCTGAGCTGGTTGCAAATGTCGAAAGCTGACAATAATGAAAGATTCACACCAAGCAGTCAGTTTTGCACATTCTTTAGTTGCAAGCTCACCACACAAAGAAATCACAAGTCCATCTCCAAGCCTATAAGTATAACAAATTAGTGCACAGGAAAATGCAAGGTAGCAATCTTATTTACTATCTACATGCATCCATGTAAACTTACTTCTGAATACTATCATCAACAACTACAACATCACGCACATCAAATTCATAGCCGTTGTTAGTTTTCTTCCTTCGTGTGTCTTCCAAATAAATCACAACTCCAAGAATATCTGCATCAATTATTAGAAAGCCAATAAAATCAGAAAACATGTCATAAAATAAGAAACAATACAAATCACAGAACAAAAAGTATCAAAGCGATCATCTTCACTGCTGGTTGGGGGCACTTCAGCTATAGGAGTGTAGTTTGGCAAAATAGGACCATCATTAGGGTTAAGAGGCTGAATTGCAGTCGAGCCTCCAAATGACAAGTAATATTCACCTTCTTTATGGCGGTACATTGGATTGGTGTTTCTGATTGGTCCATCTGCTATCACATATTCTTTCTCATGTTCTAATATACCTTCAAAATTCTCAATTTTATCATCAAACAGAGTTCCCCTTATTCTGTTGCCCTGTATGTGCACCTAAAAAGCACATCAGATCATATTTAATACAAACACGTAATATAAGGATTATATAATGCCAACAATATACCTGATCATCCTCAAAAACAAGTTTTTGATAAGCTTTTTTATTCTCTGGATACTTTGCTGGGGACTTTTCCTTAACCTTAACCTTAATCTTGTACCTTTTGTTCTTAGGAGTTAACTTATCCAGAGGAACATATTGAGGCTTCATCTGTTATTAAGCAATGCTACAAAAGTGCTAGTCAATAGTTGTCCATGATGGAAGCTATGCAGTTTGTCATAAGACAAGCATTAAAAGAATGCTTCCATGCATGCAAATATAATGTAGAAACATAAATAGCAAATTAAAGTATGACATATGCATTAGGGTTATAGTGCACAACCACCCTTACTTAAATACTAATTAAAATCCTAACAGCTCTTACATGTGCTTAAGAAATTAACAAGGAAAAAGAACTAAACACAGCATGAAGAAACTAACAGCATCAACCTAACATAACTACATCAAGTAATTCAGATGTATATTTATGAAAATAGCAAACCATCATGATTAGACTACATATCCTGAAGCCTAATTATATAGACAACTAACAACAAAAAGCAAGCAGCAAGTGTAGATCTACAGCAGCTTGTGTAGGAGCCAAAAAAAATCAGAACAAAGTCAATCCAGTTACTAAAACAACAATGACCAAGCATGTACAACTATAAATTTCATTTACATCAAATGATGCTTGACATGTAAGTAAAGTACATGAAAATGACAAAAAATTAGTTCAAATAGAATGACTAATAAATACAAAGAAGTATCAAGCACACAGGAACATTATATTTTCTGCCATAACAAGCCTAACAACTTCAACAATATAACATGGACAACTTAAATGCATTATAGCAAGATATCAAATCAGGGTTTTATTCTATAACTCAATTAATAAGCCATGCTATTCTGTGCAAGACTAACAAAAGATATGCTCTTTAAAAAGTGAAAGAACAACAACAGCTAAACTACTGAGATATGGTAAGGAATTTACTATAGCAGAAAATAACAATAAATGCAAATAAACCAGAATTGAATAGTATAGAAATCATGATATAAAACCATTAATGAACTAACCTTAGCAGCAGAAATCAGAGAGAATAATCTGCAAAAAAACTTAGCTCTAAAAGAGAAGAATGTTCACGTTTTGACAAGAGAAGGAATCTTTATATAGAATAGATGAATTAATAAGGTTAGAAAAGTAACCCTGTGTAATATCCACTGGAAATAAGCAAGGTTTTATTTTACCTGGATAATAATGAGCTGCATTTTCAGGTTCTCCAATATTACAAGTAATGTCAACTTGAATATACTTTATTGAGACATGTGATTAATTTGATTTAGACTTTTCTGCCATAAAACTTTATTAAAATATTTTGTACCTATAATGTTAATACTAAACTACTATATTTATTATTCATTGCATATAATCTATTGCTGTTTCAAAAATCTAAATTTGAAGAGCTAAGCATATAATATTTAGTGATAGCTAAATATAAATTTACACTGCAACAATACAAAAGAAGTAAATATAAATATATAAGAAGTCAAATATAAACAACCTACATATCATAAGCAAAATCATCATTAATTTGGCAAAAGTTACAACCACATATCTAACCAAAAGCGGTCGTATATTTCTAAAATAAGTTCAAATGTTATAAGCTAACTTGTGAAATGCAATAGCCTCAGCAAGTAAATTATGCTCATAAATAAACCTACATAATGTCTGCAAATTCAAGAAATAAGATCAAGTCAATATATAAAACTAAAAATAACAATTCTAAAATGGCTAAATTAGTCAATGTAAAGAAGATATCATAATTAAAAATAACTTAACTTACCAAACTTCACATGTAATAATATTAGCCAATCGTAGCACATCATATGATACGATATTCTTGACACTGCTTCCAGTACAGGTTGCTGGTGGCTGGGGTGTATAGACAGTTACATTATCAGATTTCTTGGCACGAGAAAGGGCCACATATAATTGACCATGAGAAAAGCAAGGTTGTGGCAAGTATATCAGTACTTGGCTTAATGTTTGCCCTTGAGACTTGTTTATTGTCATAGCAAAACTTAACTTCAGTGGGAATTGCTTGCGTTCAAACTGAAAAGGATACTTACAAGAAGATGAGGGTCTTAAGTTAACCCGTGGCACAAAATATAAGGTCCCTTTATAATGACCTAATACTATTTCACAAATAATTGAATTAGGAAGAAAGCGTCTACAGATAAGACGAGTGCCATTACACATGCCCTTAGAAGGCGCTAAATTGCGCATCAAAATAACAGGGCTTCCTATCTTCAGTTCAAGCTGTTGAGGACTCATTCCTCCCGGACAAAGCGTGTTTAGAAATTCAGTAGGATACAGTGTACAACTGTCATCAAGTATTGAATCATAGCTTTCATACACAGTAGATGTGCCTGGAAACAATTTAATCATATATTCATTGATGGTATCAACATCCTCATTCATTGGTGTAAGAATTGCACGTTCATTAAAAATATTGCTATCAAACCCAGGAACAGAAATTTCAGGGAAAATTGTAGCAGCCAACTCAGAAACAGGATCATCATTCATAGCATAATACCTAATAATGTGTTGTGGAATCTGAACATAAGCACTTTCAACTAACTATAATTGTCCATTTCCAAGAGCAAGCAAAAAAGCTGAATACACCAGATCTTCTCTAGCTCTTATGTTTTCTGTTAATCGGAATTTTGTCAAAATAGGCCAAATGTAGGAACTAAGAACACTTACACCAACAGCTTCCTTTTGTGTACGACGAGGCAGAATAGGCAACACTTGCCTAAAATCCCCTACAAAAACAATTACCTTCCCACCAAAAGGCTGATCAGGATAACAAAGATCCCGAAGTAATAGATCTAATGATTCAATGTTTTCTCGCCGTGCCATTGAAGCCTCATCCCAAATAATAAGAACAACCTCTTTTATCAAAGCAGCCAAACTTCCTTGCTTAGGAACATCACAAGCAAGTGATATTTCAGAATCTAATGGTATCTTAAATCTTGAGTGTGTTGTTCTGCCAGAAGGAATATTAGATGCTGCAATACCTGATGTAGCTGTTGGCAAAACTATTTTTCCTGCCAAACGGACCTCAGCATATAAAACATTATATAAGAAAGTTTTCCCAGTTCCACCAGGACCATCCACAAAGAAACACCCTGGTTTGCCATCTTGAATATAACACATAATACTGTTAAATGCAGCTGCCTGAGCTGCATTTAATTTGTCTCGACAATCAAGACACTCTGGAGGAATAGGTGCTTCTAACGCATCTGCAATATCTCTTGTCACACGCATCCCATCTTGCGCTTCCTCTACTAAGTGGCCTAATTCAAAATATTCCAACGTTTTCCCCATTGCTTCTAAGCTGCTCTTTAACTCTTTCACAGTCAAACTCTTTACTTTAGATGGGCAGTCTGGATATTTATGCTTGAAGTCTTCAGATAAAGAACTATAGAAGCGCAACCAAAGTGCATTTGGATTACTTGGCTGGCAGAATATTAACAGGGTTGCAAAGAGTTGCCTCATCTCTGAAGGCATTTGAGCTTCTGCTGCCTCCTCCAAACATGCAGTGATGGCATTGTCTTCTTGAAACAATCCCAGCTTAATAGCAGCTTCTTGAAATGTTGAGTATAAAACTCCACAAACAGTTTTTAGATGGTCAAATGAAATAGGACTTTTAACTTTACCCAGCAACAAGTGCAAGAAGAAACGCTCACCTTCTGAAGGAACAACAAAAGCCATCCGACCTACATTATTCTTTTTATAACTTCTCTTAATCCACTCCTTATTGCTGCTATCCCATCTGTATTCTGTAATCATTCCAGTATATGTAAGGCCTGTGCCTCTAGGCAGAGATGCATTTTTGCTAAAAAATTCAGTCAAAGCAGTTTTTCACCTCTTTTCATTTCCAATGACTGAATCAAGCTGTTCATGAGCCCTCATGTAAACAGTTTGCATATTTTACATGTGCACAGGTAACAACATGACTGAAGGGGTCATCTCAAACAAATCAAACCCAAATATTCTCCAGGCTGCCTCACATGGAGAAACCCATCTACCAGCCTGAAAATTCTCAATCTCATCTACACCTTCATTGCCTTCTCCAGCAACATTAAAAGAAACACGGTCATGGCCCTTATAGACATACTCATACAAATATTTCACTGCTTGAATAGTAGAGCACACCTCAACATTTAAATGGCAATCAAATAATAAAGATAGGTATGGATTATATGGGATAACCCATCGATTATCAAGATTAGCACCATGAATCCTAACATGTTCTCCTGTGTTCCGCCTTCTATATAATGGATAACTATCCTCATTAGTAGTAGTTTCTTCTACATATGACTTTGGATAATTATATTTACAAGCAAATTCATCCTTAACTTTCTTTTTCATGCACCCACACTTTGGATTTAAGCTACCACAAGGGCCATGCATCATGTGCTTGAGTATAATTTTACGCAACTGAGGAGAATCAGTAGAAGGTATTTCTGCACTAACAAATGTATCATAATCTGCAGGACCAGTAAGCTTGTACCCATGATCTAAGATAATAAGAAAATGAGCATGTGGGAGACCTCTTTTTTGGAACTCTACAACATACACCATAGCCACTAACCTTTCCAAAAACTTGCTCTTCTGTGATTTGCTTTTTCAAAGCAATTAATTTACTTCTGAATACACGAGCAACAACATCTGGACGATCAGCTGCAGTTTCAGTGTCAGCAAGTTCAGCTGTTATCTCTGGCCAGTTAGCGTTACATGTCATAGTAACAAAAAGATCAGGCTTGCCAAACCGCTGAACAAGTGCCATAGCATTTAAATAGCGTTTTTTCATATCACGGGGCCCACCAATGAAAGAAGGTGGCAAAATAACTCGTCGGCCAATATTGTTTGCACTTTTCTCTCCATCATCAACAGTGTCTAGGATACCCTGATACATATCTACTCTGATTGTTTGCTGATTCCTTCTAAAAAAATCAAGTCTAGTATTTTCAATCTTCACATACATATCAACAATGTACTGTTGGAAACAGCGACCTCCAAGAAGAAGCATGTTCCCTGGCCTGATCTGCAACTTATAAGCATAATATTCTCTAGCAGAAATATGCCTGTTAGAGGTGCCTGAACAGTCTGCTGAACCTGTATGTCAAAAAAGACGCCACATTAGTTAAGTTATAAATTAATGCACATATGAGAGCTAAATGAACTAAATTAACAACGTGCAACTGAAAACCTACGATTAGCCTCTTGTTCTAATAAACTATCTTCTGAATGAACGACACATGAAGAAACAGGACTAACGTCCATTAAAGCCTTCTTCTGTGTACTTTTATAAGTTTTTCTCAAACCTTGAGTCCAGCCACAGTCACCATATGGGAAGAGCAGAGGGTACTGCAATGGGTCATAGCATCCATAATAATGACATATTCGATGCTTCCTAGTAGACTTCCCTGATACAATTATATGCGGACCACTATACTCGCTTGAAGACATGCTATCTGGCCATATAGCAGCAACCTCATCAGTGGAAGGTGCATTATACACTCGCTGGTCTAACACTGTGCTTTGACTAATGACAATCTGTGTACTATGGGTAACAGTAAGATCTCGCAATGACCTGAAGAATCGAGCATACGGATTTATACTTGTAACGCGCATAAGTATGTCTACTATGTCTCTCCTAACTTCAAGGAACACTTTTGATCTTGTCACAGCTTCAAACCGTGCATCATAGAAGTAAAGCTGCAAGTACTTAGGCTTTTCATTTCCAGGAAGTAAATCAGGCAAATTGTGATAGATCTGCCCATGCAGCAAAAAGACATAAATTCCCTTTTCAGTCTTTGCATTATAATCACCTCCAAGTGAGCAAAATGCAAACAAACTATTGTACATGCGAACATATTGTCTAAAGTGCAATGCATCCTCGTCTTGAGATGTAAAGAGTCGATGAAGTTCAGGAGGAAAATCGTTTGAAGCAATCTTAATACTTCCATTCCCACAACAAAAATGGAGCCATTTATATTGAAATTTCTTAGCTCCGCATTTAAGACAGACATGAGGAGCCTCCATCTGTAACGAAGCTGTTGGAAGTGGCTGGCCAATTGCAGCAAGTGGTTCTTCTGGAAGCAATATTTAAAAATCAACAACTGGCTAACTCAAATAGTATATACTAATCAAATAAAGAATGAACTAATATGCATACTCTTCTTTTTTGGAGCAGGTGTCTTCTTTTTGGCTTCCTTAGGCTGTCCTAGTTTAGCTTGATTTCTAAGTGCACCCTGCGCACTGCTCTCTCCAACCTCACTAATGTCACAAATACAAACACAACAATAAGACAAAGAACTTGTAAATTCTATTAGCTAATATTAATAGTTAATGGAAAATGACAACCTTACAGAGTCCATTAATGATAATCCATTTATTGGCTCTAAGTAAGTAACAGCAACAATTGCTCCTTCTATAATAAAAAACCTGACACTGTCAAACAAACCACAGTACAAATCTCATCTATAAACTTACACAATTAAACAAAGATACTTACTTGCTTTCCTTGGAGAAGATTGTTTAACTTCCTATCCTGAAACTGTTTTTTTCTTCTTCTTAGTATTAGTACACGCTTTCCTCATAATATTGTCAGCCACCTGATTATCCCCATTGATTGCTCCCTCTATAACATTGTAAATCATAGGTTAGCAATGACTAAACAGATAACACTTAAGCAAAAACAATGCCAGATCAAAAATCTCACTGGATTTCCTTGAATTAGGCTGCTCAGGAGCTGCATTGGCATTTATCTTTTTCTTGCCATTGTTCATGCGTGCCTTCTTTGCATTGTTGTCAACCACCTGACCATCTCTAACAATAATAAACATGTAACTGTAATTTAGTGCTGAACCATTTCACGTATAAAGCTACAAACTTAATAACTCAGCCCAACCTGATTCCACTTAGTTCTGAAAGAGCATCAATTACAAGTGAGCGTTTGCTAGCACGCTGCCTTACGTAAGTCCCATAACTTTTAGCTTTTTCTGTCATATATTTTTAAAGCATTTTAGAAATAATCAGATACAGGACTATTTAAATCCTTACAGAAAAGTTCTATGTAATCTGTGTTTTTTTTAAAGGCTAAATTAAGGCCAAAATCATACCCATGAAATAATAAACTGAGTCAACAACTTGAATTGAAACAAATTAATGTTTGCCCGTATTCTGCAAGGCTTGCAAAATTCAAAAGAAATAAGAATGCATAAATAAAAGAACAGCAACTAATATGTACAACATGATAATAATGAAAGAATACAGCAAGATATACAAAAGAGAGAACCAACATAGATAATTCCATTCAATTAAAGCAACACTGCATTGCATACAAAGACACTGTCTTAAACCATAAGATTACATCCCATTAGCTAACACTACAAAGAAAGGCAAAAGCAAGCTGGGATGACTTAGCAATACAATTTCCACACAAAAAACAACACATTATGCCAACCTAACATAGACTCTTAGATTAAGTACTACAAATTCCCAGCTGAATTACAAGTTTCAATCCAAGCTAATCTAAATCTTCCTACGCTTAAACACAGTTTCCAAGTCATTTGGAACTGGAACAAATAAGCCATCAGGTATCGGAGCAGAGCGTGCAGCAGCATGCTGGCCAAATGAAGAAGAAGCCTTTGGCTTGGCAGGGGCTGCTGGAGGTAAGGCAGGAGTTGGGATCCTATGATAGCCTGACTGAGGCGTGAGGCAGTCACTTCCACCAATATAAGGAGCTAAATGCAGCTCTCCTTGCTTTCCAAGTGCACGTTCCCTAACTGACATATAGCTCTCCCTAGCCAATGCACACTTAATACCAGAGTAAACCCCTTTTCCATAATTAAGATCAATTATGTCGACATTGTAGCGAATGCGCAAGACCTTAACAGCCCGCTTAGCAGCATCTTGCTTTGCTTCCTTGCAAGTACTGGACAAAGCACTAAACACATTCCAAACAAACATTGTCACCAAAAAACACTGTCAGCCAAGACACCCACTTTCCTGCAGAAAGTTCAGCAACCTCCACACCAGAAACCCTTGATTTAGTTGCAACAACCAAAACACGCAACACATCTATGTAGTTAATGCATATGCACTTATCTCCAGTAAGCTTGGCTGGCGGAACAGGCCACTTAGCCACACCCTTTGGCAAAGGCTTATTCTGCGAGTTCAATGCAATGCGCTTCATCTCATAAAGAAAAGCACATAAATCAAGCCTATACATAGCATCCGCAGTTAAATCATGAATCAGCAACCCATTGTCTGCTCGTAAAAAACGAACAGCTTGTTCAGCAGCATTTTCACGGGAAGCATCCAAGGTCAGAGCAGAGCCACCCTCAAACGTATAAGGGGAGAGAATACAACCAGTCACAAGAGAAAGTTCAACAGCATTCCCAGATTCACCAGTTAAACGGTAAACAGGTGGTGCTAGCTTTAGGAAATCAATAACCTGATTCAACAAGCATTGAAAAGAAATGGCAACTTTCAATGGCTCTGTCCCCATAACCTGTGGCCATGATCAATGTATACCATCAGAAGCTAAGCAGCCACAAAACATCACCTAAGCAACTTATAACCCTTAGAAATGCTCTAATGTACACACATAGCTTCACTATATAAACCCGACCACACCCTTAACAAATAATCCTTATGGTAACCACGCATGCATACCTACTAACAGCAATCAAACTAACATCTCATAGCACTATAAGAACATAGAAGACAAAAACCCTAAAACAAATCAAGATATACTGTAACACAATCACACCTTATTCAGATTAATCTAAATAGCAACACAAATAAGAAAGCATAAACACATATAGCAGGTTCTGAAGCACCAAAAACTGCCACCTTAGATGCTGGATACCTACATAAACAACCAAAAACAACAAAGAACAAATTAACCAAATATCCTTTAAGCAACCCAGAATATAAGCAAAACAATAGATTACAACATAGCAAAACAAAGCAATGACCATAATCAGAACCTAAAAAAAAAAACAATAATCAACCCAACAAAATTATTTACATAGCATCCCACACAACCAGCACAAAAAAAAAGGTAAACAAACTAAAAACAGTCAGCATAATAAAACCAACAAAATTATTTGCATAATATATACCAACAAATATGCACTATAACAATATTATTAATTCAAAAGATCAAAAATTTTGATTTCCTTGACTAAGCAATTATCAAAATAATGCTAATCTAAACAATGATCAAATCATCATCTGATATAATAACAAATAGAAGCATCAAAACCAGATATAAATTTGTCCATCCATAAACCCCTTAAATTCATAAACAAAAATAATCAAAAGTCCATATTGCAAGTTCAATCAGTACAAGCTTTGGTTATCAATGAATTTGTTCTTTGAAAGTCAATAATTTGAGCCCAATTTTAATGTGATATCAGAGCAGTACATCAAGAGGTAATACAATATTGTTTCTGTACAATGCTGTGCAATTTAAGTCAAATTAGTGAACATTGTATAGCATAATAATTGAAAATAATCTAATATGTTATTACCAAATTCTTATATTTTCCTTTCACCCCCCGTTTTTTTCCCCTTTTTCTTGCCTTTGTTTTGGTAATTAGTCACCATAACATAAGTGGCTTTTATACATGGCAACACCACAGCATAAGACCTTCAAGTACAAGATCAAGTAGCATGCGAAGACACCTGAAAATCCACTGAATAATAACTTGGGAGATACAACCCACCTTAATATCTAGATTATAGCCGAATAACCACTGGATAAGCAATTGCACCTTACTTGGAACTCCCAAAAACAATCTCTTTCTGCACCTCATCTTATTATCCAGCTAATAGCCAAATAACCACAATATAATGGGCTACATTACTTATTATCTACACCCCTTTTACAATGGAACTTTTTTTTGAAACCAAAGACATACATAATACAAATTCATCAGTAGTACATAATACAAAAATAGTAATTAGTATCAATCCAATATTCTGTACAAATTCATTAGCAATTCTCTAACAGCAATGTTAAGCAATTCTCTGACAGCAATGTTAAATGACATGCAATCAGAAATTCTCAACTAATAATAATAAAACAATAAGACCATGCTAATCAAAATGTTTAAATTATACATTATACAAGCAATATTATATAATTATGCATCAAAAACAAACATAATGAGATAATAATGAGATGAAGATTCTCTAACAGCAATGTTAAATGACATACAATCAGAAATTCCCGACTAATAATAAAACAATAAGACCATGCTAATCAAAATGTTTAAATTATACATTTTACAAGCAATATTATATAGTTATGCATCAAAACAATCATAATGAGATAATAATGAGATGAAGATTTAATACAATGTGTAAATCATTTTATACATTGACAAGAAAACCCAACATCAAACCCAATATTTTTATGCAATTTGATTCAAGATTACAAGCAAAACCAAAATCATAAGTACACAAAACATATCAAGAAAATCAGTAGCTTTCTCTATGCACTAATCCTAAGCTAAACTTGATTGTCTTCATAAAACCACGTGTAAACATCTTCAATCTACCATCTCTTCAACTTGTCACCACACGTGTACCTCCATCACCTGCCAGCACACCAAAAAGTTTTTTTTTTTTTTGTAAAGAAAGAAGCAGCAAGAAAGCAAGAGGGCAAAAAAGGAAGAGAACCATTGCAGCAGA
This sequence comes from Chenopodium quinoa, assembly GCF_001683475.1. Lineage (NCBI taxonomy): Eukaryota > Viridiplantae > Streptophyta > Magnoliopsida > Caryophyllales > Amaranthaceae > Chenopodium > Chenopodium quinoa. The sequence goes on along the minus strand of NW_018743217.1, from coordinate 748,440 downwards.
ACAAAAAAAAAAATGTGACAGGGGCAAATCCGTCCTCACACTGTTCATAAGGAAAATCCTAAAAGCAAAAATTCCCCACCCCAATTTGGCTTTTATAAAGGGTTATGGTGTTATTTACTAATTTTAGCCATTGTTTTTTATAACGTATTAATAATATATGTCGTTAAATAAATACTAATCCCTCCTTTTCATAATGTTAGTCCTATATACTATTTTGGGTGTTTTAAAAAGATCTACCCATATTAAATATATTTCATTTATAACTTGATTTTTTTGTGGATTGATGACATGACTCTAAGTAAGGAAAATTTTACCTTAAATTATGCAATTATGACTTGTGCTTTCCTAATGAAAAATAAAAAAAGTTAAATAAGGTAAACAAATTATGAAATTTGTTGTACTTTATTATTAAATTCCAAATATATTTGTTTTCTTATTTTATGTGATTGATTTCATATGGGACTAACATGATGAAACGGAGGGAGTAATAAATAAGGCCCTGTTTTGTTCACCTTAAAAAATAATATTAAGTAAAAATAATTTCAGTTCAGTAAAAATAAGTTCAGTTCATTAAAATTAATTTCAGTTCAGTAAAAATAATTTCAGTTCAGTAAAAATAAGTTCAGTTCAGTAAAAATTCAGTTTTCTTAAAGAAGAATTATAATAGAAAATCAGTAAAAATAATATCAGTTCAGTTAAAATAATTTCAGTTCAGTAAAAATAAGTTCAGATCAGTAATAATAATTTCAGTTAAACAAAATTAAAGTGAATCAAACAGGGCCTAAGTCTTATGTCTAGGCAGCCATATTGTGTGACCACGGTTATTTATAAAAATAATCATTATATGTTAGTATGAGTAACCACATCAATCTTCCCATAAGAATAACCCCAATATAATATACGAAGTACAAGTAATATCAATTAATTAGAAATATAAGTAATCTCATTTGTTTGTTCGATTAACCCTTTTTCTTTTATTTTGACTATTAAAGTAATAAATCCCCTTGTTTATAAGAGTACCCCATTTTTCCGTTGAAGTAACCCCTTATCCAATAAGGTAACCCCATTTGATCATCGCCACCACCCCAGTAATTAATTAATTGATTATATATGAGGAAAATTTGCAAATTCTAGCCATTTAAAGTTCGTATTTTGCAAATTGCAGCTTTTTTTTTTTTTTTTTTTTTTTTTTTTTTTTTTTTTTTTTTGCAAATTGCAGCCCAAAAGTTCGTATAAATTGCAGCCCAATTCAACCTTTACATCGATTTACACGTCGAAAAATCTTCGGTTAAGGTTTTAGGGGTCATTTTAGTTCTTAAGGGACCTAATTGAGCTCGAAATTAGCAAAAAAATTAACATAAGTGCCTTGTTTTGCGTAACAAAAATATATCAATTTGTGAGAAACTGTAAAAATGAGACACTTACGTTATTTTTTTTGCTAATTCCGAGCTCAATTCGAATCCTTAAGGACTAAAATAGCCCCTAAAACCTTAAACAAAGATTTTTCGACAAGTGAACTGATAAAAAAGTTGAATTGGGCTGCCATTTACAATTTATACAAACTTTTGGGCTACAATTTGCAAAAAATAAAAAATTAAATGGCAGCAATTTACAAAATACAAATTTTAAATGGTTGTAATTTGCAAATTTTCCTATAAATGAAGTGGTCATATTATATGGTTAGCCACATATAAGAATCTAATATATATATATATATATATATATATATATATATATATATATATATATATATATATATATATATATATATATATATATATAAAGGGGAGTTTTTCTCTGAGTTTTTAGAGAGCCACGTAGGATTTAATTTTCTTAGTGCGTCATGTAGGATTATAAATTTAAGTTGTAACCAATTAAATAAGAGATTATTAATTTCTTTTACAATTAAATAATTCAAATGTCATGTAAGCAAAATTGACGAATGAGATACCAAAGTTTAGATTAATTAAATACTAAATATTATCTTTTGAGATTAGGAATTTTATCTAATTTTGTAAAGCTAATATAATAACAAAAATCACATAAATATGAAAAATATTTTTTAAGAAAAATACTAACAAACCGTGCATTGCACGCGCTTCATCTAGTTAATTTTAATTATAAAGTTTCATAATATCAACTATTCACAAAGTCTTATATGTGGCTAGCCACATGGTGTAGTCGCTTCACATAATCACATGTAGGGGTGAAAGTAATTCGAATTAAAAACGAACCAAACAAAAAACCATACCGAATTAGTAATTCGGTTTGGATTTTTTTTGAATTCGTGTTGGAAAAATTAAAGAATATGGATTACGGATTGGATTCGGTTTGGGGTTTAATAAAACCGAAAACCGAATCACTAACCGAATTTCAACCCAATACTTGTAGCCCAATTTCTTTTTTTAAATTATCCAACCACTTTCCCTTTCCATATATAAACTTTGAAAAAAAAACTAATTCTCAATTCTCCTTTTCTCAATATTTTACTCTCTCACAAAAATGTAGTTAACAAGAAATTATTGTAGGGATTTTTTGGGTGAAGTTCGAGTTTCGGGTTTGAATTTTGCAAAAGAAGGGAACAAATTTCGATTTAGATTGGATTCTAATTTGAAAACCGAATTAATTGGTTTGGATAGGGTTGAATTGAATCTTAATTCGATTTGGATTCGGATTGAGATTTCCGAAACCAAATTAATTCGGATTGGATTTGGTTTTGGCTATAATCCAAACCGCAAACCGAACTTTCACCCCTAATCACATACAAGACAATTAATTAAGGAATAGGGGGCAAGGTTACAATGATGAGCAAGTGGGGTTACCATAACGCGTATGTAGGTTACTTAAATGTGATATAAGGGTTTAAAAAAAATGTTTAATACAAAATAATAGGAGTTACTTGAATGAAAAAATGAAGTTACTTATTTGTAAATTACTTGAATTCATTCGTATAATGAATTTGGGTTACTTTTATGAACAACATGAAGTTACTCTTATAAAAAAATGAGGTTAGTCATACATATAAATGAAGATTACCATTATAAATTAATGTGGTCAAATCGTGTGGCTAGCTACATACAAGACTTACTCTCAACTATTATATTTATTGTATATCTATAAGTTTAGGTCAGTACATTAACATGTGTGTTAAGTTGATTATTTCATTTATTTTGGAATAAAATAGGGTAACATGCTATGCTTCGTAAGGCAGAATCTAAAGGTCTCTCCTCCTGCGTGTGAACAGGTGTTGAATGTGCTTTCTGCATTCTGTGATATTTCAGGACAAATGCTTAATTTGCAGAAGTCATTTGTCAAGTTTAGTCCTAATACTCCAGAGGATTATCGGGCTTATCTTTCTGGTTGTTTGAAAATGCGTTCTGAATCTAGATTGGGTTCTTATCTGGGGGTTCCTATTGATTTAGGCCGTAGTAAATGCTCTGAGTTTGGGTTCCTCTTGGACAAGGTGGCCGAACGCTTACAGGTCTTTGCTGCTCTGCAGCTTTCGCCGGCGGCGAAGCTTGTTATAATAAACTCAGTGCTCATTGCCTCCTTTAATAATATTTTGTCTGTTTTCAAAATTCTCGATTCTATATGTTCAAAAATGGATAATTTGTTAGCCAGGTTTTGGTGGAAGTCCTCTTCTTCTAATCGAGGATTAGCTCTTCGTTCTTCGTTGTTGCTCCATCTTCCAAAGGGTTTAGGAGGATTGGGAATTCGCAGTATTGCCCCTTTTAACTCTTCCTTGTTGGCTAAGCAGAGTTGGAGGCTTATTCTGTGCCCTTAATTGTTGGTTTCCCGGCTTCTGTTTGCGAAATATCCGACCCTTCATTCCATAGGTTCGATCTCGGTTTCTCGTCCCTCTTGGGGTTGTAGGAGTCTTGTGTCGGGATTTTCAGTGTTGTCGAAGGGTCTATTTTGGAAGGTTGGTTCAGGGTCTTGTGTTCGTATTTTGGAGAATTCCTGGGTTCCGGGGGGGGGGGGGGCTGGTTCATTTTAAGGTTCTTCCGGCTGAGTCGGTTCGACTGACTCTTGTGTCTTCTTTACTTGATCCACGTTCTTGCGCGTGGGATGCTTCTGTTATTCATGGCCTGTTTGATTCTATCTCTGCTGCTAGAATTCTTTCGTTGGATCGGCCAGTGTGGTTGATGGATGATTTTGTGTACTAGAAGTTCATTAGGGATGGTTTTTTTTTCAACAAAATCTGGTTACACACTTCTTTGTGAGCCTAGGGTCTTGTCTAGTAGTCAATCTCAAGTTTCTCCATCATGGTGGAGGAAGTTTTGGGCTTTACCAATTCTTCCTAGATGGAAAATATTTGGTTGGAAATTGCTGCATGACGCTCTTCCTTTAGCGACTATTCTTCATGCTCGAGGTCTCCCTATTGATCCAGTTTGTGCTTTTTGTCATGTGGAAGTGGAATCTGTGTCTCATACATTCAGAGATTGTCCTGTTATCTGCAGTCTTTGGCTTCCTGAAGCGTTGGGCATTCAATGGGATCTTATGCAATTTCCTTCGTTTGGTGTTTGGTTCTTGCGTACAATTTCTCATTTTTCGTCATTAAAGGATTGGAAGGGTATTGCTTCATTATTTGCTCTTCTCTAGGCGATTTGGATTTCTCGTAATCATCCGAGGTTTAGGAAAGTTGTTTGGTTGCATGGGACTATCATTGGTTTGGCGTCAGAGTGGTTGCTTCGTGCTATGCAGGCTCAAACTTGGAAGAGGTATTCGAAATCTACTTGTTTGGTTTTTTTGGAGGCTAAGCAGGATGTCCGGTGGCATTGTCTGCGAGGGTTACCTAATATCTCTCCAACGACTTGTTTAATCATAGATGGGGCCTGGGATTGTTCTACTTATAGGGCCGGAGCAGGCTGGCTAGTCCGTGAGCTTTATTCTTCTGAGGTACTAGGAGGTGGATGTCGGGCTTTTATGGCAAGTCCAGCGTTGCAGTCTGAGCTTCAAGCTTGTGTTTGGGGTTTGGAGTTTGCTATCCATAGAGGCTTCTTGAAAATCCAGGTTTATACAGATTGTGCTGCCCTCCTTGCTCTTTTTCCTTCTTCTGGGTCAATGGAAATTTCGGCTTGGTGGCTCATTCAAGAGATGCGGGCTTTAGTTCATTCCCTTTTGGTTTGCCAGGTTCAAAAGGTTCCTTGTTTGTGGGTTACTCCTGCTCACTGGTTAGCTGGTTGGGCCCGACGTCGTCAGTTGTTGTATTTTTTGTTTTAGTTTTTCGTTGACATATGTTGTATTTGTTTGTTTTCTTTTATTTGATAGCTCTTCGTCAAAAAAAAAATAAAATAAAATAAAATAACATAAAACTGATCAAATCTCATAAAGCAACACTGTGTTTATTTCATTGATCATAACTTGTAAGTAACACTACATCAACAACATTAAAAAAAAAAAACCGATAAAATTCTTAAACTAGTCCATCATTATCTTCCATAGAAACAATCCAAATCCAATGATATAGGAATCATAATTATGGAGAAGAGAAAGAGAAAGAGAAAGAGAATAGTTTAAAAATGCCCATACGTTTGCTAAACCCACTCCCCTCAAATCCTTCCCAAATGCCAACGCAAAGAAAAGATCCAAAAAGTAGCGTAAGCGCCAAACTCATTCACATTTTCTCTCTCCTCCTATCTCCATCAAACGGTTGACACTACACTTCATCCACCACACTCAATCTCAACCGCTGATTTCCCAATTACCTCTATTCCTTTGTTTCATGACCCTTTGTCCCCTTGTATGAGGCGTTGCTTTGTTGTTGAATTTTAAGTTGCAGTTTGTTTAAGTCTCCTTTAATTTTCCTTTATTTTCTCTCTTAAATTTAATGAAAATTCCCCTATTAATTTTTGAGAATCCAAACACACCTTTTCTTTTCCTTTTTCCTCATTTTTATTGTTCTCTTTCCCTCCAATTATACTTAGCTCTCTCTTATAATGGTAATGCCAATCATTCACCTAAACACACCTTTTCTTTTTACTTCTTTATTCTTGTTATTATTATTTTTATTATCTTAATTATTGAATGTACAATCTCACTTTTATATACACACATTAAATTGTATACATACATTTAGCTAAATAATAAAAAGATTTACACCCACCTCAAATTTTATTCATTCCCATAATCTCATATTTTCATCATCAGCGGCAGCAATGTCAATCCCTCCATGGTTAGAGCCAATGCTAGGCACTACATTCTTCCACATTTGCCGAATCCACGGCGACGCCGCTAGGAGCGAATGTAACATGTTTTGTTTGGACTGCCATTGTGATGCTTTCTGCTACTATTGCCGATCATCCCGGCATAAGGATCATCAAGTCATCCAGGTTGGTTACTTTTTTCGAATTCATTATTATTTTAATTAATGGAAATGTGACTATTAATTACGGACAGAGAGCCAGGGCGGGGTCACCCCCTCACCCTACTCCTATCCCATTATTATGGGTATGATAATACTGAATACGATAATGCTGTTAATTTATAAATGTATAAATGATTTTGTAATAGATAAGGCGATCGTCGTACCACGATGTAGTAAGAGTAGGAGATGTACAGAAGATGATGGACATAAATGGAGTACAAACGTATGTGATTAACAGTGCGAGAGTAATGTTTCTAAATCAAAGGCCTCAACCTAAAGCTGGTAAAGGTGTTGCTCATTTGTGTGAGATTTGTGGGAGAAGTCTTTTAGACCCTTTTCGCTTTTGCTCTTTGGGTTGCAAGGTATAATTATTTTTTACTCCATTCTTTTTTTAAAAAAAAAAAAATCTTTGCACATAATTAAGTGAATGAAGTTTTTTTCAAGTCCTTTTTAATTTTATTGTTGCAATTTTTTTTAAAAAAATATAAATATAATTACTATTTGTACTCGAGTATATGGTAATTAATTAATTATTGTCTTGAAAAATCTTAGCCCGAAATTAATTATTCTGTACATTTTATTTTATAGAGAAGCTCAAGAGAATTATTTTCTTTTATATTGGCATTCTCATTGTAGTAATTATAAAAAGGGGGGGGGGGGTTAAATTAGGATAATACTTGAATTAAAAAAAAGTTGTATATCACATTCATGATATAATACGATTGTGAAATTCAATTAAATTTTTATAAAATGTATAATTAGTTAATTAATTATTAAATAATGTTGATTAAAATGTAATATTGACAACCCATCTAATGGTGATGATCTCATGCCCACATGGATCATGAAATAAATGACCCACATGATGCAAGTCTTTAAAAGGGAAATGAAAAAAAAAAGGAGGAAATAAAAAGATAAATCACCATCATATATAATAAGTTGATTGGAGTATTATTATGTATAAAGTTCACCATTGATGATCATTAACAATCCTCACATGCATTGTCACACCATTGCTATCTCCATCATGCAACCTAACCAAATAACAAATACTTATTATATTTAACATTGTTAACGTAAAGTTGAGTTTCTCTACATTTTTGGAATTTCTTTTTTAGTACTTGTGTGTTTGCTTGCCTTGGCTATTTTTGATGTGTTATAACTTATTATGTCATATCAAGTGGTAATTTGTTATGATCAAATTCTTGCTAACACTACAAATTTTACATTTTCTTATAAATTCTTATTTACATTTTCAAGTAACCCCATTTTAGGGCTCTCCCATATAATAACCATGACTTATGCTCCATTTTTTCAAGCTCTCCCGTTTTCTTTAGCTTATGCTATATACTATTTCTTAGTCACTTACAGTCTGTTCTATTTTGACAATAGTCACTATCTCACAAGAAAAAGTTAAAACAAGAATAACTTTTAAAGACAAAAGAAGAAAAATGGTGTATTATACAACCACTCTAGCAACTTAAGATGGGTGGTTATACTAATTGGATATGTATTGATCAATAATGTTCGATATTTCAAATGATTACTCCAATAATATACTTCACCTAATGTGTGACCATGTCCTTGATAGATCTTATTGTTTATTGCTTAAATTTAATATGATTATGTTTTTAATATTTTAATTTTGATGGATTGAAATGGTTTTAGCTTGTAGGAGTGAGAAGGAATGGAAATGCAAGCTTTGCTATAGAAGGGAACAATAATAAAGGTGAAGTAGGAATATCAATGACAATGAATAGTAATACAAATACATCAAGTAGGAGAGAAAGAGAAGCTTTGCGTGAAGGCTCACAACAAGACATTTACCCGCCCACGCCGCCTCCACCTCCTTCTAATTCAAGAAGAAGAAAAGGAATTCCTCACCGAGCACCTTTTAAGTCTTGATTTATTACTTAATTAATTAATTAATCAATTTAACCTTGTTAATTAATCATTTACCTACTGCTAATTATGCTTTTATTTCTACCCTTTTCCATCTTCTTTTTGTGTTTTTGTATCATAATTGTGAAAAAATAAACCATTCTTATTATTGACCGGGGTGCAAAATGTAAAATTGTATTTTGCACCAACTTATAATTTTACATAGAAATTGTTGTAAATTGAGGAATTATTACTTGGGATTTAATTTGGAATGTAAATGTTGTGTTATGGCTACAAATCTTATTTATATAGAATGTTAAGGATAATTAAAGATTATAGACTATGAGGTATTGAGAAGAGGAGAAATTTGATTTGTTTTACCTTAGTTTCAACATTTTCTTTAATTTTTTTTTTCAAATTCTATTAATAGCGGGCACACTTAGATGATGCCATACGACATATACATTACACGTGTCACGGAAAATCAAGTACATTCTTATCTCTCATTGTATTATATTCACACATCGCTTCAGTATACACATGTATTGTTGATATATTTAGTATATAATCTATGTGATATCTTTTCTTTTTTTCATCATTTATTGCAAAATTAGGCTTTTTTTTTTACAAGACAAATTTCGTATAGGTTATATCTTATATGACTAATAGATAGAGACTAATATGAATATAACATCAACATATTAATGAGTGGTGAAGAAAAAATTGTCTATCACTTGTTCAATTTCTTATATATGGATCAAATACCTTATACTAGCGACTATAGAATAAAAACTATATTCAATAGGATAATTAAAGACTATGGTAACCCCTCACCCAATCTTGAAGAGAAATTTAATCACAAATACTCGGATACACTTAGATACTGCTAAAGTTATGCATACATAACATTCGTTCCACATGAAGTATATGTACCCATTGTGTGTTATGCAAGCAATGTTTGAGCATACAAATGCTTGAGTGCATAATTGAATAGATATTGTATCTTTATTATTCTTTTGTCATTTTAGTTTCTATATATAATTCTTATGATTAAATTAATAAATTCTCTTACTTTTATATTAACATGGAGAATTATTGCTTTTTGAAACTTAAGTTAAACTTATTTAAATCTCATGGTACCTTGATAAAATAATTGAATACCATATGTCATTATACATAATTAAAATTTTCCATTTAATAATACACAAAGGATTTATTATGGTTATAAGGTGGACACTTTGAAATTGTTAATAAAAAAAATATAATAAAGTAAAATCCTAATATGAAATCGGGTTCTGTGGTTTCTTAAAAGGGCCCACAACCACATGGGCCGTTTACACTAAAGTCCAATTGCTCTAATTAAGTTGTTTTATTGTAATTAGTATACACTAGACCCTAGTGTAGGTACCATAACCTACACCCCCTACAAAACGCAGCGTTTTGCGTTTTTCCCCTACCCCCACAAACTACAGTAACTACCCCCACTAACCACAGTAAAAAAAAAAAACTATCCATATCAAATTATTCTCTCTCTAAAAACCATCTTCTTCATTTTTGTAGAATTTCTCTCTCATCAACACCGTCGAATCGGAACGAAATTCTCTTCAAATTATTGCAAAATTGCTTCAAAACACTTCATAATTACTTCAAATGTCTGATATTCGAGATGAAATTAAACAATCGCAGCAGCATTTTGATAAAGAGTAAGTAATTTTGTTCATTTGATTACGATTTTAGTACAATTTTTGTATGAAGCATAATTTTGGTTCTTTTCCTTGTGATTGTAGAGTGATTTTGCAAAAAAAACGCTTTAGAGAAGAACATGGAAGATAAAACTGGAAAATCAGAGCAAAATGTTACCAAAGAGTAAGTAATTTTGTTCATATTCTTGCGATGACAATTATAGTGCGATTTTATGTGTGAAACCTAATTTTTGTTCAATTTTTTGCAATTGTAGTATGATTTTGGAGAAAAATACTTCACAGACGAGTAATTTGTTGAAAATTTCTGAAGAAATGTATGAACCCTAACTTTTGTAAAACCTAATTTTTGTTAAAATTTTTTGCGATTGTAGTAATTGTTCTAAGATTTTACTGAAAATAACTAAAACATTAACAATTTATTAAATAAAACAGAGACGATGATGATGATGTACCTCTTCAGTCAAGAGTAGACAAATTGAAAAAAAAACCGCCAAAATGATCCAATTGTAGATCCGGAACTTTTAAAAGATATTGACAAGTCAATTGGTACGGATTTAACAATGTCTCCACTACCAAGGTAATTAGTCATTTACAGAATATATTATGTTCATGTCTAATATGCTAGTTGTATTTGATAAAATTGGTTTTATCTTTGTTTAATATGTTATTTGTATATGATCATATTTGATACTCATAATGTTCATTTATAGATATAGTTATGATCATATATTTATATTTGTTCATATGAGTATTTATTGAGATTTAAAAACAAAAGTACATTTCATTGAAACATCATTGTATATGATCATATTTGATACTCATAATGTTCATTTATAGATATAATTATGATCATATATGTATATTTGTTCATTTGAGTAGTCATTGAGATTTAAATAACAAATATACATTTCATTAAATCATCATGCACATATATAAATATGATAATAATCATTTCAGTGATATGCATTCAAACTAATGTCATGTAATTAATTTATAATGTAGTGATGTGCCATTTAGAGTGATACACTTGCTTCAATTTAGAGATGGGAAATCTGAACCATTAACTCTAAAGAAGGTTATACAACAAAATGAATATGGTAATAGTTATGAAAGATACACTTTAAACAAGTAAGTTTATATGTATAAAATAATTGTTTTTACATTCAATTATTGTACATTGTATATATATACCAAACTTATTAGGTAATTCTTAAAATTTTAGTGAAAAAAAAAAGGTTCGAGTGAAATTTGTTATGTCAAAATCAAGACCACCAGAGACAAATCAAACAATAAGGTATAAAAGCTTTATACAAAATAACTAATTATCTTCTTCATTGTATAAATTAGTTCATACTTTAATATCATATTATATAAAATAATTCTGTTTTTTTTAAGTGAACAAAGTGAGAACATTCCTGCTACTAATGCAACAACTAAGAGTGTGTCTGCTACACATAACACAACTGACAAAGAGAGCAGGGATGAAAGGTATACTAATGATCAATTTTATATAAACAAATGTTCATTTTTATAACAGTATATTTTATGTACAATTTATGTGCATTTTTTATTTAAAGTATTTCTTAATATTGATTTCAGCAAGCAAGAAGAAGTTCAACCAAAAGTGCAAAGCAATCCAGTAAAGAATAGTCTTGGCCAAAAGTAAGAAAACTTAAATGTTCAATTTAGATAGACTATATGTTCATTTGAAAATCAGTACAAAAAAGTTTGCTCATGGCCAATAGTAATATAAGTTATATGTTCATTTTTTTATTTACTAATCAAAATTGTAAATTCAAACATATTTTTAATGAAATATCAGAAAACCCAAAGATGATTCAAGAATAACAACATTAAAGGACAAGATGCAAGAAATACATTTAGACATAGAGAGAAACCCAAAGTATGTTTAAATTTAAATAATTGAATTAATTTAATCAATTAATGAATATATTTCAAAGTTAATATCATACATTTACAGAAAGTACAAAGAATCGACAATCAGAATTATGAGAAATCTCAAAAGAATGGAAAAGGCAAGCAAGGAAATCAGGAAAGGTAAATGATCATATTTATTGAATATTTTTGTTTAATAGTCATAAATATCAATTTTAACAATACTATTACTTTTGAAGGTGAAGCAAAAAAGAAAGAAAAAGGGCCAATAGAAGAGAAAACTGTGGAAAAAGGTAAAAATTTTAAAATGTACATTTTTATTACAAAAAATGTTCATATTGGAAAAGCATAATATTAAATATTCAATAAGATTAAAAAAATTAAATTTTAACTAAATAAATTTTAATAGAAGTACAAGAAGGAAAAAAAGGGACTGAAAAAGAGAAAAGCCCTAAAGACAAAACTGTGGAAGATGTCTTTCCAAAGACAACAAATGTAGAAGGTAAAAATTTATAAATGTACATTTTTATTACATAAAATGTTCATATTGGATCTACATAATATTGAATGTTCAATAAGATTAAAAAAATATATAAATATTAACTAATTAAATTTTCATAGAAGGACAAGAGGGAAAAAAAGAGCCTGAAAAGGAGAAAATCCCTAAAGAGAAAACAGTGGAAGATGAGTCTACAAAGACAACAGATCCGAAAGGTAAATAGTGGAAAATGTACATATTCATTACCTGAAATGTTCATTTATATTGTATATAGTAAACTTTTGTCATCCAATTTAATAATGTTTATTTAATCTTTTATATTTGATCATTTCATATGCAGCACAAATTGCACCTGATTTTGTTCAAATTGAGGATGAAACTTATCTTCTAGATCAAGATGATGATAAAGTTTCCACAAAACTTAGTGAGGAGACAGCTCCATCATCACAAAAAAGTGATCAGTCAACCAAAATGAAAACAAGATACAAAATGGTTGCAAGGAAAAACAAAAACAAAAGCCTTGTTGTTGTGCCAAGTGGTAGAATTACAAGGAGCCAAGGTAATCATAATACTTTTCTGTTACACAATAAATATTACACTTTCAAATATACTAACATAAATTTTTTAAAAAACAATAGATGTTCTGTTAGATGAATCTAAAAAGGGAAGCCTGAAGAAGGATGTTGAGCCTGCTAAAGAAACCGCAAAAATAGGACAGAAGAGAAGAATGTCTACAAGGAATTTTCCTATTCAAAAGGAAGCTGATGCACCACCTCCAGCACCTACTCCAATAAAAAAAAATGGCAGGTGCTCCTGCTGAATATCCTCCAGACCAAGGCAAAAAGGGTAAATGTTCAATCTTAATGTATAGAATGATCATTTATGATGGTATATCATTAATGTTCAATTTCAATATATAGGTGGGAAAAAGAAAACTCTAGAAGTGAAGAAAACTTCTAAGGTTGCTGGCAAAAGAAAAGCAGGTATATAATGATATATTATAAATGTTCAATTTCTATATATAGAATGATCATTTGAGAAAACAATTTTGTTCATTTTATCATTTGCTTACTGTACATTTTCAATACTTAAACAAAATTATATATTTAATTTTCAGATGTCAGTCCTGCCAAGAGAAATGCTGGAAAGAGAAAAAAAATACAAGAAGTACCATCAGATGAACCCTCTCAAGATCCTGACAGTGATGATGATAGTGAAGAGTCAGTTTATAGAGCAGAAGAAGAGCCTGTCAGTGAGGATGATTATGAGGTGGAGGAAGAGGAGGAAGAGGAAGAAGTAAAGCCAAGGAAGAAACAGGCAAAGAAAGGGAATTCAGTGAAGGCAAAGGTTGAAAAGGAGGAGCAAAAGATGGTACTGTATGATGAAGGAAAGATTGAAGGTAGGAGAAAAAAGAAAATGAAAACTGAAATGGTTCAAGCAATAGAAACTGATGAAGTTGAGGAAATTCAGGAAGATGAATTTGAGGAAGAGAAATCTTCAAAGAGAGGAGGACATGTGAAGTTCATTGCATGGATAAAAAAGATGACACCTACCCAAAAACAACAAATTATTGATATAGGGTTAGGATCACTTCTTGACATTAGTTTACCTCAACTTGATCAAAAGTTCTGTAACTGGTTATTGGGAAGTTTTGAAGAAAATAGCCAGTATTTTGAACTACCAAAGAATGAAAAAATAGAAATTGAGGTAGAGGATGTTAGGGTAGTTTATGGCTTGCCTACAGGAGAAATTCCAATTGTTGAGCCAAAGTCTGATAAAATTAGTGAGGAGTATGCAGAATTTCTGAAGAAATGGAGAAAATCATGGTCAGGAAAAACTCCATCAGTGAGTCAGGTATGATCAGTTTTAAATGTTCATTTTAAATACATTAAATGATCAAAAGTATAAATGTTTTGTTCATTTTGTTTGCAGATTGTGAATGGATACATAAATGATAAATTCACCAACAACAGACCACCAAGTGAACATTTCATTACTAACTTTTTAGCAGTGGCTGTGAACTGCTTGATGAAATGTGTATCAAACAATCAATGCCATTTCAAATTTCTTTATTCTATGATGGACAAAGAAAACATAAAAAATTTGAACTGGTGTCAGTTTGTATATGACTCACTTATCAAATGTCATGTTGATTGGAGAAAGCAGCAAGGCAAGGGGTTCTACAAAGGCCCTCTTCAATTTCTGATGGTATATTCTTAGATACAAGATGTTCATTTAAATTTAAATAAATGCACTTTTTTTTATTGTTTATGTTCTGTTCCATGTTTTCTTTTTTCTTGTAGTTGTTCTATTTTGATAGAGTTCAGAGGTTAGACAAAAGGCCTCCAAGAACAATTCCTATCATATCTGCATGGAATAGAGACATGGTTCTTGAGAGGTTGAAGATTGAATTAGAATTGGGATTTGGGAGAGGGAAAATTCTACCAAGGATTGCTGCAGAAGTTGAAGAAAGTCCTAAGGTTATAAAATGATCACTTTTGTTAACATAAATGTTCATTTGTATAATCTGAAATGTTCAACTGCATAATTTTTAATATTCATTCATATAGGTTTTTATGGATGATTTTGTTTCCCTGGTAAAAACAACTTGTTCAAACCTGTCAAAGCTTTCTTCAAAATTGGTGAAGGCAAAGGATATCTTCCCTGGAAATGACTTGGTGAAAAAAGTTGATGAAGTTTTAGGAAAGGTGGTAGCTAGGGAACCATCAATTCTAAGCCAAGATGAAGAATTCTTTGGCAGTGAGGATTTCCTAAATGCACTTGCACAAGCTGAGAAGAATCTGATGCAAGGGTCTGAAAAGCAAACAACTGAGAAGCAAATGACTGGGAAGAAATTAACCAAAAAGGGAAAGGAAAAAGAACAAGAATATGACATCAGAAAAGCTTTCAGCTTGGGGTTGACTCCACCTTCTCCAGCCATTGGTAAATTCTAACTAAAAGAGACTATATATCCTAATTTTTATATGAAAAATTCTAAATTTGTGGTCTAAATTGTCCTAAACAGAAACAGGGCCCACCTTTTCAACACTTGGTGATATAATTGAACAACCAATAATTTCAACAAATGGTAATATGTTCATATATTTAATAATAATGTACATAAACTTAAGTAGAAATGTTCATTTCTAATTATTATGTGTAAATACTATTAACTTAGTGTATCTCCAAAATGATGATTTATAATACAGCTGGAGAAAAGGATGTGGGTAAAACTTCAGCAGCTTCAGAACAAAGAATTGAAGAATTTTCTAGAACTGGTATAATGTTCAATTAAAAAGTGTAAAATGTTCATTTACAAACAAGAAATATTCATTATTAATTGTATTATTTTGTTAGACGCAGCAACTGGTTCAAAACTTGATGCTGACACTAGGTCAGATAATGAAGGATTGCCTAGAACAGGTATAATGTTCAATTATAAATACTCAAATGTTCATTTACAAAGAAATTATATTATATCTAATTAAATTTTTTCTTAGATGCAGGATCTGGTTCAGTGGTTGATGCTGACCCTAGGTCAGATGGTGGTGAAAAAAGTGATGATCCAAAAAACACAGTTGGAGGTGGAAAACAAAACAAGGAAGATGTTTTTGAAAAAACAAAAAATGATGAAAAAGTGGAGGGGTAAAATCCTGAAGACATGTCTTACTATTAGGGTTATGTAATGGTGTAGGATAAAATATCTAGATGGAACAATTTAACTTATGTTACTATCGTGTTGTAACTTGAAACTGGTGTTTCTCAAACTATTGTATGTGTGAACATTATTTTGTTGAATATGTAATATGAATGTGTGGTTTATGTTAAATCAATAGGTTTATGTTAAATCAATATCTTTCATTTTATGAATTGAAAATGATTCAGGGTGTTACATAAGAAGCTTTTATTTTATTAATATGTACTGACATTGTTTCACTTTTCAGTGAAAACAAGAAGATTGTTGCTTCATCCTCAAAAGTCACAAAAAGGTACATTATTTATATTAAGTAAATGTTCAAAAATAATAATGAACATTTTCATATACCTAAATGTACATTTGTGTTATGTAATATGACCAGGAATGATGATAAGAAAAAGTCAATTGCAGAAAAGAAGAAAAAAACTGAAAAGGAAAAGGTTGAAAGGTATAATTTCAAATTTATTTATATACACTCAAATGTTCATTTATGTTCCTCATAATTTTCTTAATTTAACAATATTTTATATTGAACAACAAGACCAAAACGCGAAAAGAAAACACTTCCTCCTGCTTTCCGATCTCCTTACTTGGTCAAGTACAAGGATCTGTTTAAAGATGAGAAAGCCATGAACCAAATTGCAGTAGACTTTGCTCTTGGTGGAAAAGATGAAAGGTAATTACTTACACTAATTAAACTTAAGGTTTAATATCTTTTATAAAAATATGTTCACATTCATATTATTAAATGTTCATAATGCAGTGCACTCTTATACTATGATGGCTTGAATCTCATCAATAGAAATGAAATGAAAACTCTTGGAGATGATGTTGAAGTGACAAATTGTGTCATAGATGGATGGGCAAGGTTTCTTAATCATAAAAAGCCGAGAAACAAGATTTATTTCTCAACAGTGCTTCATGTTAGTCTTTCTTCTTTTTTTATATTATTGATTCTATTTTCCTATGATAAATAATTGCTAAAAATTCATTTAACTTCTATATGTTTGTTTGTATTTCAACAGCACATTATGTGCACAAATAGAGTTTGTCAAGAAGGATCATCAATGAAGACAAGAATTAATGCCTTCATAGAAAGAATTGACAATGAACTGAAGTTGAATAAAATTGACAGCATTGTTGGATATAAACAGGTATTAATTCTTGTTTAATACAAATGTTCAATTACCTTCAATATATTGTCCAATAACATTATATAATTTGTTCAGGTCTTCTTCCCAGTATCAACTTCTCAACATTTTTTTCTGTTGTGCGTCAATCATATAGAAGACAAAATTCATATAATTGACAATAGAAAACTACCAAAAAAGGTATCAGTCCAAGCAAAATATGAAGAACAACCAAAAATGATGGTGAGATAATATGTTCATTTATAGTTGACTACATGATCAATTATATTTTATTAATTGTTCATGTCTTCATCACAATACAAACTTCTAAACAATTTTTACTCTTTTTTCTATCAGTTAAAAGGATTGGCAGAGTACATGAAACACCTTGGATATCAAGATGCAAAAAGAATTGAAGACTACACAGTTGTTTTGGAAAAGATGAAATGGCGTAGCAACAATGACTATACAAACTGTGGAGTTTACATTATGAAGCATATGGAAACCTTCACTGCTGATCCTAATGAGAGCTGGATTTGTGATTTAAAACCAAACAATGTAAGAGTTATAAATGATCAATTATTTAAGATATAATATTCATTTATGAAACAGTAAAGATTGTTTAATTAAAATTTGACAATTCATTTTGTTCAACAGGTGGAACAAATTAGAAATCTAAGGCTCCAATACACAGCAGAACTGATGTTATTTGAAGAAAACACTGAATCAAGAGCAAATAGAAGGAAAGCTAGAAAATTTGCAACTTTGTAGTTTCAAATGTTCATTTACAACTATGTATATGTTCATTTCTTATATATGACTATTTTTTTTTTTTAGAAGTAGACTTATGGATTTTATTTTAATATTATTGTAATTGATATTTCATTTTAATCTTTGAATGAAAGTTTTTTATATAATAGATCGAAAATTCAAAATTACAAAATAGTAATTAAATCAACATTACAAAAAAGTCTAATGTTTATAAAGTTCTGGAATACTAATTATTTATCTTTATTAGCCAAACGTTTAGCTACACTTGTATCAAAAAAGGCTAACAACCTATCATATTTAGAAGAAATCTTTTTAGAACCTAATTGAACATTTCTTGATTGAAGAATTGGAACACGAGCACCTTGATCATTTCTTTGAACTGTGGGAGGAGTAACTTGAACATTCTGAACAGGAAATCCTTGATCATTTATTTGAACCGTAGGAGAAATAACTTGAACATTTGTTGATTGAACATTCCTGGAGTTGGATATGATCATTTCTGGATTGGTGTTTGAACAATTCTGAGTTTGATTTTGAACATTCCTGGGAACAGTAGGTTGAATAACAACATGAGATTTTGTTGACGCACTAGTATGAATTGGAACTCTTGGATTAATTTGAGAGTAAGTTTTAACACCAGAAGCACCTTCATTTGCACCAAAATTAGAACAAGGTTGAACAGCAGAAACACCTTCAAGATTTAAATCCTTCGCCTTTAAAAAAATTAAATTGATCATTAATAAACCAGTATATGATCAGTTACAAACACTTATACAAACAAATATGGAAAAAAAAAAACCTTAGCAATAGATGAAATATCAACATCAATAGATATGATAGATGAAAGAGAGCTTTCACCAGTAGCCTACAAAAAAACCAAAAAAAAAATATAAAAAATAAAAAATTAAATAAAAAAAATTATAATATAGATCATAAATGTTCATATACCTGATCAAAATCATTGGAAATACTATGATTTGATTCCTTAGAACTAGAAGGAATTTCTTCTACAACAGCTGATTTTAAGCCGACCTATATTTTTAAATTATAAAAATCAATATTAATAAAATATAAATAAAATGTTTTTTTTGGCACATTTGAATTTACCTGAGCCCGTTTATTGCTCAAAACAATCAATTCAATGGGATCACTAATAGAATTAGCATAAGTAACAGCACAACCGTTCTCATCAAGTTCCTATTTAAAAAAAAAAACATAAATGATCATTTACGAAAACTGAAATGATCAATTTGAAAATATGAAATGATCATATACCTGTACAACTGCTTGCCCTATACCCCTTTTGTAAGGAGTGTACAGAGACTTTTTCCTCTTGAAATTACCCTTTGCCTTGTTACACTGCTTCTCCAAGGTACTCTTAGGCCTTACATTCCTCTCACCTTTAGGCCTAGCTTTTGGAGGATTCTTGATCTCAAGATCAACAATTTCAACCTCTTTAACAGGTTCACTAAAGTCAATTACACCTGATACGCTCTCAACCTTTTCTTTTAACAGATTGAAATAACACTCAACCTCTGCCCTTGCATTCAAAGAATTCTGACAACTTGTTATCAACTTAACAAACTTTCTGATTGTTTGTGACCTCCAAACACTAGTAGCCACAACATTTGTCCTCAAAGTAGGTTCTTCAATACCATGACTACACATGGCAGCCTTTGTCCATCGTTTCATTATATACTCTTGTGGAATATTACGCACACAATGCAAATGATATACTCGAAGAGAATGAGAACAAAGTAAACCAGTCTCACTAAAGTACATGCATGTGCAACAAATTGCATGTGTTTCCTTATTAAAAACAACTTCATGCTTAATTATATCCTTCCCAGGCCTCCAAAGAAGATATGAATATTCTGGAAAACGCAAACCATTATCAACATGATCATAAGCTGTCCCCCTAATGAACTCCTCTTCAAAAAGAACATAAGCTTGAATAGTGTACAATGATCTTGCATGAACTAATATACCAATATTAGCAAAAGCTAGGTGCCTATTACCCCTCAGAGTATTGTAATCTCTTGCACCTTCCTTACTTCTCCACTCAGAAATGACATCAAGAAAAACATGATAAAAATCACATAAACCTTGAGTCTTATTAAGACGTTGTGAAACTGACTTATTAGTAGTTTCACTACGTTGAGAAGACAATATACCACCAGACCAATACTTCTTAGAATAAGCAGGACACCACATTTCCTTTATTTTATACAAATCACATAACCAATCATCATTTTCACATTTGTATTTATCACACATCCTGTATAACAGAAATGATCATATATTAATTTAAAAATGAACAAAATATAAATTAAAATATGTACATTTGTGTAAAGAATAATGATCATAAACAATATGGACACTAATAATATTATGATAACATACATAACAAAGTAAATTGTATGATCATATGTAAAACACTAAATGTTCATATATATATCACATAATAATCAAATATATCACATAATAAAAATAAAAAATAAATATAAAAAACAATAATTTACCTTTTCCAGAAATATTCAAATTCAGCAGGAGTTTCACAATACTTCAAAAGATATCCAAACAAATCTGTAAAGCCTTCCAAAGCTCTCAATGCTCCAATGTGTTTCTTAGAATTTTGTTCAAGATGCCATACACATAAACGATGATGAACAGTTGAAGGAAAAATGTTTCTTATACCCGCTGCAATCGCTTGTGCTTGATCAGTCATAATTGTAATGGGACTTTTCCTCCCCATTGAGTGCAAAAATGTATCAAACAACCAATCAAAAGACTCGGTGCGCTCATTAAGAATAAAACCCATACCAAACATGACATTGTTACCATGATGGTTCATCCCAACAAATGGAGCACATATCATTCCATATTTATTAGTTCTATAAGTTGTATCAAAAACCAACAAATCTCCAAAGTAATGATAATCTCTCATCATCCTACCATCACGCCAAAAAAAACTAACTAAAGCACCACTATCATCTTGTTCAAAATCATAATAAAAATCTGTCTCATCCACATGTCTCTTGGCAAAATATTTAATCAATTGGTTACCATCACATCCTTCAATTTGGGCAGCTTTTTCAGATGACAATGCATTATAAGCATCAGAAGCAGTAAAACAAAGATTAGGAGATCCCCCAACCTCCTTCTTTAGAACCCTCAAAGAATCAGTAACTTTGACTCCACTCAATTTCATTGTTGAAATGAAAAGAAGCTGCTCTTTATTCACATCTCTTTGAGACCTTATCAAATGCCTTTTTTCAGGAGGAATCATAGCATGATTATGAACCATTTCATGTCTTGTACATGTATAGACCCCTAAATGATCAATATGAAACTGCACAAAAGCTAAACAACCAGTTCGATGATCCAACTTCTCATAAATCCTTTTATTCTTACACTTATTATCTTTGAATCCCTCATTACAACAAACAAATCTTTTCATCAAAAAAGAATCATCTCTTCTTCTCTTACTCTTCCCAATTCGAATTCCAAAACCTTTCCTAAAAGCATATTCATTATACGCTTCGAAAGCTTCATCTTCAGATTTAAATTCTTTATCCTTTAATTCAGACTGTTCTGCTTCTAAATACATAATATCATCATTTTTTTCCACTGCACAATATACAATTATAAATGATCATAAAGAGTTTCATGAATGAACAATAACAAATAAGTAAAATGTTCAATATCAAAACAGCACATGATCAATTGCAAAAAGAATTTCAGCACATAATATTTTGAACAATATTTTCATTATTTACCACTACACATAATATCGATATAAAAATGTAAAAATAAATGATCAAAAATGACTTTAAGACTGAACATAAACACATTAGTAACAATGAATAAGAAAACATAAACGATTAATTGAAAGTATAATCTACAAAATATACGACAAAAACACACAATTCTAAAACACAGAGAAAACAACAAATGAAACAACAAATGAAGCAACAAAATGTTCATACAAAGTACAACAATCCAAAAACGTTCATCATAATGTAATCAAAGTAGTAAACTCAAAAATCGAAAGTGAATAATAATACATCAATTAAGTTCAAATTAACAGAGCATTATAACAGAACAAATTAGGGATAATTAAAAATTGAAAAATTATGATCACAATTACTCACATTGTTGCACAAACGAATCAACGAAACGAAGTCCAGAAGGAAACACACGCTCGCAATCGCGATCAAAATCAACGCAATCTCCAGATGCAGAATTCGCCATTGATGATCGGTAACAATTAACGAATTCGTTCAAAAAATCAAATGAAGAAGATGAATTAGCGAGAGAAAAATGTAGATCAAAAATGGAGGTTGGTTGATCAATTGAAGAGAGAGAAAAAATAGGGTTTAAAATCATATATATACATAAATTGAATAATAAGAATCAAAGGAAAAAGGAAAAAAGAGGAAGAAAAGAAAAAAAGAAAAAAAGGAAAAAAAAAAAAAAAAAAAAAGGAAAGAATCGCAAAAGGAAAGAAGCTGCACATGAGAACTCAATACCAGCTACAAAACGACGTAGCATAGGGGGGTGTAGGGAACACACCCTACACTAGGGTGTAGGGTAAAATTTTCAGTTTTATTATGCAGTAATTACTCTTTTCAAGGGCTTAATAGACTTTATGATTGTAACCATTTTACAAATTTCCACCAACACCGGCTCTGATTTTCCTCCAATTTTCTGCCTTGCCCCACTACAAATTGGGTGACCCACATATTTTTTTCTAACAAATTTTAGTTAAGGTTTATATTTTTGTAGTATTTATGTTTCATATTCAATTTTTTTCTTAAGTTAGGTTTAAGTCATGAATGAAAACAATTTGAACTTCTATATACACCTAAATGACCTAATAGGCTAATACCTTTGATAGTAGGATTCTTAAGAAATTATAATAAGCAGTGTTTTAAGAGAGATATTTTGTGTTAGTATTGTTTAAATTATGTTAGTTTTTTAAATTTGTCTTATCTAATCCTTTCTTAAAGTGTGTGCCTTGAGAAAAAAAAAATATTATTTTGTTTTAGACATGAGATATATTGCATCATATCATGAAAGATACACAAGACTTCGGATTAACAAAAAAAAAACACAACAAAAATATTATATATCACATACAAAGCTCATTTAAATACAGAATGTAGGAAATGTTGGTAAAAGTATATTTGATATTTATAATAGGAAAATAAATGTTGGATTTACATAAAGTACAACAAGGCAGTATTTGTGATATGTCGTAAAAAAGTCATTGTTGACATTTTGTAATATTTGTGAAGCTTTATAAGTTATACTTCCCCCGTTTTTTATAATTACACGAATTGTCATTTCACGCTTGTCTATGCAATACTTTGACTATTAATATCTTTAATTATATTTAAGAAAAAAATTATAAAAATTTGATAATTTAAAAGTAGACGTCGAAACGAATCTAACAAGATCCTGCATTACTTTATTTTTTCTTACAGATTAATCACAAAAGATGATCAAAGAAAGTTGTGTGAATAATGTAAATCCAACATGGTGCAATAAATAAATTAAAAAAAACGAGGAGGAAGTATAATTTAGGTAAATTAAATTGCACAAAGCCACAAATACCATCCATGTATAAAATTGAAAACGCTTAGTTGTAATTTTCATTATTTAGTTATGCTTTAAAAGTTCATAGGATTATAGGAAAACACATTTAAATGGAGCAATAATGTCAAGGGAAGTTCTTTTGGACCTTTCTTCGAGGGGAGGCCTTTCAAAGGGAGGTTAGTTATGTATGAGTAAATGCATAATGAGGGGCATGGGGGTTATTTCACGTAAATGCATTTCTGAATTTAGAGTAGTACCACTGGGTGATCAATTGTATCACTAGATGATTAAATGATATCATTGAACATTTCGGTGGTACTATTTATCTATGTAGTGGTATTATATATTCATTTAGTGGTACTCACTATGTGTAGAAATAGTATCAATACGGTAAAAATAGTATCACTACATAGTCAATGATACTATCTAAGCTTTCAACGATACATTTAAAAAATGGCCCCACTTACCCATCTCTCTCCTCCTTTCTCTCATCCCCATGTGCTTTTTAATATTTTTAGTATTTGTTATGCATTTGCAAATGCATAACTAACCTCCCTAACTACTTCCTCTCTTCGAGGGATTAAAAGGTTTATTCGTAAAAGCTTTCTTAAAACTGAAAAAGCATAACTTACAACTCATCTATTTTTGTTCTACATCTCTAAAGAAACACACTAATTGCGGTCTTCAATTGTTGGGTTCATTTGCTCATTATTTCATTAAGAAATACTATAAGGCCATGTTCTATTCAGCTTAATTACAGTTTAGTTCAGTTTGATTCAATTCTGTTCAGTTCAATTTAACTCAGTTCAGCTCCAATCAATTCAATTCAGTTCAGTTCAGTTCAATTCTTATGCTAATTTATTTGTTTTATATGAATTAGCTATTGATATTGTTTATAACAATTTATTTTAGGCATGTCTTTGGGCCGATCTTTTTAAAATCATCTTTATATCTAATGATATATATTGCGCACGGGGTGGCCAGCGCTTTCGGCTTAATTTTTCTTGGCTTGTATTTGCACTTGACATAGAGTTAATGGACTGGTAAAGGAATATCTCTTTATTGCTTAGCCTTAAATTTTATTAGCTTGTGTTTGCACTTCACATGGAGTCAATCATCTACTGCCGAGGGCCCTTATATGTAATGTTTTAGGACACTCTAGAAAATGTGATACAACAGGTGCTGCATCCTTATTTAAGTAGTAAAAAAACACAATGCGTACTAACACTTTATATAGGAATTTATGATACTTATATATTTTTTACGCTCGTTAATCTACTTGGAAACAACAAGGACATCATACAACACTATAGGGTATATCACAATACATAGTAGTGGCATTAATGTATAATCATAAATTCCCTTGAATCCCTTCTTGTTTTCTATCCCTTTTCACCGTAGTCAGTTTGGTTTCCTTTCTTCCTAGTACATCTACTTTGGCACAATTATAGATTAATTTCATTAGTTTTAATGTCCTTTAAACACAATTATGTGTGTTCGTTAGTTTTGACATTCACAAAATATAGAAAAAAAAATCTTACACAAAACAACAACATTTCGTTATCCAGTGAGTAATGCTGCCATGTAATTAAATCATAACCCCTATTTAATTAAATATAGAAATTTTAAACTTTAAATTTCCATTCGATCTTCATTTAATTTCTAATTAATTGATGAGTGTTAAGAAAAATTACAAATTTACACATGGGTAAGAAGGTAAACAAACATGTTGAGGGGTTTAATAGTCCGTGCACTATTCATAAGAACAATCTCCTACTTCCAAGGTAGGGATATTACAACAACAACTAACGACAATAATAATAATAATAATAATAATAATAATAATAATAATAATAATAATAATAATAATAATAATAATAATAATAGTAATAGAAATGGTATTGGGATATGTCAGACGATGAGCACAAAGACATACCGATGTGTGTTATGCTACCGGATGGGTGTTCCATTTTTCTTTGTCTTGAGGCCGTGCTCGTCTTGTTCTTGGGTTTTTACTAGAGATATTTTCGACGACCACGCGGTGTCGTGTACTGGTATTGTGAAAATTAAATATCGGCATAATGTTGTTTGGGATACCCTTGTTGATATTTGCTACAGATTTTGGATTTAACAAGAAAAGTAGGTTGGCATAAGGTTGTCTGGAGGGAATGACAGGGCCCTCAGGCCTACCAATGTGTTACTTTATTCATGGGATTGTGGTCGCGATATATGTGTGGACTTAACAAGGTCTTCTCCTTTGACACAGACAAGGCTATCTGATTTTGTGCCTAGACGGATTGTGGCTGATGCGGCTCATCGGAAGCGGGTTAAGTATGAAGCTCGTTGTCAGGCGATTGGGTATTGTTTTCATTCCCTTCTCCTTTTCTTCTCTTGGAGAATTAGAGAAGGAGGTTGTTGCGTTGCTGAAACGGGTTCAAAGGTTCTCGACGACGCAAGACATTGGGGCTCATGTTGCAACTTATATCTTCACTAGGGTAGGTTTTTCTATAGCTAAAGGAGTGATGGCCCATATTATATCTCGAGTTCCCACTAATTTATTATAGGTTGTATGACTTTTGTTTATAATAATAATAATAATAATAATAATAATAATAATAATAATAATAATAATAATAATAATAATAATTGTTCAAATGGTTATAATTTTAGATACACATTTTTTTTGGTTTGTTTTTGTTTCATTTTTAACAACCATACTTTAGGTAATATTTCAAGCATTACCCCAAACTTGAACCCCACTGTGATCATACACTTAAGCATAGTGGCGTCCAAAGGGAAGGAAGCTAGAGCAAAAGAGTCGCCAACAAGTTTTAGGAACTTGTAAACCGTTCACAGGTTGAAAGTTACACCCCTTAACGATCAAGGAGATTGTTAAGTCCAATAGGTCTGGAACCATGACTAGAAGTTCGGGGATGAAGGTACAAATCCAACCTAAAAGAGATTGAACCTGCCCTAATAATAGGCCTCTACTTTATTCTTCTCGTATTCATGTGCGCTTTCTGACTAACATGCAATCAATAGGTTTACCCTAAACCTGTTTAATCTATATATGTTGGTTGAATATTAATGCACAAACAAACCTATTATTGGCGATCACTTGAATTACAATCATATTTACCCTAACAAGATTATTAACTATCTTATTAAGCGTAATTACAAGTACCAATTCCCTTTAAACATACATAAAAGGCGTGATCAAGCAATAACAATAAACATAAAGCAACATAATAATCATAATAATCATAATCATGTTAAAAAGGAAATTTTGTGTAGAACTATGATCGAGAGTTAGATAGGTCGTTAAGCTACTACCCTAATCAAATTAATCCTTTATAATACCTAAACTTACACTAAACTAGTTAGTGGCAATTAAAGGGTCGAACCACGAAGACTAAGTGTATCAATTTGTGCAAATTAGACTAGTAGGAAAGGTTGTGAGATAGAGAGAGATTAAACCAAATACTACTAAGAGCAAATAACTAAAACTAGGGAAAGTGGAATCCAATTACATCAATGCATTCAACAACATCATACAATTAGATGAAAATGACCTCGATTAGGAACATCAACACATTTAACTCACTCTCGCACAATTAATTATGTTAATTATCCTACTAAACTAATTCACTCTCGTGCAACTAGCCTAGCAAAGGTATGGAAGAATTTAGGGCTCTTCAACCAAATCACTCTCGCACAATTGATTGAAAGCACAATTAAGAGCATAGAATCGATTAGCTAGAAGGATTCTAATCCATAAAAGCATCATCCATACACAATAATCAAGAAACAATTTCATACTAATCACAATCAATCATTCAATTCATTAATATAACCTTCATCCTATTCCCTAGAACAAGACCTAAGCTAACATAATGAAGATAGACATGGAAAACAAGGTAAAATAAGAATAAAACAAGATCAAACAAACAAACTAATTAATCTACTCAAATCAACAAACAAAAAGCAAAAACTAAGAATTAAGCAAGGCAATAAAGATGAGAGAAAGTTAGAAAATGCTCATTGAATAGATGAGAAGAAGTTTCACAAAGTTTCTTCTTCAACCTCTCAAAAACACCATGGAAATCCAAGCTTTCTCTCTCTAAAACTACTCCTAAACTAGAGAGAGAAAATCCTAATCTAACCCTAAGAGAGAGAAGCTCTCCTAAAACTAGGGAAAAAGATCTAAAGGAAAAATGAAGTTCTCCCATACAAAAACAAGGCTCGCAAATATAAAGGAAGTCGCAAAAAAAACGCTGAACAGGGCTCGTTGTGCGCCCGCGCATGGTATCTGTGCGCCCGCGTAGCAGACTGTGCGCCCGCGCAAGGCGGCTGCGCGCCTGCGCCTTTGTGGGTTGGGGCTTGCTGGCTGAGTTGTGCGCCCGCGGAAGAGAGTGTGCGCCCGCGCACAGGTCGCACGCAGGCCGCGCAAAACTTTCGGCCTCTATTATGCAATTTCGCCTCTTTTGCACGGGTTCTGACTGGGCTGCGCGCCCGCACACTCCAGCCGCGCGCCCGTGCACATTGTGCGCGCCCTTGCACCTTGCTTTCTTCGATTCTTCTCTCATGCTTCCTTGGCTTCTTCTATGCAATCCAAGAGTTCAAATACCTAAGCACAAACACCAAGGGAAGCAATAAGGTATAGGGAACGGTGCAAACACGCAATGAAGGCAAGCATTCAAGAATACACGCGATTTCATTAAAAACATACCGAGACATGTATATGTACGCATTATTTGAACAAAACAACTACAAAACACCAACAAAACAACTACAAAACACCCTAAGACAAGCTAAAACAAGGCATAAATACTATCCTAGGAGTGACATAAATGTCACTCATCAAACTACCCTAAAGATAGGACATTTGTGAACAACTACCAATTTTTTTTTTGTTTAGAACTACCCACAAGTTTGAAAACATTTGGGTAGCACTACCCATTAACATTTTTCGTCCAATTAAGACGTTATCGGAGCTCACTTTTTTCACTTTAGCCACCCAATTAACTCTCCCAATTTGTATAAAGGTTTTAATTTACCTTAATTAACCTAATTAAGGTTTTAATCATAATTTATTTTAGGGTTCATTAGTGTAGTATTATTTGGGGATTTTAATTTCTAAGGTTTGGGGATTTAATTGTGTAGACACCCATTTGTGTCTCCCCAAAACCAAACCCGGTGATGAGTACCTTTCGCGTCTAATCATAATCGAATGAAGCGAAAGTGTGGAAAGTCTAGTGTTGCGGATATTTTTAATTTCTTTTCTCTTCTCTCTGTTTTTGAAAACTTATTTTAAGAAAACAGCCAATCCAGTTTGGTTGGTCCATGATATGGGTCCAATAATAGTGTAGTTGGATGGGGCTTCACAAGACCTTTCCAACGATATATTATAAGCCCAATTCTGATGAATATTGAGGAAGTTATGGCCAATTTACTAAACTGGGCCCGGTTTGAGCCTTATATGCGGCCCAATGATCTAGGGGAGGGCCTAATATGATTTATCATTCTTAATGCAATTAGGAATGATTTTAGTCTTCTAGATTCTTCTAGAAGGTTCTTTTCATTCCTAATTCAATTAGCATTGATAAATTGACTTTTGTTGACTTTTTAGAGTTTTAATTAAAATCAAAAAGCATTTTCGAGGAAAAGATACGATTTTATCCTCCAGTACGGAAAATTTATTTGATTTTCGAAAACGCGTCAAAAACAGGTTTAGCGCCTGACGCCAGGCATTGGCGCCTGGCGCCAATTAGCTGATGCTGGCGCCTGCTCTGTTTTAGGTGCGCCAGCTCTGTTTCACGTGCGCCAATGCTCTGTTTTGTAAATTTATCTTTTTGGCTGATTTCTCTATAAATAACGTATTAAAAACTCTGTTTTCATTCATCAACAATCAGTTTTCAATATATTCACCTACAACCAGTTTTCATTCGCATTCATCAATTCTCATTCTTTCTAATTCATTCATCCTTCTCTTTCTTTTTTTTTCTAACCTTGTTTTTTTCATACAAAATTCCGCATTCAGAAGATCTAGAAACACCTAGCCATATTCGAAGTTGCCTTCGCCCTAGACGTGAAAGGTTTAATTTCTGAGGGTTTGGTCCCAAATCTCTCTTTCCATTATATAATTTAATTGTTTGATTTATTATTTTCCTTGAAGTTACTAACGTGTGTATTTTGTTATTAGAAAGAGGTACGAGGCATCAAAGTAAGTACTTTAATGGTTTTATTGATGTTATGATCATGTTTAAATTATTATGATATTCCTAGTATCATGTCTAGGGTAATTTTAATATCAAATATGATTGTTACGATGCTTCCTATTTTTTTCCTAATATTTATGATTGTTAGTATCATGTTAGGGTTAAAGATTTGATTTTTATTGCTTAGTGACATTCTAGGATTTGTTATTAATCTTGTTAGTATCATGCCTAGGATATTTCTATTATTATTATGCTTTAATATTAACATGAACATGATTATGATTATAATTATAATTGTTATAATTTATGATGATTATGAATGTCATGAATATTATTATTTTGATGATGATTATTTTATTGATGATAATTATTTTGATTATTATTAATATGATGATTATAATTATTATTTAAATTTATGATTATTATTATGTTGCTTGATATTCTATTTTTATTGTTATTGCTTGATCACACCTTTTATGCATGTTTAAAGGGAATTGGTATTTGTAATCACGCTTAATAAGATGATTAATAATCTTGTTAGGGTTAATTATGATTATGATTTTCAGTGATCGCCAATAATAGTTTATTTGTGCATTAATATTCAACCAACATAGATAAACAAGTTTAGGATTAATCCTATTGATTGCATGTTAGTTAAAAAGCGCACATGAATACGATCAGAATAAAGTAGAGGCCTATTATTAGGGCAGGTTCAATCTCTTTTAGGTTGGATTTGTACCTTCATCCCCGAACCCTTATTTGGTTCTAGACCTTATGGAGTTGACGATCTCTTGAATCTTTAAGGGGTGTAACCTTCACCCTGTGAACGGTTTACAAGTTCCTAAAACTTGTTGGCGACTCTTTTGCTCTATCTTCTTCCCTTTTGGACGCCACCGTACTTTAGTGTATGATCACAGTGGGGTTCAAGCTAGGGATTAACGCTTGAAATTATTCCCTACAAATTGAATTGGGGTTTTTTTGCTTATTTTAGCATTAATTGACCATTGTAATTGAAAAAAGTAAAAAATTGGGCCAAAATAACGTTTTAATGGGACGAAAAACGTTAGTGGGTAGTGCTACCTAAACTTTTGCAAACTTGCGGGTAGTTCTAAACAAATAAAAAAAATGGGTAGTTATTCACAAATGACCCTATCTTTAGGGTAGTTCTACACAAAATTCCCTGTTAAAAATAATAACAATCATAATTAACTGTAGGCACCCACTTGTGTCTCCCGAAAACAAAACCCAGTGATGAGTACCTTTCACGTCGAATCATAATCGAATGAAGTGAAAGTGTGGAAAGTTTAGTGTTGCGGAAAGTTTTAATTTCTTTTCTCTTCTCTCTGTTTTTGAAAACCTATTTTAAGAAAACAACCAATCCAGTTTGTTTGGTCCATGATATGGGTCCAATAGTAGTGTAGTTGTATAGGGCTTGAAAAGACCTTTCCAACGATATATTATAAGCCCAATTCCGATGAATAATGAGGAAGTTATGGCCAAATTACTGATCTGGGCCCGGTTTGAGCCTTATGTGTGGCCCAATGATCTAGAGGAGGGCCTAATATGGATTTATCATTCCTAATGCAATTAGGAATGGTTTTAGTCTTCTAGATTCTTCTAGAAGGTTCTTTTCATTCCTAATTCAATTATTATTGATAAATTGACTTTTGTTGACTTTTCAGAGTTTTAATTAAAATCAAAGAACATTTTTAGGAAAAATACGATTTTATCCTATTGTACGACAATTTCTATCTGATTTTAAGAAAACGCGTGAATTTCTGAGTCAGCGCCAAACGTCAGCTGTAGCGCCTGACGCTACGCTTGGCGCCTGTCGCTAGCCTTAACGTCTGGCGCCAAGGTCAGCGTTTGGCGCCAACTTAGTTTTTTGCGTCATAACTCTGTTTTTGATGTTTTATCTTTTTGGCTGATTTTCTTTATAAATAACGTCGTAAAAACTCCGTTTTCAATTACCAACTCTCATCAAGATTCTCATGATTTCTCTCTCTTTTTTCTAAACTATCCTTTTCACAAATATAAAAATTCTGCATTCATTAGATATAGAAACACCTAGCCATATTCGAAGTTGCCTTCGCCCTAAACGTGAAAGGTTTTAATATTTCTGAGGGTTTGGTCCCAAATCTTTATTTCAATTATTATTTAATTGTTATTTTAATTATTATTTTCCTTGAAGTTACTAACGCGTGTATTTTGTTATTAGAAAGAGGTACGAGGCATCCAAGTAAGTGCTTTTAATGGTTTACATTGTTATTATGATATAGCAATCATGTCTAGGTTGTTATTATGATTCCTAGTATCATGTTAGGATGTTTTATTGCTTCCTAGTATCATGTTTAGGGTAAATAATAAGTTCCTTAAATCAAGTATGATTGTTATGATGTTTCCTATTTCTCTTCCTAATATTTATGATGTTAGTATCATGTTAGGGTTAAAGATTTGATTTTTATATGTTTAGTGACATGCTAGGGTTTGTTATTAATCTTGTTAGTATCATGTCTAAGATCTTGCTATTATTATTATGATTTAACATGATTATTTTAATTATCATAATTATTATTTTAATTATTGTGATTATTATTATTATGTTGCTTGATATTTATTTATTGCTTGATCACGCCTTTTATGCATGTTTAAAGGGAATTGGTACTTGTAATCACGCTTAATAAGATAATTAATAATCTTGTTTAGGGTTAATTTGATATAATTCAAGTGATCGCCAATAATAGTTTTATTTGTGCATTAATAATCAACCAACATAGATAAACAGGTTTAGGGTAATCCTATTGATTGCATGTTAGTCAGAAAGTGCACATGAATATGATCTGAATAAAGTAGAGGCCTATTATTAGGGAAGGTTCAATCTCTTTTAGGTTGGATTTGTACCTTCATCCCCGAACCCTATTTGGTTTAAGACCTTATGGAGTTGACGATCTCCTGGATCGTTAAGGGGTGTAACCTTCACCTCGTGAACGGTTTACAAGTTCTTAAAACTTGTTAGCGACTCTTTTGCTCTATATTCTTTCCCTTTGGACGCCACCGTACTTTAGTGTATGATCACAGTGGGGTTCAAGCTAGGGGATTAATGCTTGAAATATTCCCTACAGTTTTTGGCGACTCCACTGGGGAGGATTTCTATTTTAATTCCTGAATTTGTTTCGGCAATGATTTAGAATGAGTGGATGAGACTCGAAACGTTCTAAGTATTTCATGTGCGTAATTTTGATTAACATTATTGTCATATGCATAAAAAAGATATCATTGGAAAGACCATCCGTAATGAGTTAAAACATAGGATTTTTACATGTAGGAAATTTTAGGAATATCTTTCACAACTAAGACCGAAATAACACTGCGCGAAACTGGAAAATTTTATCGAGCACAGAAAGATGCTGAGGCATGTAGGAATTAGCGTCAGGGACCAGAGCATTAGCGCCAGACTTTTAACTGTAGCGCCAGACGACAATTTTGTCGCCAGGCGCTACAATTAAAACCTGGCGCTAATCTCTGTTTATTGGCGCCAAATTCTTCCAATACCGAGCCAGAAATATGCGTTCTAATTTCGACCAGTTTTTCGTATTGTTTGCTCGATCCTACTTCCTGATTGAGTTTTCCTCACTTTTCTGAAACCCATATGTGTTCTACATATGGACATAACCCTCTGGGAATTCATGCTCTATCTACCTGATTGAACGCTCTGAGCAACAAAGGATACATCCGAGAATGTTGAATTCACCAAACCATGGAAGCGAGTTTTTCTTAACTCGCGGTGTCCCATCCACTCGTGTCAACCCTTCACGGTTAGGCTTTCGCGCGGTGCATCTGGACAATTAATTAACTAATTAGAATAAATAAAGTCTAATATTTTAATCAGAATTGACCTAGTACGACTTTAGGCATGCCCCTGATGATTAATAACACCGAAAATAGTCTCAGATTGAAGCTCTAGCATTGGTGCCAAAGTCTGAACTGTAGCGCCACTATGTGGAGTGTGGCGCCTGACGACAGCTCTGTCATCTGGCGCTACACTGCAAAGAGAGGCGCCAGTCCTGTCGTTTTGACGACAATTCGGATTATTGATCGAGTCATCATCAAATCTCTAATTAACCAGTTTGCTAATTAATTCGGTTAATTTTCGCTGTCAATAGTACTTTGTTAAGTCATTATTTGAGTTTAGGCACTAAGTCCCATGGTCTTACACAAGAGTCCAAATATGTCACTTACACTCAACGCACACACCAATACACACACTTTGACCATGTCTAAGAGAGTCTTGTATGCGCGTTTTTTCCGTCATTTTTTTGGGGGTAAGTCGGATATTAATCCTCCAATTTAAAAACTATACTTAGTTCCCTAAAAATATACACATTATTTTTGCCTAAAAAATATGTACCTATTTTTTAATTTTTTCCTCTTTTAAAAACCGTAAAGTCAAGTCGATTCGAGTCAAGTAATTAAAACGCAAATTGGTTTCAATTACATCGCGTGGTCAAGAAAGGAAGGACGGTTAATCAAAGACAACATTTTCGTACAAGTATAACTTTTCGACAAACCCATAGCTCGTAAGAGGAAAGCTAGGACAATAATGGCAACACAAGAAGAAGTCAATGAGCTTAGGAACCAACTGGTTACCGTGACTGAGGCACTGAAGCTCCTCACACTTAAGATTGATGACCCTGTGAAACAACAACAGATGGACCTCATGAAAGAGAGTCTAAGCAAGCTAACTAGAGACTACAAGTTTCAAGGGCTTACTTCACAAGGGGTCTCAATGGACAAAGATCTTCTTCCGCAGAAGTTCAATGCCAACGACATCCCGAAATTCAAAGCAAATGATAACCCTTATTTTCATTTAAGAGCCTTCGAAACAATAATGAGTATTAAGGGTATCGATAAGAAGGTGTTCCCCTCTCTGTTCTCACTATCTCTCGAGACCGTTTGCCAACCATGGTTCTTTTCTCTCAAAAAAGAAAAGACCTCCACCTGGGAGTCCATAGCAAACGCTTTCGTTGATAAGTACAAATGCAACATTCAAGTTGAGACTGACCATAGGGAGCTTGAAATCCTCAAGCAGAAAGAGAACGAAGGCTTCGCCTCTTTCTTTAATAAATGGAGAGAAACCTCAGCTAAGATGATCAAGGTGCCAAGTGAAAAAGAATCTGTAAGGTTGTTCATCAAAAACCTTCAAGAAAAATATTCCAAGCATCTTAAATATCAAAACAATCTCCATACCTTCAAGGTTGTCTACAACATTGGGATCAAAATTGAAGACGACTTGGCTACGTTAAAAGCTGCCAACAATAACTCCAACAGTGGCTGGAAAGGAAAGAAGACCGACAACCCTTCTTCTTCAAAAACCACCCACTCAAACAATGTTAGCACTTTTAACCTAGGTGAAGTCCTTGCTATGAACAATCAAGGACAAAAGAAAACATTTAGGAGGAACTTTACTCCTATTGGCATGAGTTATGACACCACATTCGATCGATTAAATGCAAAAGGTCTTATAACTCCTATTGGACCATTTGGGTACCCACCAGTCGAAAAAGAGATTGGCTAATTGGAACCCCAATGCACATTTCAAGTACCATCAAGGTAGGGGCCATCTCACCGAAAACTGTTGGAAGCTTAAGGAAGCTATCCAAGACTTAATCAATAACAACAAGCTACCATTGCCCCCTTCCAGTAAGAAGCCAAGTATTGATAATGCACCTCTCGCTCATGCCTTGGCTATCTCTGATGAGGAAAACGAGGTTGACCCCTCGTCTCTCATTAAACCTGTCAAGGAAATCCATGCCATCGAAGAAGAGGATAAGATCTTTTTCGACGCCATGGATAACCTTCCAGAACCAGCAAGTAAAGAAGACATACGATCACTCACACTGTCTATGATGGAAGGGTCGCATTTGCTACGTGAAACTCTCAAGGCTATAAAGGAACTTCAAAAGAAATATGACGAGGTTCCACTGCCAAAAGATGAACCCAAGAGAGAATTCACGCCCATGAGAACGACTTATAAGGCAAAGTGTTTTCCTTTACAAGTCACTGAAAAACCCAAGAAGAGTAATATAATCTACACTCCAATTGGGATCCCATATGCACAAATGTTCGAAATGCTCTCCGAGAGTGGCGAGATCAAACCTCTCGAACCAAGGCCGTTCGAATCACTGAAAAGGATAGATAGATATTACTGTCAGTATCATCAATCAGGGGGTCACACTATCAAAAACTGTTTTAAATTCAAGGATTTAATTCAGAAAATGATTGATGAAAAGAAACTAGTCCAAGTTCCACAAGAAGATGATGGAACCATTAACGAAGTTTTGGACAGTAATGAAGAAGACGTCTACTTAAAAGACATAGTAGGATCTCCACCTTCTGTGTCATACGCCATGGATGACTTTTGGGCTGAAGAAGACTCATCGATAGACGTCCTCACAAGATCCGGCAGAATGCAACCTCCCGTTTCAACACAACCCATGCCAACCATACCACAAGTTCCCATACCTATCATTGAAGACAACGATATTGTCAAGCAGTTTAAGAAAACAAAAGTTGAGATGAACGTATGGAAACTTTTGGCGACATCTCGAGAACATAGGTTGGCTGTAATGAATGCCTTGGACAAAATAGGGATAGATTCTGACACTACTCCTGAGGGGTTGGCTAACTTCCTCATAAGCGATCTTCCTATTCCAATCAATTTTATCACCTTTTCTGACAAGGATTTACCTCCAGAAGGTGCCAAACATTACAAGGCATTAAACCTCACGGTAGTCTGCAAGAGAATGAACGTCCTTATGACTCTTGTGGACAATGGATCGGCCATCAACGTCTGTCCACTTTGAACTGCGAGGATGCTAGGCATAAGGGATGAAGATTTAACTCCGTCTACACAAGGAATAAGGGCCTACGACAACACTCGTCGTCAAGCTCTTAGTAAAATTACCATGAATGTAACGGCAGGAGCAATAGAACATGCTACTACTTTCCAAGTAGTGGACATTAAAGCTTCGTTCAATCTACTGTTGGGGCGCCCTTGGCTTCATGACCTAAAGGCCATCCCCTCATCTCTCCACCAACAAGTAAAAGCTATAGTTGGGGGAATTCCTATCACCTTCGATGCTTCACCCATGAGAATTAAGTCTATAGAAAATCCCATAATTTACATGGAGCACGACGAGGATGATGAAGACTTATGGGGCTTTAACGAAGAGGTCTCCTTAATCCAAGAGGACGAAAGGACCCCTCTTTGCCATGACCCCCATTCCAACATGATTGTAAATGCTATTATGAAGAAACAAGAACATTTTCCTAGGATGACCCTAGGAAAGAAGAAGGGAATAGCAAAATCACTGAAGTCACCTGGCCTCCCTAAGTTAGACACTTTCGGACTTGGTTTCGAACCAACTTGGAAAGATCTCAAGCGAGCCCAGGAAAAATCAAAGGCACGTAGAGACGCTCGCACTCAAAAGAAAGCAATCCCAATGGATCAGTACCCTCTTACACTTAATGGTCAATTTATAAAAGAAGGAGAGGACTATCCATGCCATGAATTTCCCGAGCCATTTGTTGTAAATGGCATAAGGCAACCGGGATTTGAAATTTTCTTGGATTGTTACTTCATAGATGAAATCCCAACTCCTGTCCTTAAGGAGAAAGCACCCCCATGCTTTGACTTTAACGTAATGGGATTATTGTTTGGGCGAGAAAAGAATGAGCCAACTTACAAAGAGGATAACTCCTCGCTCATTCAAACAGTCCTACAAAGAGAAAGCTTCGATCCTTTGAAGCTAATTACTCCAGCTGAAGGATCACTACAAGGGTGGCGCAAGACCGTCAAGGTGGCTACTCCAAGTGGAAGGAAGATATCCACCACGACAGGGCAAGGACCAATGTTTGAAGAGTCGTCTGAGTCAGAGTCTGAGTCGGAGTCTCTCCCTATAGAGTCATCTAGGTCTTTAGTTGTAGCACCTTCCCCCTCTATTTCTTCTCCTAGAATAGTTAGCGATCAAGTCCCTGAGGACATATCACTCTTTGATGTAACGATCTCAGAGTACAATAATATTTCTTCTTCTCCAAATTTCTTGTGTTCTTCTCTAACCCAAGATGACGAGCATTGCTTAACTAACAATGAAAAAGACAAAGAACTTATTAAAGCAATGGAAACACTCGAAAAGAAAACACCAATAATTGAAGAAACTGAGACGGTTGATATCTCAAATGATTCAACCAATAAAAGAGAAGTTAAAATCGGACTAACACTTAACGAATAAGAAAGAACCGATTTAATTAACTTACTTAAAGAATTTATCGATGTATTTGCTTGGTCATACGAAGATATGCCAGGCATTAATAGAAAAATAGCTTAACACACTACCACTAATTCCAGGAATGAAACCTGTAAAACAAAAGTTACGTCGAATGAAACCCGACGTAGCTCTTAAAATAAAAGAAGAGGTCCAAAAACAAATAACTGCAAGTTTCATCAAGGTATCCAAATACCCTGAATGGGTTGCCAACGTCGTCCCAGTTCCGAAAAAAGATGGAAGGGTAAGAATGTGTGTCGACTATCGAGATCTAAATAAGGCAAGTCCAAAGGACGACTTCCCTTTACCACACATCGATATTCTGGTAGATATCACAGCGAACCACACACTTCTCTCGTTCATGGACGGATACGCAGGTTACAATCAGAAGAAGACATGGAGAAAACAACCTTCATAACACCATGGGGCACTTACTGCTACAAGGTAATGCCATTCGGGTTGAAAAACGGGGTGCTACTTACCAATGTGCAACAACTGCCTTACTCCATGACATGATGCATAAAGAAGTTGAAGTATATGTCGACAACATGATTGTGAAAACAAAAGACCGTCAAGGCCATCAAGTAGCCTTAAGGAAATTTTTTGAAAGGCTAAGAAAATATAATATGAGGCTGAACCCATCTAAGTGTGCTTTTGGAGTCACCTCAGGCAAGCTTTTGGGTTATGTCATAAGCTCTAGAGGAATAGAGATAGACCCAACCAA
This sequence comes from Chenopodium quinoa, assembly GCF_001683475.1. Taxonomy (NCBI): domain Eukaryota; kingdom Viridiplantae; phylum Streptophyta; class Magnoliopsida; order Caryophyllales; family Amaranthaceae; genus Chenopodium; species Chenopodium quinoa. Next base: position 709,629 of record NW_018743217.1, on the reverse strand, counting down.
GATTAAAGCAATCATGTCAATGCCACCGCTCAAAACTGAGAAACAGATTCGAGGATTTGTTGGCCGGTTGCAATACATAAGTAGGTTTATATTGAAATTGACGACGATATGTGAACCAATCTTTAAGAAACTTAAGAAGAATGTACCAGTAATATGGGATGAAGAGTGTCAAAAAGCCTTTAAAAAGATCAAAGCCTATCTCGCAAATCCTCCCGTATTAGCACCAACACTTCCCGGAATACCTCTTAGGTTGTATTTGACGGTTACCAAAGAAACAATGGGAGCTATGCTAGCACAAGAAGTAGAAGGCAAAGAAAAAGCAATCTACTATCTAAGCAAGAAAATGCTCGAATATGAAGCATGTTACACACCACTTGAGAAGCTGTGCCTTGCCTTAGTGTGGGCCACAACCAAGTTAAGACATTACATGGTAGTGCATACCATCTTCGTAGTCTCCCAATTAGATCCACTCAAGTATCTATTCAAGAAATCTACACTCAACGGACGCATGTCAAGATGGATAGTCAATTTAGCCCAGTTTGATGTAAGGTTTATGCCACAAAAAGCTATCAAAGGATCTATGGTGTCAGACTTTCTAGCAGATTTTCCAATAGAAGACTCGACGCCAATACAAGACAATGAATTTCCAGATGAAGACTTAATGGTCACTGAAGATGATACTTGAACCTTGTACTTCGACGGAGCCTCAAACCAAAAGGGATGTGGCGTTGGAGTATTACTAGTAGAAGAGCATGTTCCAATCTCCGTAAAGCTTGATTTCGACGTTACCAACAACGCTGCTGAAAATACGAAGCATGCATGGTAGACCTCGAAACAGCTTTGGTATTGGGAGTAAAAAGGTTAAGGATATTCGGAGACTCTTCATTAATCATCAATCAAATATCCAAAAGGTGGAAATTAAGAAGTGAAAGTCTAGCCCCTTACCAAACCTATCTGGAAACTCTTACTGATCAGTTTGAGAAGGTAGAGTACACATACCTACCTAGGGAAGAAAATCAATTTGTTGATGCCTTGGCAAGACTAGCCTCAATGGTTATGATTCCCACGGAAATCGAGCAAATGCCTCTAACTATAGAGAAAAGGCACAAACCAGCATACATCCAGGCTATAGAAGATGACGAAGTATTCCAAGACGAAGAAGAAGAACCGTGGTACACGGACACGCTCAATTATGTCACCAAAGGAGAATACCCTCCCCACGCTGACAAAAGAGAAAAACGAGCATTAAAACTCTTGGCTTCCCAATATGTACTCATAGACAACGAGCTACATAAAAGGGTACCTAAGGGTCGATCTCTCTTATGTGTAGGAAAAAAGGATGCACAAAGAGCAATGAGGATAGTCCACGAAGGAATCTGTCGCACTCATATAAATGGCAAAATGTTAGTACAAAAGATAAAGCGAGAAGGATATTATTGAACTACAATGAATAGGGATTTCCATCAATACGTAAAGAGATGCCCTAAGTGCCAAATCTATGCCAATTTACAACATGTTCCTCCATCCTTGCTCTACACCTACACGTCGCCATGGCCATTCTCTACATGGGGAATTGACATCATCGGCAAGATCACTCCCCAGGAACAGGAGGCCATTAATATATCTTAGTAGCAATTGATTACTTCACAAAGTGGGTCGAAGCGCAATCATACGCTAAACTCACTGCAAAACATGTAGCACTCTTTATTGAGAGAAACATTATTTGTCGATATGGAGTCCCACATGAAATGATAAGTGACAATGGAACTCACTTTCAAGCTGAATGTGAAGAATTGTTACAAAAATATGGCATTCAACATCATCATTCTTCCCCGTATAGGCCTCAAGCAAATGGAGCAGTCGAGGCAGCCAATAAAAATCTAAAGACTATCATCGAGAAAATGACGGAAAATTATAAGGACTGGCCTGACAAACTTCACTTCGCATCGTGGGATTACCGCACGTCAATTCGCACATCAACAGGAAATACGCCATTTTCGTTGGTATATGGAATGGATGCCGCACAACCTGTCAAACTAGAGATTCCATCTCTACGCATCGCGTTAGAGAATAAACTTGATGAAGTTGAATGGACTAGAGCAAGATATGAAGAATTAATTCTACTCGATGAAAAACAACTAGAAGCTCTACATCACACTCAGTGCTATCAAACTCGTATGGCTAGGAATTTTAATAAGAAGGTCAAGACAAGAAACATCAAAGTAGGAGACTTGGTATTAAAAGCATTAAGGAAAAATGTTTTAGATCCAAGGGGAAAATTTAGACCTAATTGGTCTGGACCCTACATTGTCAAAACAATCCTGTCGGGAGGTGCAGCAAAATTAACTGATATGGATGGCAATGAGTTCTCGAATATGACAAATCTTGACCAACTTAAGAAATACTACCCATAATTACTTGAGTAGGATACTCAAGAGAGCTACGTTTGGCCTGATTCCTTAAGAAAGGATACGTAGGCAACCCTTTACGGGTGCGGCAACTTTATTTTTTAAAAATCTTGCATCTCAGAATTAATTAAAAATTCGACAGAAGATCGGCAAAATATCGGCATCGCAGAAAAAATTCTGGGGCCAGCCGAGGACCGTTAGCGCCAGACGACGGCACCGTCGCCTGACGCCAGGATGCCGTAACCGACGCTAGTACCGAAATCGTGGCGCCAATTAACAGTTAAAATTCTGGGAATATTTCGGTGTTTTTCGGAAAATTTTCGACTTCCGTACTCGAAGAATGTCTGGAAAATTAATTTTTTCGGTTTTCATTACTTTAATAAAATAAATTTAAAGTAAATAATTTAATTAAAAGCTGGAATTTCATTAATAAAATAAAATTACATTATTGATGGAATTTAAATAAAGCTTAAATAAATTAACTTTAAATAATAAACTAAGTCTAATAATTGAAAATTAAGCAATGCTTTTAATCTTCTTCTTCTTTCCTAGCCCTTTTCTAATTTTTGTCTGCTTCTTCCTCCTCATCCATAACCTTAGCTAGTAGGCATCCTTTAGAGGACCTACATTCAATCTTGGAGTAGATAGTTTCCCCTTCAGCTAGGACTACATGCTTCTTTTCTACCCAAGTTTTTTTCTCTGTGGTGTCAGCTTTCCTTTTTCCCTTATCTTTCGTAGTACTTTTCTTCCTAGGCATTGCAGGTGTTTTGAATTCAACTCTTTCACCTAAGCGTTCCTTAGCTGGAATCACCCTGTCACCTAGACGACTCTTCACATCAGTTTTACCCTGATTTTTCTTCAAACCCTTTGAAGGTTTCTTCAGCAGTCACTTCTTCACATCACTGGACAAGGAAGGAGGAACCTTTTAAGTAATTACATCCCATAGAGGTCTGGCACTCCAATAAGCATCAAATTTGTCTACTTCCTGGGAGACAGGGAACTCGTAGGGAGGACGAAGATCTCCGGAAGGAATAGTTTGAAGTAGGTCGTATTGCCTTTTTACCCTGTAGGGATAATAATAAGTCATACGGGATGACCCTCTTGATGGCAAAATTGCAGGAGTCAAAGAATTTCTTCCATTCGCGGCGCCCCATCTTAAAGAAGCGTTTCTTCCTCCCCACGAAACAATTCGGAGTGTACTTCTCAATGTTGTCTGGAGGGCTAATTAATTCCAGCCTTTCCATTAGCCACATCTGTAAAAAAAAATTGCAATACAAATAAATTATTATTACTATACAAAAATATATTTTTGATTTCTGTAATTAAAAATATTATTTTTCTACCTGTAATAAAATTGGAGAGCCCCGAAAAGGTGCTTTTGGATTCCTCTTCAATTCATCAAGACCAATCATAGTCTCTCCAACTATTAATGGCATTGGATTTCTCCCTGATTCAATTTGTTCTAATACGGTGGTTATAATTGATTGATCCTCATTATTTTTACCACTACCAAGAAAAAAATTGATTAAGCATACAAAATAAGAAATCTCTTCTTCTATAAATATGAAAAGATTCGGAGTAAGGCTTATCAAAATAATGGCGGGAAAATTCTTTCAAATTAACTATGTTGCCATCTACTATTTTTGATAAATCCCTTTCTTTTAAATTGAAGAAGCGTTCAAAGTCTTTATAATAATATGCATCTATCCTTGGGATTACTACAAGATCTAATGCAGGGAAACCTAAAATAGCACCAAATTCTTCCGGCAAAGGGCTAATTTCATCATACCCATTTCTAAAGAAATGGGTATCTACATCCCAATATTCTAAAGCGGTATGAATAAAATCTAAGTCAAGATCTACCCCTTTGATGCCATAAATACCCCCAAGTGAAATACATCTAATTCTTTTATTTCTTTGGCATTAAGAGACCGACACCATTCATGGGTGTAGTTGGTAAAAGTCTTGGTGACTAAAGACATGATATTATTTTTTCTAAAGCTAAGAATTATTTTAGTTGCTGAAATCATGATAAGAATCGGTTGGACAGGGGGCTATTTATGCACGAACGGAGCAGTTTTAATATAAGAAGCATACGGAGTCAGCGCTATTTGGCGCCAGACGCTATTATTAGCGCCTGACGTCAGAGCTTGGCGCCAAACGCTAAGTGTAGCGCCTGGCGCTACACCAAAACGCGTGGCGCCAGCTGGCGCCAATTTGCCTCATCGTACGCGCTTTCTAAAAACCACGTTTTTAACTTAATTCGAGTTTGCTAACGACTTTACAACTTCCTTATATTTTTCTAAATATTCATATATTCCTTTTTTTAATTAATATAGCTATTATATTAATTATATTATTTTTTTGGACTTTATTTAGAATAATTTCCAAGTTTTTATAAATCCAATATTTTATTTGCCTTTTCCTTTTTTCCTTTTTTTTCTTTTTTGGGGGAGAAAGTTGGATACCCTCCATCAATAATAAAAATGACGGAATTTTTGCACAAAATTATTTTTCCCACTTTCTTGCACACACATACATGCACACAATAGTAATAATAAAAAAATATAAAAACATGATAAATAAAATAAACTCATAATAGTATGTACATACAAAATATGTCTAAAATGAGTCTAACTAAAAGGCAAAGTTCTATATAAAGTCAAATAAATAAATAAAAAGCACAGGTATAAACTACGACGCCGGGGGATGTAAACCCATCATCGCATAAAACTCCGCAGTACGAGGAGTAACCTCTCCACCAGCTCCGACTCTAGCTCCAGCATCAACTCTAGTCTCCGCAGGAGGAGGAAAGCTCAACGTAGGGCCCGTCCACCCGAGATCAACCTGAGGCTATGGAGGCTGCTGCGATGACGAGCCAACCTCATACATCCCACCACCTCCAAGAGCCGAGGTAGCCTTTCCCTGGCCTACTGGCGCAGCATGTGCACCCTCAGAGGAAGAACCTGAGCCCTCTACCTGAGCATCCTTAGAACGACCACCCCTGCCTCTCGAAGTAGTGCGGCGGCGTCTCGAGCTAGACCTCGCCGGATCCCTCCGCACCTCAGGTCTCGTGCGGGTACGAGAAGGAATGGGTTGACCCTGTAAAAGAAATTAAAATCAGAAACAGGGAAAATCAAAGCAGGTAATGTAAAACATATGAAAGAAAGACTACCTCCTGAATGGCGTCGTCCCGACGATAGATAGCCACGTTCCTCATCCGGACAAGCTGGCTCCGAAAGGCATCTATACATCGTGCCATCGCTGAAACCACCTCGCGTGAGAACTGTAAAAGAAATAAGTAAGTAAACATGCATAATGTATATGGACAAAAGTTGCAAATAAACAAGCTTACCCGAGTCTGGTGGCGAGGAATCGACCGCTCCACGAAGCGCTCGTCCTCAGAAGCCGGAGGAATCATCTCCTCAATCGTCCCATATGTCTCCTGGTAATGAATAGACATATGGGGTGGCACAAACTCAGCAACATCGTCCTGATAAAGCAAACCAAAGTCATTGAAGCGTCACTTGGGGGCTACTTAACGAAAGGTAAAAGTTGAAAAATCTTACTGCCACATCCTCAGCCGGTACAGGAACTGGAGCTAACAACGGCAGTAGCTCCTCCGCATAGCATCGCCCAGGGATCGTGTAAGATCGCCAAGGGGTACCAGGTCCCTCTGACATGCTCAACAACATCGCGGCGTTAAACATGTGACGTGGCGGAGGATCAGGAACGACAAAGTTATCGGAGGAATGTTGTCTAGCAACCCTCTCTCCAAGGTATACAGTCGCTCCATAAGTCCCCAAGAAATAGCGACGCTCAGCAGAATACTGTGCGGCTAACCCAGGGATTGTCAGGCCGACCCACGACCTTTACATCACCTCAGGCTCCTGGAAAGAGCGTCAATCAGGCGAGAATCTATCTAAAGCATCACAAAATGATAAATAAGAAAAGAATCACACCGCGATGATCCAATCTCGGATATACGCAGTGGACATCCCCACACGGCGGCTGCCCTAGGAAGCACTAACTGGAAACCCGCCCGGCGACGGTCTCGCTGGCGCAGCAGAAGGGAAGTACTCGTAGAACCAGATCTACAAGAAGCTAAAGTTATCAGTAAATACTAACTAAAATGCTACAGCTAAACTTTATAAGGAATAAGGTTTACCTTTACGACCCTCCAAAAGCTGGACAAAGCAACATTCGTCCCAAATGACCGATTTTGGCACGAGTCCCTCGGCGCGCAAACGAAATCAACATAGACCAAGCTGGCCAGTCATAAGTCCCGATCCGTGTAGATCGCGGACGACGAGCAGGAAGGTAGTAAAGCAGCGCCCTACTACCCTTGTCAGGGGAGAACGTCCCTGACAGCAAGATGAGTGCAAAGATGCGCACCCGCTGCTCTCGGGTGGTCGCACCATCGTCAAGAGCCGCTGCTAGAGTCGAGCGGCGAATCCCCCTAGCGTTGAACTGAGACGACTCTACCTCAGCTCGAGCCCGAACAGCGATCGGACCCAACAGCTCCTCGACCTCAGGGGAAAAGACATCGATCCCACTGTCGAACGGAAGTGGCACAGTACTAAACTCCAGTCCTGTGATGAGACTGAAGTCGGTAGGAGTGACCATCATCTCACCCCAAGGAAAGTGGAAAGTGTTGGTGGTGTCCCAAAAGAACTCCACCAGAGCACGAACTACATGGTGACCCCCGCTGGAGGCAACCATTGCCTCGGAGGTCTCGTACAACGCAGTAAGACCGCAAGACTCCCATAGAAGTCTCGTCTGATCATCTCTGGCGATGTACATCTTGTACAGATCGCCCAAGCCGTCACAGCCAAAACCATGACAGCTCGTCCTCCCAACAGTGATGCCCCGTCTCACCCTCTCAGAAATATGGTGGGCGGGAGAAAAGTACAGGGTCCGCTTATCCCACTCGGGGAGTTGACCAAGCGAAGTAGACGACTCGGCATCATCCTCCACGGGCTCATGCTCCCGTCGAATATCTCGGGACCGTGAACCGGAACCTCGCTTTCCAGCCATGCTACATTGTGCAGAATTATCATAAATTAAGGTTCTATAGTATCTAAGGTCTTCCTAGCCGCATGATACTATGTTCGCAAAAAACAGAGTACGTAGTACTAAAACAGAGCACAAATTCAAATTGAGCATAACGCATTTTCAAGCAATCAAACAATTTCTTGCAATACTATAGTAATTATTGTGACAAATTGGACAAGAATTGCTAGCAAAAACATCAAGAATGAGCCACATTGTATTCCCGACCTTAAGAGGTCCAACAATGGCAATTCATTCATTTCTTCACCAAATTGAGTCAAACAAGTCTCAAATTACTCCCAAGGCAATATATAAACATAATCAAGCAATTTCATGGCATAAAATTTGACAAACAAAGAGAATTGAGCATTCTAAGTTTCGAATTTTCATGAAATTCGAGAATAAACACATGCAAAATTCCTTAAAACCGGTGTGAGTTCGAAGAAAACTTACATAGATCGGGAGAATGGATGAAATGAGATTTGATTTGCAAAATTTTGAGCGAATTTGGTTGAGAAACGAGCAAGAACGAAGAAAATGAATTTCTGGGAATTTTCGAGCAAAAAAGGCGACGAGCAGCAACGAAAATGAAGAAGAAAAGGGTATTTAAGGAATACCCTATTCTGGCGCCAAGCGCTAGACCTTGGCGTCAATAGATAGGCTTGGCGCATGGCGCTAGTTCCAGCGTCTGGCGCTACGGCCAGTTATGTGGCGCTGACGTTATTTCAGCGGCGCCAAAATGTTCAGCCACTCAGTGCGGTTGTTCTAAATTTTTGCAATATGTTTTGGGTTCCTTGGTACGCCAGTTAGCCCCTCTAAGCAATTTGACACGATTTTTAGTAATCGGCTTGATTACATAAAGTGATCGACCTGATGAAAGATCGTCTCACTTAGCTTAAAGCGCTTAAGCATTGGCTCATTAACAAAAGCACCGACGTATTGGTTCATAATTCAAAAAGGCACCGACGTACAGGTTCAAAATCAACAAAAGCGCCGACGTACAAGCATAGCGGAAGCAAAGTTCAAGCGAGCTTTTAAAGATCGACAAGCAGAGATCTTCGGTAATTTCCTTGGAAAATTATCGCAACAAATGAGGATAGCTTCAGGCGAGGATATCTTTGACGGTAATCCCTAGATTGTGGAGAGTTTTCACAAACAACTGAAGGTGATTTCAAGCGAAGTTGTCTTCGATCATGTTCCCTTAGACGTGGAAGATGGTCACATAGAGGGAGAGGATTGTTTAAAGCGAAGCAATCTTCTATAGTATTCCCTTAGACGTGGAATATTATCAAAGTGGAAGAGGATTGTTTCAAGCGAAGCAATCTTCAATATTGGAAGTAGTTACAAGCGTAGCGGTTTTCAAGCGGGATGGCATTCTCTTAGCAGGAGGTCATCAAAACAAGGATACAACAACAAATCGGTTACTTTCAGAGATGTGTGCTCGACGGTGAAAGATACGCGTTTCTTAACTCTCTTATCTGTTTGAATAACGCTACTTTTGCAGGTATCGGCGTTACAAGAGTGATTTAGGATTGCAGAACGTTCTGAATCATTCTCCGTCCCTATCGATACTTTGACTTTTGTTATCGAAACTTGCGTTTCTCCAAACTCGGTCATAGTGGGGGATTCTGTAGACACCCATTTGTGTCTCCCCAAAAGCAAACCCAGTGATGAGTACCTTTCACGTCGAATCATAATCGAATGAAGTGAAAGTGTGGAAAGTTTAGTGTTGCGGAAAGTTTTAATTTCTTTTTTCTTCTCTCTATTTTTGAAAACCTATTTTAAGAAAACAGCCAATCCAGTTTGGTTGGTCCACGATATGGGTCCAATAGTAGTTTAGTTGGATAGGGCTTGAAAAGACCTTTCCAACGATATATTATAAGCCCAATTCCGATGAATAATGAGGAAGTTATGGCCAAATTACTGAACTGGGCCCGGTTTGAGCCTTATGTGCGGCCCAATGATCTAGAGGAGGGCCTAATATGGATTCATCATTCCTAATGCAATTAGGAATGGTTTTAGTCTTCTAGATTCTTCTAGAAGGTTCTTTTCATTCATAATTCAATTATTATTGATAAATTGACTTTTGTTGACTTTTCAGAGTTTTAATTAAAATCAAAGAACATTTTTGAGGAAAAATACGATTTTATCCTCCTGTACGGCAATTTCTATCTGATTTTAAGAAAACGCGTGAATTTCTGAGTCAGCGCCAAACGCCAGCTGTAGCGCCTGGCGCTACGCTTGGCGCCTAGCGCTAGCCTTAGCGTCTGGCGCCAAGGTCAGCTTTTGGCGCCAACTTAGTTTTTTGCGCCAGAACTCTGTTTTTGATGTTTTATCTTTTTGGCTGATTTTCTTTATAAATAACGTCGTAAAAACTCCGTTTTCATTCACCAACTCTCATCAAGATTCTCTTGATTTCTCTCTCTCTCTCTCTCTCTCTTTTCTAAACTAGCCTTTTCACAAATATAAAAATTCCGCATTCATTAGATTTAGAAACACCTAGCCATATTCAAAGTTGCCTTCGCCCTAGACGTGAAAGGTTTTAATATTTCTGAGGGTTTGGTCCCAAATCTTTATTTCAATTATTATTTAATTGTTATTTTAATTATTACTTTCCTTGAAGTTACTAACGCGTGTATTTTGTTATTAGAAAGAGGAACGAGGCATCCAAGTAAGTGCTTTTAATTGTTTACATTGTTATTATGATATAGCAATCATGTCTAGGTTGTTATTATGATTCCTAGTATCATGTTAGGATGTTTTATTGCTTCCTAATATCATGTTTAGGGTAAATAATAAGTTCCTTAAATCAAGTATGATTGTTATGATGTTTCCTATTTCTCTTCCTAATATTTATGATGTTAGTATCATGTTAGGGTTAAAGATTTGATTTTTATATGTTTAATGACATGCTAGGGTTTGTTATTAATCTTGTTAGTATCATGCCTAAGATCTTGCTATTATTATTATGATTTAACATGATTATTTTAATTATCATAATTATTATTTTAATTGTTATTATTATTATTATGTTGCTTGATATTTATTTATTGCTTGATCACGCCTTTTATGCATGTTTAAAGGGAATTGGTACTTGTAATCACGCTTAATAAGATAATTAATAATCTTGTTTAGGGTTAATTTGATTATAATTCAAGTGATCGCCAATAATAGTTTTATTTGTGCATTAATAATCAACCAACATAGATAAACAGGTTTAGGGTAATCCTATTGATTGCATGTTAGTCAGAAAGCGCACATGAATACGATTTGAATAAAGTAGAGGCCTATTATTAGGGCAGGTTCAATCTCTTTTAGGTTGGATTTTTACCTTCATCCCCGAACCCTATGTGGTTCAAGACCTTATGGAGTTGACGATCTCCTAGATCGTTAAGGGGTGTAACCTTTACCTCGTGAACGGTTTACAAGTTCCTAAAACTTGTTGGCGACTCTTTTGCTCTATCTTCTTTCCCTTTGGACGCTACCGTACTTTAGTGTATGATGACATTGGGGTTCAAGCTAGGGGATTAATGCTTGAAATATTCCCTACATTAACATAATCATGTTAAAGCATAATATTAATAGCAAGATCCTAGGCATGATACTAACAAGATTAATAACAAACCCTAGCATGTCACTAAACAATAAAAATTAAAGCTTTAACCCTAACATGATACTAACATGAATATTAAGAAAGACAATAGGAAGCATCGCAGAAATCATAATAAGCATATTTGATATTATAACCTTTTCCCTAAACATTATACTAGGAATCATTGTTGTCATTCAAAACATCAAGCATCCTAACATGATACTAGGAATCATAATAACTACCTAGACATGGTTTCTATATCATAATATCAATAAATCAATTAAAGCACTTACTTGGATGCCTCGTACCTCTTTCTAATAACAAAATACACACGTTAGTAACTTCAAGGAAAATATAAAACAAACAATTAAATTAAATAATTGAAAGACAGATTTGGGACCAAACCTCAGAAATTAAACCTTTCACGTCTAGGGCGAAGGCAACTTCGAACTTGGCTAGGTGTGTCTAGATCTTGTGAATGCGGAATTTTTTATGAGAAAAGCTAGTTTAGAAAAGAGAATATCAAGAATTTTTTGATGAGAGTTGGTGAGAAGAATTGATGATTGGAATTTATTGTTGATTGATTGAAAACGGAGGTTTTAGGAGGCTATTTATAGAGAAAATCAGCCAGATATGATAAAAAACGAATCAGAGTTTCGAAAAGAATAAAACACGACGTTGTCGCCATACACGCGCCTGTCGCCAGACGCCAGATCTTTCGCCAGGCGACAAACGTGTCGTACGGCGCTGCAATCAGTTTTCCACGCGTTTTCTTATTTTGATAAAATTTAAGCGTACGAGAGGGTAAAATTGTAATTTCCTTAAAACACTTCTTTTATTAAAACTCTTAAAAGTCAATTTATTAATGCTAATCAAATTAGGATTCAAAAGAACCTTCTAGAAGATTCTAGAAGACTATAATCAATCCTAATCGCATTAGGGATGATAAATCAATAATATGCCCTCCTCTAGATCATTGGGCCGCATATAAAGATCAAACCGGGCCCAGTTTAGTAATTTGGCCATAATTTCCTCATTATTTATCGGAATTGGGCTTATAATATATCGTTAGAAGACTCTTTTTGAACCCGACCCAACTTCACTATTATTGGACCCTTTCAATAGACCAAACTAAACTAGATTGGTTGTTTTTACAAAATAGGTTTTCAAAAACAGAGAGAAAGAAAAGAAATAAAAACTAACCGCAACACTAGACTTTCCACACTGTCACTTCATTTGATCATGATTCGACGTGAAAGTTACTCATCACTTTGTTTGGTTTAGGGGAGACACAAATGGATGTCTACACATACTATTACAAGTAGATTAATTTCACAAGCATTAATTAACATGAAAATAAAAATGTAACAAAAAACTATTAATGGATTAATTTTGAACTTAATTTTATTTTTCATAATTATTAGTGGATTAATTAATATCATTACTAATCCATAGTTAAAAATCATTAATCCATTGTCAATTATTTCAGTTCTGTTAAGCTCTAGTAAATTCTGTTCAATTCAGCTCAGCCTTAATCAGTTAGTTCAGTTCATTTCAGTTTAATTGTTTTCAAGTCTTAAGTCTATAATCAAAAGATATACGGTTGATATTACACAAGTTTTTTTTTTCTTTTTTCCTGTTCTCTCCTTCCTCCTGTAGCCTTCCGTCAATTATATTGATTCTTACTTACTTTCCATCCCCGACAATTTGGAGTCTCTGTGTTAGAGATATCGGAAAATATATGTGTGATATATTTTCCGTAGATATCATTTAAGAGAATAATATATTTAATTAGGATATTTATGTTAAGATATTATTTTGAGAATATATTTTTAGGGTTTATGGTTAGACGTATATCTTTTAGGAAGATTGTTTCCTATCTTATGAGCTTGTGTTTTGTATAAATACTCAACCTATTGATGAATAATAATCAAGCCATTCTATTCTATGTCTCTCTAATTTGTCATGGTATCAAGAGTAGGTTAGATATTGGGAGTGTTCACAAAATTTCCCCCCCTGCCGGTGGGTTAGAATATTAAATCCACCGGTGGGATGAACCATTATCCGATCCAACTATAATTTTTTTTCCCCAAATTTTAACGGATCTTGTTTAGTGCATGAATATTGATCATGCGTGACTCACTTTGAGGGTCTAAGCTTGGACCTATGAAAAAATGACTCTCTTGTGTCGTGAGACAAGATATATTTGGTTCTCCTTGTGTCGTGAGACAAGGTTTGTGGGTTGATTCGAGCATGATTTTGCTCCTTTGGATATGAGCGTGTTTTACTCTGAAAAACCAATAACAGATTTGAGTGTGGTTTACTCTGAAAGACCAATAATAAATTTGAGTGTGGTTTACTTTGACAAACCAATATTTGATTGGAGCTCGGTTTTGCTCTGGAAAAATCAAAATTATTATATTTGCAGGTTCGAAAAGAATGACGTTCCTGCTTGATTGATTGATGACTGATGAGTTCGAAAAGATGAAAGTTCTCATCATTGAAAAAGAAGAAAAAAAATTGAAGGCGACATCACAAGAGTGTACATCTCGGCTTCAACAAAGTGAAGAATGTCCAATCGCAACTTTCGTGTTACTGTCGTTACGATTGCGGGAGGGTGTTAGAGATATCGGAAAATACATGTGTGATATACTTTCCGTAGATATCATTTAAGAGAATAATATATTTAATTAGGATATTTATGTTAAGATATTATTTTGAGAATATATATTTAGGGTTTATGGTTAGACGTATATCTTTTAGGAAGATTGTTTCCTATCTTATGAGCTTAGGTTTTGTAAAAATACTCAACCTATTGATAAATAATAATCAAGCCATTCTATTCTATTTCTCTCTAATTTATCACTCTGTTTCACGAATAACTTCATCTTCATCATTATTTTTGAAAGAACCTTCATCAATCATCATTATTTGACTTAATCTTTATAATTTTATTTGTGAGACCAGATTTTGAAGTATGTTGAATTGTTGATCAAGGATGTTCAATTCTATCTTATCCTTACCCTCCATTAACATAGCATACTTTCTCTCTCCTCATAAACGTTTTCACTAATACCTTAGATTCAATGTATCAATTATATGATTTCAATGTATTAATAATCTGTATTGAATGTATCTATGTATCAAATAATCTGTATTGAATGTATCTATTCGATATTTTGAATGTATGTTGATATTTTACCCACGTAACAACTACAAGTCAATCGGTCAATCCCTAGTTATACGGTTATACCACAACAATAATTCCACTTTTAATTCAATTTTGCTAACCTTCAACCTGAATTTTCAAATTTGGATATCTTAATTCATCCCATTATATATCATCTTTTGTGATATAATAATAATCTCTTGTTGTAAATGTTTATGCTAGATTTTGTTATTTAGTGGGATTGAATAACAAAATTTAGGTTATGGATCAACTAAATAAAATTTTAAAAATAAGATAATGTAAAAATAAAAAGATGACACAAGGAATCGGTGATGCGGAAAACCCAAAAAAGGTAAAAATTACGGGTAGAATAAGGATCTACTAAACTTTCACTATGTAAAATATTAATCTAAAAGTATTGTATGCTCAATGTATTTTTTGTAGCTATATTTCAGTGTATCTCTGATGGACGAAGCTTCTTCCTTTTATAGATGATGATATTAGGGTTGAATGTAGCTGTTGTGAAACGATAAGGAGCTTCCCTTTTACTCGGAGCTACTTCCTTTGATGGCTGCTACATAACTCAGCCCACTAACAACTATACCTGGCTAGCAGAAGGCCAAGTCCTTAATTAGTGCTTATCATGTCCTAGAAAATAGGGAAATCGTTACTGTGAGTTTCGTGTCAAAGCTTGCTCTTCCGTCGTTGATAGTAGCTGACTTTGGTTGACTTTGTATTATCAAATTTACCCATAACAATTTGCCTCTAATTGGTAAATATGGGTAGCTATATACATTTTTGGCAATTATAAAGACAAAAAAATAACTGTTTCAAAAAATGATTAACTGTCACTATTCTACCTTTATTACCGCTGCACGCTTCCCGCTTCTCGAAATTACCACACTCTTCTTCGTTCTTCTTTCTCTCTTCTTCCTTTCTTTTGTGCAAAATTTCTCCAGTGATTCTAAGGCGGTGCGCAGCGAAAATCTTGAGCTTTCGTTAATTTCAATTGACAGGTAGGGATGTCAATGGGATGGGGTGAGGCGGATTTTGACCTTCCCATCCCCATCCCCGCGACGGGTCCAAAGTCCATCCCCATCCCCACCCAACATGTATAATTCTAAAATCATCCCCGCCTCACTCTTTACAGCTCCACTTGGATATCCACCCCCACCTAATCCCCGCCTTTCAATACACAATACTACATAATTAATACAAATTACAAAAAAAATATTGTTAATATTACACACTTCTTTGTTTAGAATATTAGCGTATTACAAATGTACTATTTTGTTTTACATATATTTTTTTTTAAAAAAATAGTATGTAAAAGTATATAATTATGTTTTTAAAAATATATAAATATGGGTATGGGATGGAGATGAGATGGGTACGAAGTGGGGCGGGTGGTGATAGGGCGGGTGAGGCGGGGCACATACAACCTAAAATCCACCCATGCCCCATCACCCATGGCGGGTATGGTTTTTATCCCTATTCCTGCCCCACCACCCGCTAAATCAAAACCCATCTCCGTCCATTGGAGCAGGGATGGGGCGGGTCTCCTACTTGACCCGCCCCACTGACATCCCTATTGACAGGTAATCACTTCTATTATTTGTTTTCTTTAGTTAATTCGAGCGGATATCAAGTAAAACTCCTAAAACTAGATCTAGGTTTTCACTTCGAGTTGTTGAAAATAGAGAAACGATTATTTCACAGAAGAAAACAATGACTAAGGCGGAATTGTTTATAGCACCTGACATGATAGTTGGGTTTATAGAGATGGCGAGGTTTCCCAAGACTACTTTTGCTCACATTCACGGCCATGGAAAGAAAGTTAAAAATTGTCCCAAAGGCTTCGTTGTTTTCTTCAGTTACCTATTCTTGGAGACAGGGGCCAAGTTTCATTTAAACCTTTAACCAGATCTTTTTTTGTTGTACTATGGTTGAGTCCTAGGCAATTAATGCCTTTTGGCTGGAGAACTTTGTCGGTGTTGGAGGAAGTTACCAAGGATTGGGATGATCCCTTTACTTTAGAGGATTTAGCTAAAGCATATGAGATAAAGATGAGGGAACATAGGTTTGTGAGTTTACATATGAAAGGGGATCGATTGGTTTTGAACACTGATTGTAACGATTGGGGTTGGGCTAATTGATTTGTTTTAGTCAAGAAGACATCATTGGGTGTCATAAGAACTTGGTTGACGGAAGGATGACCGACGGAGGGTAAGTTGTTTTTCTTGGTGTTTTGTTTTCTAGGGCTAAGGTTGTTTGAATGTTTGATCTTGTCTTCGATTGCGTAGGCTTGAATTTGGAATTTCTTGAGTCTATGGAGGCATCAACGTCTAAGGTAAAGCAAATTCTTAACATGAGGCCTTTAGAAGGACCTTTGAGAGGATGAAGCACACACTTAGTGAGTCATCGGCACAGAGGCAAAGGGGATTAAGGAGTGCTGCTCAGAGAGTTGAAGATTCCAAAGAAATGATGTCAACTCGTAAGTCTTGAATTGCTTTCATTGGTCCTGCTATTTTTGTCGTCGTTCATTTTGTTATTTTGCTTACTAAGTCATCAATGGGTTCGTATGCTTTAGAATCTGTTGCACAAGGCATTTGTCAAGGACGAAGCATGTCTCAAGCAGAACAGGACGCACGAATGACGATGAAACGAGGTTTTCCACCCCAAGAGGCGTAACCGCTGTCGGTGGTCGACAGGACGGAGCAACTTTATGCTTTGTCACCGCTGAAAGTGAGTGATGCAACTACGTTGTACTAGTGTCATCTTCCCCTCCATCTAAGCAACAGAAGGTGGACGATGCTCTAGTGTGTCCAAATGTGGAGATACGTTTTCCTTCTGACTTTCTCCAACTTGGTAAGGAAAATTGTTCGCCTATGTTTCCTCAACTTAACTAATTGTTGTTCTCGGGTTCTCTAGAACATTTGGCGGGGACTTGTACCCTGGACATTACGTCGGAGGCTGCTTCTGTTCATCTTTTCGAGAGTCTCTATCTTTTACTTATTTGGTTTGTTTTATGTGTTTTAGTGTGTAACTTATATTGTCGTTGGATTGGGCAGTGTTTGCAAAATTCGTTGGTTTTGAAAGAGAAGGTTATAGGGCTGGCTAAGGAGATGAAGAGGCTAGACGACGTTGCAAAATATCAGGAGGCTAAGACAAAGACTGCGACGAGGCAGTTTGTAACTATAAAAAAGGAGCTCGATGAGCCAAAACTGAAGGTGTGTTAGTCAGAAAACGCACATGAACATGAGAAGAATAAAGTAGAGGCTTATTTTTAGGGCAGGTTTAATTTCTTTTAGGTTAGATTTGTACCTTCATCCCCGAATATCCAGTCATGGTTCTAGACCACTATGGAGTTAGTGATCTCATGGATCGTGAAGGGGTGTAACCTTCACTCTGTGAACGATTTACAAGTTCCCATAACTTGTTGGCAACTCTTTTACTCTAGCTTCCTTCCCTTTGGATGCCACCATGCTTAAGTGTATGATCATAGTAGGGTTCAAGTGTGGGATGCTTGAAATATTCCCTACAGTTTTTTGGCGACTCCACTGGGGAGGATTTCTATTTTAATTCCTAAAATTTATTTTGGCAATAATTTAGAATGAAGGGATGAGACTTAAAAAGTTATAAGTATTTCATGTGCGTAATTTTGATTAACATTGTTGGCATAAGCATAAAAAAGTTCTGCATTGGAAAGACCATCCGTAATGCGTCAAAAACATAGGATTTTTACACGTAGGAAATTAGGGAAATATCTTTCATAACTAAAATCAAAATAACTCTGCGAAAAACTGGAAAACTCAAAACAGAAAGCTGCTGAGGCATGTAGGAACTAGTGCTGAGAAAACAGTGCCATCGCCATGCGATGGCTCTGTCGCCTGGCGACAGTAATTTTCGTCTAGCGACAGAGCCATAGTCTGGCGACAGTCACTGTAGTTCTCGCGCCGAGTTCTTCCAATACTGAGCCAGAAATCTACCTTCTTGTTTCAACCAGTTCTAGTACTGTTTTCTCGGTTTTACTTTCTGATTGAGTTTTTCCCTTTTTTCTGAACCCATATGTGTTCTACATATGGTCATAAACCTCTGGCAATTCACGCTCCATCTGCCCAATCGAACGCTCATGGCAACGAAGGGTACATCCGAGTTTGTTGAATTCACCAAACCATGGAAGCAAGTTTAATTTGCGAGGTCCCATCCACACACGCTAACCCTTCCAAAGGTAAGGCTTCCGCGCGGTGCATCCGGACTCATAACCATGGAACCTCTTTGACTAACCCTTATCCTTGAACTTTAGAGAACTAGAGCCATGATTAGGTTGCAAACGCATTGCATCATATTGTGACTATTTGACTACTTGTGCATTATTTGCTTGTGCATACTTACATGTGATTAAACTAACCGTTTGGTTTGACTTGTAATTATAAATATGCTTAAATAAATTAACCAAAGACTAAAGGACATTGCTTAACTAATTGATTACTTAATTTGAGCTAATAAATATGTCTAAAATTGAGTCATAGTTCCTTTGAGCCAACCCGGATTTTTATTCCCGTATACTGCACAAAGGTCAACTTGTTTTGGTTATAGCCAAAGTTCTAGAAATACAAGTCGTACAGCCTATGGATCTGTAGCCTCGAGTTTTATCTTTCATTTGGCGTTGGTTTTGTCCAATTTAGAGACACATATAAAAAGTTATGACTAAAATACTACAACCTGCCCAGTTTAGTGCACATACGTGAAGTCTTAACTTAGTCTTTGTTTGAGACTAGTCACATGGTCATGACACGAGTCAAACATGTCATCTACACTCACCAGTCTTAGGCTTAGCACACACTTAGTGTATATGTCACTATGACCATATTTTTAGGTTCATGCATGAAGCGTTTTTCCGTCATTTGAGTTGGGGGCCTATTCTATTCCTTATTCTCCCATATTTCTCTATCAACATCATTCTTTCACCGATATCATTCTTCTTTTTCTTCCATGATCTCTTTTAATTTATTGCATGTTGAATAGAGCTTGAGTCAAAAATAAAAATTTACCCCCAATTTCTCTTTCCACATCACTTGGTCAAGGAGAGAAGGGCATTTAATCAAGGATAACACTTTTGTCCAAGTACTACTTTTTGATAAATCGATTTGACAAAAGAGAAAAGCTAAGAAGATAATGACGTCTCGGGAATAATTCAACGAACTTAGGAAGGACATGGCTAATATGACTGAAATGATGAAGGATATGGCTCTTCAAATCAATGACCCTGTGAAGCAACAACAAATGGAGCTCATGCAAGAAAGCTTGAGCAAACTCTCAAATGACTATAGGTTCCAGGGCATCAGCTCACAAGGGGTCTCTGTGGACAGGGAGCTTCTTCCGCATAAGTTCAATTCCAGTGACATCCCTAAGTTCAAGCCAACTGACAATCTTTACTTTCACTTAAGGGCTTTTGAAACTATAATGGATAATAAGGGGATTGTAGACACCCAAATGTGTTTCCCCAAAACCAAACCCAGTGATGAATACCTTTCACGTCGTTTGATTATCGAATAAAGTGAAAGTGTGGAAAGTCTAATGATGAGAATGTTTCTATTATAATATTTCTCTTTCTATATTCCAAAATATTTATTTTCTTACCTTATTTATGAAAAATAGTCAGTCCAATTGAGATTGGTCCATGATAAGGGTCTAATAATATAGTAGTTGGATTAGGCTCGAAAAGAGCTTTCCAATGATATATTATAAGCCCAATTCCGATGAATTATGAGGTAGTTAAGGATTAAATTAAATTGGGCCCAATGATTTTTAAAGGTGGCCCAATGATCTAGAGGAGGGCCTATTAATTATTATTCCTTAAGTGATTATGATTGATTTTAGTCTTCTAGGAATATCTAGAAGGTTCTTTTTAATTCTAAAGAGATTAGAATTGATAATTATATATTTTTTAAAAATATGATTTATTTAGAATAAAATATATTAAATTTGATTTCAAAAACTTCTTGGACGCATAATTACCTGCAACCGGTTTGAAAGGTAATTACGCGTGTGAAAGAGCGTTGTCTTTTGGACTAGCGCGAGACGACAAAGTCATTGCCAGGCGCTGACCTTTGTCGCCTGGTGATGGTTTCGTCGTCTGGCGCTGGCTCCTGTCGTTTGCGACATGAGGTATTTTATTCCGAATATGATTTTATTCGATCCCGTGCTATTTTCCCTACAAATAGGGGGTCGTATCTCCCCATTTTTAATCATCTACATCTACAATCATCTTTCTCCTTCACTCTCTAAAAGCTAGAAGCTTCTCTCACTATTATTTTTCTAAACCTTCCCTTTTACAAAATTCCTCATACATTAGTTCTAGACACACCTAGTCAAGTTCGAAGTTGCCATTGCCTTAGACGTGAAAGGTTTGATATTTAAGAGGGTTTGGTCCCAAATCCCTATTTCAATTATTTAATTTAATTGTTTGATTTATTTTTTTCCTTGAAGTTACTAACGTCTGTATTTTGTTATTAGAAAGAGGTACGAGGTATCGATGTAATTAATTGCTTTAATTGTTTTATTGATCTTTTGATATAGAAATCATGCCTAGATTATTTTGTTGATTCCTAATATCATGTTAGGATGTTTTATTGCTTCCTAGTATCGTGTTTAGGGTAATAACTTAGATTTCTAATATCATGTATGTTTCTATGATGCTTCTTATTCTTTCCTAATATCTTGTTAGTATTATGTTAAGGTTAAAACTTTGATATTTGATGTTTAGTGACATGCTAAGGTTAGTTATTAATCTTGTTAGTATCATGCCTAGGGTCTTGCTATTATTATACTTTAACATGATTATTTTAATTATGATTATTATTATGATGATTATTATGTTGCTTTATATATATTATTGTGATTGCTTGATCACGCCTTTTATGCATGTTTAAAGGGAATTGATACTTGTAATCACGCTTAATAAGATAATTACTAATCTTGTTTAGGGCTAATATGATTATAATTCAAGTGATCGCCAATAATAGATTTGTTTGTACATTAATATTCAAACAACATTGATTAAACAGGTTTAGGTTTAGGGCAGATTTAATCTCTTTTAGGTTGGATTTGTACCATAATCCCTGAACTTCCAGTCATGGTTCCAGACCTATTGGAATTAACGATCTCCTAGATCGTTAAGGGTGTAACCTATTGGGGTTTGGTGAGTCCGACTCACCGCGGAAACGACCCCGACCCAAGGAACCACTCGTAATTAATAAAACCAAAGCATAAATAAACACGAGAAAAGGAAGAACGAATCATACCCTTGAAGCAAGCTTTGCCTTCACAAAACGGGCTCTTACTTGAAAGCAATGAGCACCACAAATGTCGTGCCTTCAACGGTATCCACCCACAAAGGACGAACACGACTTTTTAGGTCCGCTACCTTGGAGTTAGCAAGGTCCGACCAAAACCTAAGTGTTAATGGAGTTTAAGAGTTTTTTCCAAAATATGGAATGCTCTTTCTAACTCCCACTCAAGCCCTTTACTCCAAATCCCAAGGTTGGTATTTATAGAGGAAAGTATGAGTGGGAATTTCTATCCCATCAATGTGGGATTCATAAAATTCCACAAATTAATTTAAAGCTAAATCAAATTAAATATATAAGCAAGTAATAAATCAACAAGTGTCCTAGTCATATGTAAAGAGGAGTATGAACCACTTGGAGAGGAGGGGACCATACTTGCTCCCCACTCCTTCCTCTCCTTGTGACACTTGTCCACACCAAAAAGCAAGCATACTTACTAGCTTCCCCTTTCTACCCAACCTAGGCCCACGGCCCAGTTAGCCTCGCACCGTGCGGGCTGCTAGCTGCTGCTAGCTCGGCCCAGCACGCCCACGCACATAAGTGCGGGCTACTGATGCCGAGGGCGCTGCTAGCTAGCCACGCACATGAGCGGGCTCCTAGCAGCAGCGCACGCCAGCACGCCACGCACTGCTTGCGGGCTGCTGGCCGTGCTATGCTAGCATGCCTCGCACATTGTGCGGGCTGCTAGCCACACCTTGCTAGCATGTCTCGCACATGGTGCGGGCTGCTAGCTCGGCTAATCCCCTAGCACTCGGGATTCCGATGCTAGGGGTATTTTGGTCATTGTTGATTTATTACTAATTTGTCGTCTCGTCTTTTTATTATTTTTTACTCGACTTCGACGCTTGTTTCGACGCTCTAAGCTCGAATTTCCGACGTCTAAATATTTAACACTTGGACGACGAATTAATTTCTTCCAAATTAATTCGTCGAGTCGGTTCGTATATTTTTCTTGGGTGTGACCCGAAGGGATCAGTCAAGATTAAGCTGTAATATTAATTATATTAATATTACTGATCGGAAGCGGCCTCCACCCAGGCATTCCGATCACTTGACCTTACTGAATATATTAGCTTTCTAATAATTATGAACCCGCCATCAGAATAATACACTTGTTCGAAGGACACCATTCCTTTCAATCTCCCACTTGTCCTTCCGGACAAGTGTGCATTTAGTGTATAGCCCCTTTCCTATGTCTCTTCATGAACTACAGAATAAGATTACTCGTCATCTCTGTTACGTCCAGAAGTGTTTCTCGAAATCCGAGTTTGACTGTCAATAAGCAGATGATTTCTAAAATCCATCTGAGCACGGCCATGCATTTTCACAGTCTCGCTCTTCGAGAGGCCTTGTAAACAACAAGACATGTTCCCTATTGTTAGTAGGGGTACATTTCCAGTCTTGTAATGTAGCTTCTCTTACTAAGAGGACCTAGCCGCCTGATATCTGTCGTTATAATTCCCAGTTACGGCAGACGTTTGGCGGATACCAAAGCGGACTAGTACTCAAACAAGAGACCTCCCACTACTCATGGTCAAGGAAAAGAGTTCCGATAGTAATAATGAGAAAAATACTTATGACGATTTTAAATCTCTTAAAGTATTCTCATAGGTCGATCCAGTATGGTTCTAAACCAATACCTGTGCAAATGATTTATATCCTCATAGCACAAGAAACGGTGCTATAAATCATACTACACACTAATCTCTAATGGTCATTAATCGTCCATAAAAAATATGACCTTGATTAGGGATAATTTTCGATTAAAATATTCAATGTTCACTTAATAGGTGTTTCTTTATCCAAGCCATTGACTTGATACCCTATTTTGAATATTTATTAAAATCGAATGGACTCATTATTTAATTCTAAACCACAATTAAATAGTTTTGTGGAATATTTAGAAATATTTTATTCCACTATGAAACTTCACAATGTTTCATCTTATGATAAATGGTTTATCCCAAATGTTTTAAGAGTAGTACTCTTCATAAAACATTCATAGAAATCACACTCATATTTGATATGCTTGATTTCTTTCATGCAATTATGAATGTTGTCGTTCACTTATTGCATAGGTTTAGTTATAATTACTTTGCAAACCTTAGCATCTTCATTATCCACCATTTCCATAATAAGATGATAAAATTTTGAGAGTGTTAATGGATTACATGTGATTCATGATTTATTGTCCAAGCAATGGCTCCCACTCATTTTCATGATTTGAGGCCTTCTACTTGACAACCTACAATCATCAATGTTCAACAACGAACTTTTCCATTTAACATCTATCTTATTATTGCCTTTAAGGCAACAATATTCTCAACATATGTTTTAGTAGACTCTCTGATGATGCCTTGCATGGATTTCACTCCAAACGACTCACAATGATTTGGAATACTCAAATCACTTACGATCATGGAAATTTATCTTAAATTTCCGCACATTATACATGGATGCGTATCCATGTTACCATTCTCAAGCCACGACACTTCTTGCCTCGTGCTTATAAATGGCTTCCTTGATAAGGATCTAATCCTTGTTAAGTTTTGTGCTTGCAACATCAAAACTCAAGTTGTATTTGTTTCCATGCGTCAAGAACTCATCCAACTACTTATTTAAGTGCTATGGATGTTCTTGACTATAACCTAATGATCTAATACTTAGATTAATGTCGACTGGTATTATATACGTACTTCACATGCTCTAAGTAAGTTGTCTGACGATTCCATATCATAGTTTTACATGATGGATTTAATTCTAGAATGATTCTTAATTCTATTCCATCCATGTGACATTTAGCTCATTCAGTTACACTGAGTCTTGCCAAAATTTTCGCTATGTGATATGGTTGAAACTCTCTTACTAGAGTCTTTCTTGGTTGACTTAGTATTTAGCCTAGCTTATACTTAGTTCAAACATTTACTTAGCTTCATACATATATGGGTCGAAAGCCTTTCAAAGTCCTTCATGTTTAACATGGTAAATTCCTTTACTCATTTAAACATTTAATTAAGTCTATACCATAGAACTTAATTCCCAACATGTACTAAGTATCGTCTTTAGCTTGGTCCATTGTCGAAAATACTTTCAAATCTAAGCATTTAGCATTTGATAGTTGTTTCACAATAGAGTTCGTAAACTTCTTGTTGGACCTTTACTTTTGCTCCTACTAAACTTCTTGTTCATCAAAATTTCTATGTTTCTCCATAAGTCAATCCTCTTATTAACTTTATGAGAAAACACGTTCCAATTCCTTCATCCAATGGTTCCTTTTATCCCATGACAGATTCCATGTGCTTGCTTTCAAATTTAGCATTATTTAGATTTTCAAAACCCTTAGACTATTCCATAGTCACTTCCAAGATCCTATTTTGGGAAGGCGGTTTTGGTATCTATCTTTCCATATTTCATATATGCAATTTTGCTAGATCAATCACGAAAAGACTTAAGCATTCCGATTGGTGAATAGGTTTTTATTAAAATCAACTCCTTGAAATTAATTATATCCTTTTCAACCAATCTAGCTATGTATGCATATACATTTCCACATTTGTTAGTTTTCTCCTTGAAAACTTATTTGCAATTGATGGATCTTTCATCCTTCATGCAAATTAATCAAGTTTCGAACATGATTTTCAAACATGGATTCTATTTCGGATTTTCGTGGCCTCTAACCATCATTCAGAATTTGGATTTGTCGTAGCTATCTTACAAGACATTATTCCTGTGCTTGTAAGTCTTAGGTTTATTTCTAACTTAATAGAAAATTTATAGGATTCAATCCAAGCCTTTGGTGAATTCTATACCTATACGGGGTAATTGCATCAAACACTGAGTTTTAAGGCTCTTTCAAAGCCCTTTTATCATGTTGATCTTACTCCAACATTTTTAATGTTTTGTGAGTAATGAATTCTCTTTTAAGGCACTTGTAAAGTCCTTTTGAGTATTCTTGATCAAGCATTCTCATGAAGTCCTTTAAAGTCTTCCGAGATTCTCAGTTCTAGTTTGTTACTAAGCTCGATGGTCATCGAGTTCATTTTCCTCCCACTTGTCGTTTTGGAAACGTGTTACTTTCCAGAAAGACACCACTTAGAGCAACAAACATTATGTTCTCAATTAGGATGTGGAGGTAATGCCCGTAGTCTCACTTGAATGCTTACAAAGAGACATGTATATTGTCTTTGGGTAAAAGTTCGTTGTGAAACAAACAGTTAGCTCCCACTTGAGCTATCTTTAGTCTTTATTGAGCCATTCAGCTCCCACTGAGCCACCTAGCTCCCACTGAGCCACTTAGCTCCCACTGAGCTAGTGAACTCCCACTGAGACTAAGAGCCTTAGACATATACTTGAAAAGACTTTTAGAAGTTATTTCTATCCATAACTGAATATGGCGTCCTTTCTTAGCTTTGACATATTGTTTAGTGTAACAATAGTCATTTAAGCAAATCTTTAAGAACTTTATAGGAAGGGTTGTGAACCATCATCGTTTGAGTCATTTTCCAATGACATCGAGGTCTCTATGAGGACACACTATGTTCTTTGTGGAGTTCTTTATGAAAATTTCCATTCATAACTTTGAGATGGTCACGCTTGGCTTAAGCAAACATTGCTCGATCTAATCTAGAAGTTTTGATATCTTGCCAAGTCGATTCTGTACTTCACTTGACTCTTGAGCTACTCAGGTCAAGTTTGTTCACATTTGATGAATATAGCCATATCCTTTAAAAATCTTTGTGAAAACATTGAAGTAATTGATTCCTCTTTAGCCTTCGGAGTCAATTGTCTATACCAAGAACAATAGCTCTCTGCTTTGTCGGTTTCAACAACTAAGACTTTCTTGTCTTAGAATGATTCCAAATCGAGCAACTATCAAGAGCCTATCTAATAGAATCTTGAGTATGTTCTTTTCGATATGACATTGCTAAAGATGTTTGGAACGCAAATGAAGCCCATGAATTGAACTTAGTGAGTTAATCATGTTAGGGAAATGTTTGTTTATAATCAAGCATTCTTGACTCAACGCTTGGATAACCATGCCATTCAAATAAATCTCACAACTATTGCTCATTACTTTGAATGTGAGTCTTTCCGTGTGTAAACGGATCAATTGCTGATTATGGAACATAATAACCATTATTTGTTCCAACCTTTGGCTTAAAAGGTCTTTAAACAAAACATACGACCTTACAACTGATGTAGCTCTTCTTGCTTCATTCTAAGCGTGTAAGTCGATAACTTAGCTTAACTTCAATAGTTTGAGGTCACTATCATAGTGGAACACTCAAGTAGTATCCGATACTTGTGAAGATAACGAATTGCTAAGTTAACTACAATAACATGAACTCATGAGTTGAAATGGAATCTAATTCATTTTCTTTGTTCCTTCTTTCCTATATTTCTTATCATACAATATCTCATAATCTTACTTTAAGAATTATTTCTTTAAGTACCTTGACTCTTATACTATGTTAGGCATAATCAAGCACCTAGTGCGCCGTAAAATAAAGTTCCATCTTTTCCATTAATTCTTACTCGAATTACTACATCAATGAGTCCTACTCTTATGTATGATGCGAAAAGATACATTGGTTGTCAAACATTGACAATCTTGAGTTTGCAACTCAATACCTCATGTTTTATCAAAACTACCTAGTATTTTGAATACATGATGTCCAACCGTCCTTTCGGACTTAGTTATAAAAGTCATTTATGAGAATTGTATTTTAGAAATGCTTTTCCTGTCTTTGAGAACTATTCTCAAGGATTTCCTTTACCAATCATGGAAACAATATTATTTGATTTAGAATACTATAAATATAAGTGCAAAGTATAACCATAATAAGTTTGAAATTTAATAGCATTCATGCAAACTTCAATCTTATTAAACGTCTTATTTGCGCATAAAAATTGTCCCTATTTGGCGAAAATAAGGCGATTCCAAGATCTGAAGAAACAAAGAGTGGTTAAGCATGCTTTGGCTTGTCTTAATACTCAATCTTCTAAGGTAAGCATTTCCTTGATAATGGCTCTAAGCCACTCTTGGTTAGATAATCGTCACATCTAATGCATCTTTGACGGTGTATCTCTTTTGCCACGGTATGTGAGGACTCCTCACTCATACCGATGAGTTCAACCAAAATCAACGTGCACACCCGGTGTGCCTTATGAGCCTTGGAGAAGCGATGGCACCTCGCTTTGGCGAAGCCTACCATCACCCTCGTTCGGTTGGTAAGTGTTGTTTTGGAAACGCAAGTTTGACTCAATATTATTAGGGACCTAGGATTTCTATGTTGGTTGATTTAAGTGAACTTAACTAATCATCGCAACATAAAGAAAACCTAAACATGCATCTAACGAATAATTCACATGTATATATAAGCATAAAATATAAAGCGAAATTATAGATGCATATTGGCAACTAGCATGACCCCTTGAAATCTTCAAGTCTTCAAAAGGTCTTCATTTGCAATTCAAGGCTTTGTCTTCCAAGATACGCCGTCTTCAAGACTTAACCAAACTATGCTACGACTAGGAATAATCTAAATATTAAGGTACAAAAATACTTAACGGTGCGTAGAACGTATTTAGATTTACAAAAATACATAACGGCACGTAGTCTGTATTTTCTATCCTAATCGGGTCCCACTAGTTGCCATTTCATGAAACCTGTGAGAGAGAATATACATTCCATTCATCCATTCACTATTTGTGAATGGCCCATGCAATTTTCAATATCAAACAAGTAAAAAGCATTTAAACAACGCGCGCACTAGTAACTAATCTAGGTGGTTAATCCGATTAACACGACTAATTAAAACTAGTCAAAGTTGTTTAACCGATTATGTAATTGACGTCATTAATAATTGAAGCTCCCACTAAATTCCGCATTTCCCTTAATTAATCCAATTAATTAAGTCGGTAGCACCCAAACTTGTCAAAATAAAATTTTGTCAATGCCGCTCAAAACCGAGGCCTAGCCTCCCAAAATTTTAATTAAAATAAATAAAACGGCAAAGTAAGCAAATATTAAGCCAACCGCATTTCAAGTGGCTTTCGCTTTAAGCGTTTTGCCAAAGAAACTCGAATAATTGCAGCTCGTGCAAACTAAGCACACTACGGCCATTCGCCTCACCGCACCAAGCACATACACACACAAAAGCTCCGCACACACGGCCCGCGGCAAGCAGCCTTGAGCTGCTGCCACTGCCGCACGCACGCGCACGCACAGCCATGGCTGCTGCTGCGTGGCTGCTGTGGCCTTGTGCTGCTGCCGCGCATATGGCCGCACGCAAGGTGGGGCAGCCACCTTGGCAGCCACATGCGGGCTGCTATGCAGCCCGGCTAGCCAAGTGTGGTTCTTTGTCTCGTTTTGCGTGCCATAGCCTCGGGATTCGATCCCATTTCGCGAGACATAATTAATTAATTAATTCTAAATTAATTTTAGTACTAACTTAATGAGCAAAAGTAAAAAATTTTTAAAACAAGTTCAACTTAATAAAATTTCAAAGTGCAAATAACCAAAATAATTCCAAGAACCGTTCTTAATTAAATTGGTTTAGCTTGGTGCAATAACAAAGTTGAGGCAATTCTCACTTTTAATTTAATCAATTTAAATTAAACTTGAGAATTTGACAAAGTAAGGGGAAGTTGGAAAAATATGAACTGATGTTCAAATGAAAATTCCAACATCTAAATTTTGTGAATCCTTGAAAATTATATCTTCCAACATGAAGATAACCAAATTTCTATCACAAAAATTAAAACTTTATGTTTCCAATCAACTCAAAATGATCAAAACAACAAAGTATAACACAAAATAACATGGAATTTAGTGGTTTTTAAAGTTTTAATCACTTATCACAAATAAAGATTGAATCTTTAACACTTAGGAAGCCTCAAAACAAAAAATTGCACACTAAAAGGTAATTAGTTTGCAATTATGTGAAAATAAATCAACCTTTAAGCATCAAATACTACCAAGTAAGTGTGCTTTAAGGGGACTTAAAAATGCAGAAAATAATGCAAATAATCAACCACATAATCAACAAGTTATGCCATTAATTTCAAGGTTAGAAAAGACTTAAAACTTTTCGTCAAAAACAAAAAATCCCTCGAGAAAGGCATTTTTGGTTAGAATTTGGCTAAAATCACAGTCCTAAAAGGGGTTAAAACCTTTCCAGAACACCTTTTCCACCCAAAATTTCACTATTTTTGGGCGAAAATCTGAGTTCTGGAACAAATTCGACATTAAAAACGGGATTAAAATAAATAAAACCGCGCTACTAATCTAATTAGCAACTTAAAACAGAAAAAAAAACCAAAATAAACCTTAAAAAACATGATTATAAAAATAAACGAGCGGGGCTCCGATACCGCTGTTGGGGTTTGGTGGGTCCGACTCACTGCGGAAACAACCCCGACCCAAGGAACCACTCGTAATTAATAAAACCATAAAGCATAAGTAAACACGAGAAAAGTAAGAACGAATCATACCCTTGAAGCGAGCTTCGCCCTCACAAAACGGGCTCTTACTTGAAAGCAATGAGCACCGCAAATGCCGTGCCTCCAACGGTATCCACCCACAAAGGTTCAACACGACTTTTTAGGTCCGCTACCTTGGAGTTAGCAAGGTCCGACCAAAACCTAAGTGTTAATGGAGTTTAAGAGTTTTTCCAAAATATGGAATGCTCTTTCTAACTCCCACTCAAGCCCTTTACTCTAAATCCCAATGTTGGTATTTATAGAGGAAAGTATGAGTGGGAATTTCTATGCCATCAATGTGGGATTCATGAAATTCCACAAATTAATTTAAAGCTAAATTAAATTAAATATATAAGCAAGTAATAAATCAACAATTGTCCTAGTCATATGTAAAGAGGAGTATGGACCACTTGGAGAGGAGGGGACCATACTTGCTCCCGACTCCTTCCTCTCCTTGTGACACTTGTCCACACCAAAAAGCAAGCATAATTACTAGCTTCCCCTTTCTACCCGACCTAGGCCCACGACCCAGCTAGCCTCGCACCGTGCGGGCTGCTAGCTGCTGCTAGCTCGGCCCAGCACGCCCACACACATAAGTGCGGGCTGCTGATGCCGAGGGCGCTGCTCGCTAGCCACGCACATGTGCGGGCTCCTAGCAATAGCGCACGCCAGCACGCCACGCACTGCTTGCGGGCTGCTGGTCGTGCTGTGCTAGCATGCCTCGCACATGGTGCGGGCTGCTAGCCACGCCTTGCTAGCATGTCACATGGTGCTGCTAGCGCACATGTTGCAATGGTGCGGGCTGCTAGCTCGGCTAATCCCCTAGCACTCGGGATTCCGATGCTAGGGGTATTTTGGTCATTGTTGATTTATTACTAATTTGTCGTCTCGTCTTTTTATTATTTTTGACTTGACTTCCGACGCTCGGTTTCGACGCTCTAAGCTCGAATTTCCGACGTCTAAATATTTAACACTCGGGCGACGAATTAATTTCTTCCGAATTAATTTGTCGAGTAGGTTCGTATATTTTGCTTAGGTGTGACCCGAAGGGTTCAGTCAAGATTAAGCTGTAATATTATTTATATTAATATTACTGATCGGAAGCGGCCTCCACCCTGGCATTCCAATCACTTGACCTTACTGAATATATTAGCTTTCTAATAATTCTGAACCCGCCATCAGAATAATACACTTGTTCGAAGGACACCATTCCTTTCATAACCTTCACCATGTGAACGGTTTACAAGCTCCTAAAACTTGTTGGCGACTCTTTTGCTCTAGCTTTCTTCCCTTTGGACGCCACCATGCTTAAGTGTATGATCACACTGGGGCTTAAGTGTGGGATGGCTTGAAATATTCCCTACAGGGATTGACAGGAATATTTTTCACTCTTTGTTCTCACTATCTCTAGAAATCGTTTGTCGACATTGGTTCTTTTCTCTTGATAAGGAAAAGACCTCTTCTTTGGATTCCATAGTAAACACTTTCATAGATAGATACAGGTGAAACATCCACGTCAACAAAGACCATAGAAGACTTGAGATTCTAAAGCAAAAAGAAAACAAAGGGTTCACCTCTTTCTTCAACAAGAGGAAGGAAACTTCCGCTAATATGGTTGAAGTTCCTACTGAAAAGGAGTCCGTAAGGAGGTTCATCAAGAACCTTCAAGACAAGTATTCGAAACATTTGAAATATCAACATAATTTGAATAATTTCAAGGTCGTCTACGACATAGGTATTGAAATCAAAGACGACCTTGCAAAGCAAAAAGCTACTAACAATAGCAACAACAGTGGCTGGAAAGGAAAGAAGAACGACAATCCTTCTTCTTCTGAAAACACCCACCCTAGCAACAGTGTTAGTACCTTTTATCTCAATGAAGTCTTAGCCATGGATAACCAAGGATCTAAAAAGCAACTAAGGTAAGAGCTCACTCCTATTGGGATGAACTATGATACTTCCTTCGATCGACTCCATGCCAAGGGACTCATTACTCCCATTGGACCTATTCAAGATCCCGCACCTGAGAAAACATTGCCTAGTTGGAACCCAGATGCACATTGCAAGTACCATCAAGGTAAGGGTCATACTACTGAGAGTTGTTGGAAGCTAAAAGAGGTCATCCAATATTTGATCGATAATAAAAAGCTTCCCATACATCTAGCTGGCAAGAAGAGCGAGTGATGATAAGGCACAAGACAAGAGGCGAGCTTTAACGACAAGATTTCGTGACCTCTTTTTCTATTTTTTTTCCTATCCCCATTTAGTCTAGCATAGGCACCTTTTATTTTGCATTAGATTTATTTTGTAGGATCTTTCTTTTCCTTTTAATAAAATGAGCATTTATTTTCTTGCATATGATTATCGCATAACATTGCATTAAAAAAAAAAACCATGTCGAATTAAGCACAAGGTATGCCAATGATTCGAGGCACCCTTGTAGCCTATCATATCACCTTCACCTTTTGAACATATAAACCCTTTCTTGGAAAGCCACTTAGAGCCTTATTTAACGATAGACCTTTCTTTCTTCAACCTACATCTACCTAACCTTGGGATGGGATGGTGTGCAACTTATGCAATTTTTAAAGAACAAAAGTTTGAGTAATATCAATTAATTAAAATAAGCAAAAATGATAAAAGTGTGCAAAAGGGCAAGTGTTCCAATTTCTTTGATATGAATATATCTTTGATATATATGAACACGTCTCAGATTGCGTCTCTTTTCGAGTACTAGGTACCGTGCCTGAGAAACATGAATGCCAAGTGAGTGATAGACCGCATGATCGGGATTGCCCACACTTATCAAAATATAAAATGATAAAGCAAAAAAGAGAGAGCAAAAATATAAAAGAAAGAGTTCAAAAGTGAGAAACCTCAAGCATAATAATACAAAGATTCAAAAACAAGGTTACACACCTTGGGGGCATATCTAAGGTCTTGAGCCTTAAAAGACCTCTTTGAGGTATACGCACACTTGTGTGAGGTTCGGCTAGAGCTACGTTCGGCCTGATTCCTAACGGATACGTAGGCAACCTCACATCGAGGTGCGGCCGTGTAGGGAATAGTTTCAAGCCTTTAAAATCCCACTAGCTTGAACCCCACTGTGATCATACACTAAAGTACGGTGGCGTCCAAAAGGGAAGAAGATAGAGCAAAAGAGTCGCCAACAAGTTTTTAAGGAACTTGTAAACCATTCACGAGGTGAAGGTTACACCCCTTAACGATCCAAGAGATCGTCAACTCCATAAGGTCATGAACCAAAATAGGGTTCGGGGATGATGGTACAAATCCAACCTAAAAGAGATTGAACCTGCCCTAATAATAGGCCTCTACTTTATTCTGCTCGTATTCATGTGCGCTTTCTGACTAACATACAATCAATAGGATTAACCCTAAACCTGTTTAATCTATGTTGGTTGAATATTAATGCACAAATAAACTATTATTGGCGATCACTTGAATTATAATTACAATTAACCTAACAAGATTATTTATTATCTTATTAAGCGTGGTTGCAAGTACCAATTCCCTTTAAACATACATAAAAGGTGATCAAGCAATAACAATATAAAATAATATGCATATCAAGCAACATAATAATAATCAATATCATAAATAATAATTATAATCATCATAATTATCATAATCATGTTAAAGCATAGCAAGATCCTAGGCATGATACTAACAAGATTAATAACAAACCCTAGCATGTCACTAAACAATAAAAATCAAGTCTTTAACCCTAACATGATACTAACATGAATTAATATTAGGAAGAATATAGGAAGCATCATACTTTTAATCATACTTGATATTAAAGTTACCCTACACATGATACTAGGAATTTAAAATAACAATCTAAGCATGATATCTACATCATAATATCAATTAAACCCTTAAAGTACTTACTTGGATGCCTCGTACCTTTTTCTAATAACAAAATACACACGTTAGTAACTTCAAGGAAAATAATAATCAAAACAATTAAATTAAATAATTGAAATAGAGATTTGGGACCAAACCCTCAGAAATTAAAACCTTTCACGTCTAGGGCGAAGGCAACTTCGAATATGGCTAGGTGTTTCTATATCTAATGAATGCGGAATTTTGTATTTGAGAAAAGGCTAGTTTAGAAAAAGAGAGAGAGAGAATAATCAAGAAAATCTTGATGAGAGTTGGTGAATGATTAAGAGAGAATTAGAGAATTAATGATTGCGAAAGAAAACTGATTGTTGATGAATGATGAAGATAGTTAGTGAATGAAAAGGATTGATCCATGAAAACGGAGTTTTTGATACGATATTTATAGAGAAAATCATCCAAAAAAGATAATTTATCAAAACAGAGTCTAAAGACCACAAAACAACCTTGGCGCCAGCCCTGGCTCATTAGCGCCAGGACCAGTGGCTAGCGCCAGGCGCCAATGGATGGCGTCTGGCGCCAATCCTGATTCCACACGCCAAGGCCTGGGGTTGGACGCCAAATCGGCTTTTAACGCGTTTTTGAAATTCTGATAAATTTCCCGTACTGGAAGATAAAATAATATAAATTCAGTCGAAAATGCTATTTGATCTTAATTAAAACTCTGAAGAATCCTAATTGAATTAAGAATGATAAGACCTTCTAGAATGTTCTAGAAGACTAAAACCATTCCTAATTACATTAGGAATGATAAATTATATTAGGCCCTCCCCTAGATCATTAGGCCGTACTTAAAGCTCAAACCGGGCCCAGTTTTGTAAAATGGCCATAAATTCCTCAATATTCATCGGAATTGGGCTTATAATATATCGTTGGAAAGGTCTTTGCAAGTCCCATCCTACTACACCACTATTGGACCCATATCATGGACCAACCAAACTGGATTGGCTGTTTTCTCAAAATAAAGTTTTCAAAAACAGGAGAGAAGAGAAAAGAAATAAAACTTTCCGCAACACTAGACCTTTCCACACTTTCGTTTCATTCGATTATGATTCGACGTGAAAGGTACTCATCACTGGGTTTGGTTTTGGGGAGACACAAATGGGTGTCTATAGAAGCCCCCACTTTGACTGAGTTTGGAGAAACGCAAGTTTCGAAAACGAAAGTCAAAGTAAAGATAGGGACGGAAAATGATTCAGAACGTTCTGCAATCCTAAATCAATCTTATAACGCCGATACCTGCAAAACTAGAATTAGTTAAACAGATAAAAGAGTTAAGAAACGCGTATCTTGCACCGTCGAGCACACGTCTCTGAAAGTAACCGATTTGTTGCTGCTGCTGTTGTTTTGATGACCTCCTGCAAGCTAGAGAATGCCATCCCGCTTGAAAACTGTTACGCCTGTAACTGCTTCCAAATTAGAAGATTGCTTCGCCTGAAACGATCCTCCTCCGCCATGATAATATTCCACGTCCAAGGGAATACTATCGAAGATTGCTTCTCTTGAAACAATCCTCAGTTGTTTGTGACAACTCTCCACAATCTAGGGAACGCCACCTTGCTGTTTCGATGTTCACTTGTCTCTGAACAAAGAGCTTCTTTTTGATATGTTCACGCGTCTCTGAACAAAAGAGCCTGAAAATAGGAGATCTTTGATGATATGTCTACGCGTCTCTGAACAAAAGAGCTTTGAAAGAAATGTCCATGCGTCTCTGAACAAAAGATCTTTTGAATGATAATGTTCACGCGTCTTTGAACAATAGAGCTTGAAAATAGGAAATGTCCACGCGTCTCTGAGCAAAAGAGCTTTGATGATATACCCACGCGTCTCTGGAGCAAAAGAGCTTCTGATGGAAATGTTCACGCGTCTCTGAACAATAGAGCTTTTGATGGAAATGTTCACGCGTCTTTGAACAATAGAGCTTTTGATGGAAATGTTCACGCGTCTCTGAACAATAGAGCTTCGGTGCTTGAATGTTTGTTGCGATAATGTTCTGAAGAAAAATTTCCGAAGACCAACGTTTGTCGATCTCTAAAGCTCGCCTGAACTTTTCTTTCGCTAAAACCAGTATGTCGGTGGCTCCGTAATGAGCCATATCTTAGGCGCTTTAAGCTAAGCGAGACGATCTTTCATCAGGTCGACCACTTATTGCAATTGTAATCAAAATGACTACGTAATCATGTCAAATTGCTTATAGGGGCTAACTGGCGTACCAAGGAACCCGAAATTGCTGTATGAAGTCAAAATCACCTTTCTGAGAGGCTTCGAGCTCTGTTGTTGCTGAGATATCTCTGGCGCCAAGAATTAATTCTGTCGCCGAACGCTGTGATAGGGTCTTCCCTGTTCTGCTGCACCTGTACTTATTTTGACTATAGAACTTTGCCAATCTCTTTAATTATATTAGGGTTGACCTAAGGTTTAGCATTGCTTGACTCATCGACTTGACACGACTCAAGGTATAAACTTGAATC
Organism: Chenopodium quinoa; assembly: GCF_001683475.1. Taxonomy (NCBI): domain Eukaryota; kingdom Viridiplantae; phylum Streptophyta; class Magnoliopsida; order Caryophyllales; family Amaranthaceae; genus Chenopodium; species Chenopodium quinoa. Next base: position 673,177 of record NW_018743217.1, on the reverse strand, counting down.
GATATGTTTGACTGACTCGAGGTTGACTCGACTCGAAGTGTAATGACACATGCGTTCGTGACCCGTGTGTGCATTGTAATGTGATCGTGCGGCTCGAAAATGCAAAAAGCAAAAATTTTCCGTCATTTTTGATTTTTGTGGAGGGTACCGACTTTCTCTCGAAAAAGAAAGACGCGAAAAAGAATCGAAAGTGAAGTTTGAAGATGCATGTTGAATGAGCTTAGTCAAATGTTTTTTGATACTATCTCTCAAGGTTCAAGGATTAATTCATCCTAGGCTATCTCAACTGTTGACTCCATGATGAAAGCATTTGGGTAACTTAGGCACGGAGGCTAAGCACTTCATACTTCGTGATGCAATGATGATTATGATTGATGAGCGATTTTGATATGACAAGGCATGCTTCAACATTATGATTTCATGACAAAGGGTTCCTAAGGGAAGTATATTTGGTCATGTATCTGTGCAGTGTGTGATAGTGACACTAAAGTTAGACCGCAAGAGCTAAGTGTGTGGAAAAATATATTGTTAGAAGAGCCAAATAATGGTGACTCTTAGGCTAGGTAAGCTAATGATGTAAGGATCAAGCCCCCAAGTCTAGCTCTAAGTGAATAGGGATGAGCATTGGAGATCCCTTGATATGATCATGGTGTAAGTGTGTGAATCTGAATATGAATGCATGTTTATTACGGCCGCACCTCGATGTGAGGTTGCCTATGTATCCGTTAGGAATCAGGCCAAACGTAGCTCTAGTCGAACCTCGCACAAGTGTGTATACCTCAAAAAGGTCTTTTTAAGGGTTGTAACGTGGTTAGGCTAAAGGTTTGAAGAAGAAGGGATAAAGGCTCAAGACTCTAGATAAGCCCCCAAGGTGTGCAACCTCGCTTTTGAATATTTGTATTTTATGCTTGAGTTTCTACTCGTTTTTAGCTCTCTTTTGTTTTAGCATTTATTTCATTTTTATAAGTGTGAGCAATCCCAATCATGCGGTCTATCACTCACTTGGCATTCATGTTTCTCAGGCACGGTACCGAGCACTCGATAAGAGACGCAATCTGAGACGTGTTCTTATCGAAGATATTTTCATATCAAAGACATTGGAACACTTGCCCTTTTGTACACTTATTTTCGTTTTGAATTTGCTCAAGCTTTTTTTAGAATTGCATAAGTTGCACACCATCCCATCCCAAGGTTAGGTAAATGCAGGTTGAAAAAAAGAAGGATCTATCGTTAGACGAGGCTCAAAGAGGTTTATGAAGAAAGGATTGCATAATTGAAGGGCGAAAGGAGATATGATGTGGCTACAAGGGGTGCCTTAAATCATTGGTATACCTTGTGTTTAGCTCGACATGTTTTTTTTTTTTTTTTTTTTTTTGATGCAATGCAATGTGATGATCATGTGCAAGGAAATAGATGCTCATTTTATTAGAAGAAAATAAAGAAACTACAAAGTTAATCTAAGGAAAGGAAAAAGGTGCCTATGCTAGACTTATTGGGGAAAGAAAAGATGAAAAAAAAGAGGCCATGAAATCTTGTCGTTGCAGCTCGCCTCTTGTCTTGTGTCATTCGCTTCATCATCACCTAGTATTCTCGCTAGCTAGAGGCAATGGGACCTTGTTTGCTTCTATGAGGTCTTGAATGAGATTTTGAAACCTGTAGCATTCATCAGTGGTATGATCGTTTCCTCGATGGTACTTGCAATAGGAATTTGGATTCCATCTCGAAGATCGATTTTCTGGTGTTGGATCCTCAGTAGGGCCAATAAGTTTGATTAATCCTCGATCATAGAGACGACCGAAAGCAACATCGTAGGTCATTCCAATGGGCGTGAACTCTCGCCTGGGTTTTCTTTTAGATCCTTGATTGTGAAGACAGTCGAAAGCTTCATTGTAAGTCATTCTTATTGGTGTGTATTCTTCAATGGTCCGTTTTGCTTGTGGCTTAGGAGCATTGAGTTCTTCATTAAACTCTTCGCGAGAATTTTGTTCGATGGCCATCACCCGATTTGCTAATCCTTCTACCACATTCAAAAGCATGGCAATGGCGTCTTGCAGTTTTCGAATTTCCTCTTTTAGACTTGACGAGTCTTCCTTGGTATTATCTAAGAAAAGATTTTTATCCTCCTCAATTATGGCCACTTCATCGAGAGAGGTCATATAAGTTATCTCGATCATAGGCTCTCCTACAGGTATGATAAGAAGTGATGGGTCAAAGGATGCTTGGTCATCTTCGATGGCTAGGATCTCGGAAGTTTCATTGTTATCGATCAGATCTTGAATAGCTTCTTTGAGTTTCCAACACTCTTCAGTGTCGTGACCCTTTCCTTGATGATATTTGCAGTACTTATTAGGATCCCACTTAGGTGGCCTAGCTTCTGGAACTGGATCTTTGATGGGCCCTATGGGCATGACTAATCCTTTGTGATGTAGCTTCTCGAAAGCCGTTTCATAACTTATACCAAGTGGAGTGAACACCCTTTTTGATCTTTGGATTCGTGGTTTAGAGGTGTTTGTAGCTTGTACCTCATTAGAGGAAGAAGAAGGATGGTCGCTCTTCTTTCCTCTCGCACTATTATCTTTCAGAAGGTCATCTTCAATGTCAATGCCTATATTATAGACAGCTTTGAAAGTATTCAAGTTGTGTTGGTATTTTAAGTGCTTTGAATACTTCCCTTGGAGACTCTTGATAAACATCCTCACAGATTCTTTTTCAGTGGGAGCCTTAACCATAATAGCAGAAGCTTCCCTCCATTTATTGAAGAAGGAAGTGAACCCTTTGTTTTCCTTTTGTTTTAACATCTCAAGTTGTCTGTGGTTTGTCTCGTCTTGGATGTTGCACTTATATCTATCTATGAAAGCGTTTGTTATCGACTCCCAAGAAGAGGTTTTTTCTTTGTCAAGGGAGAAAAACCATTGTTGACAAACGGTTTCGAGAGATAGTGGGAACAGAGAGGGGAAAATCTTCTTATCGATACCCTTAATGCTCATTATAGTTTTAAAAGCTCTTAGATGGAAGTAAGGGTTATCTGTTGCCTTGAATTTAGGGATGTCAGTGGCGTTGAACTTATGCGGAAGAAGTTCTTTATCCAGCGAGACCCCTTGCGAGCTCATGCCCTGAAATTTATAGTCACTAGATAACTTGCTCAGACTCTCTTGCATGAGGTCCATCTGTTGTTGCTTCACGGGATCATCAACCTTAAGTATGAGGAGCTTTAGTGTTTCAGTCATGGTAACCAATTGGTTCCTAAGCTCATTGACTTCTTCTTGAGTTGCCATTATCTTTTTAGCCTTCCTCTTTTGACGAATCGGCTTATCAAAAAGCGAGACTTGAATAAAGCGGTTGTCCTTGATTAATCGCCCTTCCCTCCTCGACCAAGTACTGTGGGAAAGGAATTTGGGGATACTTATTGTAATTATTTGACTCAAACTTTATTCAACATGCAATGGATGGAGGAGGTGAAGAAAGATGGAAGAATGTGAAGAAAGATTTAGATGGAGGGATATGAAGAATTAGGGATAGAATGTACCCCCCAACTCAAATGACGGAAAAGACCAACTCATTCATGAACCTAAGACATGGTCATGGTGATGTATACTCAAAGTATGTGCTAAGACTAGTGAGTGTAGATGGTGCGTTAAGACTCGTGTCATGACCATGTAGACTATGTGACCAAGACTCGATTAATGACTTGACAAGGTGTTATTGACAGCAAAAATTAACCGAATTAATTAGCAAAATGGTTAATTAGACCCTAGGTGATGACTCGACAAATAATCCGAACTGTCGGCCAAGCGACAGGACTGACGTCACAATATGGTGATTGGCGCCAGACTTTTTAGTAAATGTCTGGCGCTACACACCATACATTGGCGCTACAGCTCAAACTTTGGCACCAACATTAGAGCTTCAGTCTGGGACTGTTTTCGGTATTATTAGTCAACTGGGGTATGTCTAAAGTCGTACTAGGTCAATTAATTAATTAGGTAAAGTTCTTTAAGTCATTAATTTTAATCTCAACACAAATCAAAAAACGGTTAAGAGAACATATACATGCACAACAAATAATGCACAATTATTCAAGTAGGCACAACATGATGCAATGAGTTCGCAACCTAACCATGGCTCTAGTTCTCTAAAGTTCGGGATATGGTTTAGTCAAACAGGGTCCATGGTTAATTGTCTAGATGCACCGCGTAGAAGCCTAACCGTGAAGGGTTAACACGTGTGGATAGGACACCGCGAGTTTTTAGAAAAAACTCACTTCCATAGTTTGGTGAATTCAACCTCTCAGATGTACCCTTTGTTGCCAGGAGCGTTCAATCGGGTAGATAGAGCATGAATTCCCAGAGGGTTATGTCCATATGTAGAACACATATGGGTTTCAGAAAAGTGAGAAAAAAAATCAATCAGGAAGCAGGATCGAGCAAACAATACGAAAAACCGGTCGAAATTAGAACGCATATTTCTGGCTCGGTATTGGGGGAAATTGGCGCCAGCAAACAGACTGGCGCCAACTTTTAACTGTAGTGCCTGGCGCCAATACTGGCGTCTGGCGCTACGGCTAAAAGTATGGCGCCAAGCTCTGGCCCCTGACGCTACTTCCCACATGCCTCAGCAGCTTTCTATGCTCAATAAAATCATCCAGTTTCGCGCGGTGTTATTTCAGTCCTAGTTGTGAAAGACATTTCTCAAATTTCCTACGTGTAAAATCCTATGTTTTTGACTCATTACGGATGGTCTTTCCAATGAGAACCTTTTTATGCATATGACAATAATGTTAATCAAAATTACGCACATGAAATACTTAGAACTTTTCGAGTCTCATCCAATCATTCTAAATCATTTCCGAAACAAATTCAGGAATTAAAATAGAAATCCTCCCCAGTGGAGTCGCCAAAAACTGTAGGGAATAGTTTCAAGCCTTTAAAATCCCACTAGCTTGAACCCACTGTGATCATACACTAAAGTACGGTAGCGTCCAAAAGGGAAGAACATAGAGCAAAAGAATTGCCAAAAAGTTTTTAAGGAACTTGTAAACCGTTCACGAGGTGAAGGTTACACCCCTTAACGATCCAAGAGATCGTCAACTCCAAAAGGTCATGAACCAAAATAGGGTTCAGGGATGATGGTACATATCCAACCTAAAAGAGATTGAACCTGCCCTAATAATAGGCCTCTACTTTATTCTGCTCGTATTCATGTGCGCTTTCTGACTAACATACAATCAATAGGATTAACCCTAAACCTGTTTAATCTATGTTGGTTGAATATTAATGCACAAATAAACTATTATTGGCGATCACTTGAATTATAATCACAATTAACCTAACAAGATTATTTATTATCTTATTAAGCGTGGTTGCAAGTACCAATTCCCTTTAAACATACATAAAAGGTGATCAAGCAATAACAATATAAAATAATATGCATATCAAGCAACATAATAATAATCAATATCATAAATAATAATTATAATCATCATAATTATCATAATCATGTTAAAGCATAGCAAGATCCTAGGCATGATACTAACAAGATTAATAACAAACCCTAGCATGTCACTAAACAATAAAAATCAAGTCTTTAACCCTAACATGATACTAACATGAATTAATATTAGGAAGAATATAGGAAGCATCATACTTTTAATCATACTTGATATTAAAGTTACCCTACACATGATACTAGGAATTTAAAATAACAATCTAAGCATGATATCTACATCATAATATCAATTAAACCCTTAAAGTACTTACTTGGATGCCTCGTACCTTTTTCTAATAACAAAATACACACGTTAGTAACTTCAAGGAAAATAATAATCAAAACAATTAAATTAAATAATTGAAATAGAGATTTGGGACCAAACCCTCAGAAATTAAAACCTTTCACGTCTAGGGCGAAGGCAACTTCGAATATGGCTAGGTGTTTCTAGATCTAATGAATGCGGAATTTTGTATTTGAGAAAAGGCTAGTTTAGAAAAAGAGAGAGAGAGAATAATCAAGAAAATCTTGATGAGAGTTGGTGAATGATTAAGAGAGAATTAGAGAATTAATGTTTGCGAAAGAAAACTGATTGTTGATGAATGATGAAGATAGTTGGTGAATGAAAAGGATTGATCCATGAAAACGGAGTTTTTGATACGATATTTATAGAGAAAATCATCCAAAAAAGATAATTTATCAAAACAGAGTCTGAAGACCACAAAACAACCTTGGCGCCAGCCCTGGCTCATTAGCGCCAGGACCAGTGGCTAGCGCCAGGCGCCAATGGATGGCGTCTGGCGCCAATCCTGATTCCAGACGCCAAGGCCTGGGGTTGGACGCCAAATCGTCTTTTAACGCGTTTTTGAAATTCTGATAAATTTCCCGTACTGGAAGATAAAATAATATAAATTCAGTCGAAAATGCTATTTGATCTTAATTAAAACTCTGAAGAATCCTAATTGAATTAAGAATGATAAGACCTTCTAGAATGTTCTAGAAGACTAAAACCATTCCTAATTACATTAGGAATGATAAATTATATTAGGCCCTCCCCTAGATCATTAGGCCGTACTTAAAGCTCAAACCGGGCCCAGTTTAGTAAAATGGCCATAACTTACTCAATATTCATTGGAATTGGGCTTATAATATATCGTTGGAAAGTTCTTTGCAAGCCCCATCCTACTACACCACTATTGGACCCATATCATGGACCAACCAAACTGGATTGGCTGTTTTCTCAAAATAAAGTTTTCAAAAACAGGAGAGAAGAGAAAGGAAATAAAACTTTCCGCAACACTAGACCTTTCCACACTTTCATTTCATTCGATTATGATTCGACGTGAAAGGTACTCATAACTAGGTTTGGTTTTGGGGAGACACAAATGGGTGTCTACAGGCCGTAATAAAAAATGCATTCATATTTACATTCATAATTGATCATATCAGATCTCTGATGCTCATCCATTTAGAGCTAGACTTGGGGGCTTGATCCCTACATCATTAGCTTACCTAGCCTAAGAGTCACCATCATTTGACTCTTTTTGAAAATATATTTTTCCATACCGTTAGCCTTTGCAGCCTAAGTTTAGTATCACTTTCACACACATCACAAATACATGACCAAATAATCCTACCTTTAGGAACCCTTTGTCATGAAATCTTAACAGGACATTGAAGCATGCCTTGTCATATCAACACTAATCATAATCATCATTTCATTACAATCAAAGTATGAAGTACTTAGCCTCCATGCCTAAGTTACCTAAATACTTTCATTACCGAGTCAACTAGGATAGGCTAGGATATTACAATTCTTGCACTACGAGGTACAACCTCGACACATACACTTGAATATGCTCATTCAACATGCACCTTCAAACACTTCACTTTTTCCTTTTTCCTTTTTGCATCTTTCTTTTTTGGGAGAAAGTCGGTACCCTCCACAAAAATGACAGAAACTTTTTGCATTTTTTACTATGTTAGAGTCATGACATATCACATCGAGTTAAGTCAGCCTCGAGTCGGTCAATCACATTAAGTCAAGTTTACACCTTGAGTCATGCTAAGTCATATGAGTTAAACACTTTAAGTCGAGTCATGACAAGTCATATGTGCTCTTGCACATTAAGTTGAGTAACGCCGAGCCTTAGGTCAACCCTAAGATAATTATAAACATAAGCAAAGTCCTATAATCCAATAATATAGATACAGGTACAATCACAGGCAATTGAATTGAGCACAAATGAATGAGCAAAAAAGCTCGGACTTAGATTAGAGCACAATGCAGTAGAATGCACCCCGGCGCAGGACAATACACCTTGGCGCATCAAAATACTCTCTAACACGGCGCGACACACCTGTCGCTGCGCGATGGCTTTGATTTTTTTTTGCGCCGGTCTTCGATGGTCTCACGACTTTGATTTCGAGCCTTTTTTAAGAAAATTTGAGCAATTGATAGATATTTAACTAGAAGTCGGGCCGATTACACCTTGATTGAAGATCGGCCTGATGATAATCATATCAAATAAACAGCTTTGAAATGACACCTTTAATTAGCAGTCGGCCCGACTACGGTCTTGATTGATGATCGGCCTGATGATGATCAAATTATCTATTGCATATTAAGCGAATTTGAAAACTTATTTGATTAGTGATTAATTATAATCACAAAGGATCCCTATGATAGAGATTTCTACAGAGATTGACTTAAAGATCGAAGAATCTTAAGATAAGGGTCTTCCCAAAGCTAGAAATGTCAATTACTCCTAAAAGTAAGGACAAGAAGATTTGAAGATTCAAGATGAAGAAGCTTTCAACAGAAGGCTCCAAAAGAGACTCTCGCTTAGACTTGAGAAGGACAGTTCGAGATGAAACGACCTTCCATAGCTTTCACTATGATTGGGGAGGTTATTATTTGATTTGAGAAAAGAACGATTCGAGATGAAGCGGTTTTTGATAGCTTTTGCTAAGATTGTGGAGGTTGTCACATTTATTTGAGAAGATGGCACGAGATGGGCGATCTTCGACAGCTTTCACTAAGATTGTGAGGGTTGTCACCAAGAATTGAGAAGATAGCACGAGATGGGATATCTTCGACAGCTTTCGCTAAGAATGTGGAAGTTGTCACCCAGATTTGAGAATAACGATTCGTGATGAGGCGGTCTTCGATGGCATTCGCTATGATTGGGAAGGTTGTCACCATGATTCAAGAATATAGCTCGAGATGTAGCAGCAATGATAGAAGATATTCCCTAGGATGTAGAAGATTGTCACAGCCACCCTGAACATGGCTATAAGTATTCACCTTCGACGATGTTCCCTAGGATGTGGAGGATTGTCATAAGCAGTTGAAGATGGTTACAAGCAACGATCTTCAACAATGGCGTTCACGAGGCACTGTAGAGGTCGTCACAAATATGCAGCAACAAATCGGTTACCCTAGAGGCGTAGGCTTGACGGTGCAAGATACGCATTTCTAACTCTTTTAAATGTTTAACTAACGCTAGTTTGCAGGTGTCGGTGTTACAAGAATGATTTAGGGTCATAGAACGCTTTGAATCATTATTCTCCATTCCTATTGCTACTTTGACTTTTGTTTTTGAAACTTGCATTTCTCCAAACTCAGTCAAAGTGGGGGCTTCTGTAGACACCCAAATGTGTCTCCCCAAAACCAAACCCAGTGATGAATACCTTTCACATCATTTGATTATCGAACGAAGTGAAAGTGTGAAAAGTCTAGTGATGCAGTTGTTTTTATTAAAATATCTCTCTTTCTGTTTTTGTAAATATTTCTTTTTAAACTCTATTTATGAAAATATCTAGTCCAATTTAGTTTGGTCCATGATAAGGGTCCAATAATAGTGTAATTAGATTGGGCTCAAAAAGAGCTTTCCAACGATATATTATAAGCCCAATTCCAATGAATAAATGAGTAAGTTATGGCCATAATACTAGATTGGGCTCGAAATGAATTTTATATGTGGTCCAATGATCTAGAGGAAGACCTATTAATTATTATTCCTAAATTTATTAGGATGGACTTTAATCTTCTAAAATAATCTAGAAGTTTCTTTTAAATTCTAATGGAATTAGGATTAATAATTATTATTTTAAAGAGTTTTATTTGGAATAAAATAAGTGTCTTATGATAAATCTGATCTTAAAACTGTTTAACGCGGATTCTAATTACTTAATTATATCAAGAAAAGGATTCCATACAAAGCGCGTTTTATCTTTTAATTGTCGCCACACGACATAACCAATTTTATTCCGATTCGAATTCTTACTCTTTTCGATCGGTTTCCAGACTATTTTTCTTTAAATAGGGGTCGTATCTCTCCGTTTTCAATCATTCACAATCAATAATCTCTCTATTCTCTCTCTCTATTCTTTTACTAAACCTTCCCTCTTACAAATTTCCACATATATTAGTTTTAGACACACCTAGCCAAGTTCAAAGTTGCCTTTGCCCAAGACGTGAAAAGTTGATAATTTCTGAGGGTTTGGTCCCAAATCTTTATTTCAATTATTTAATTTGATTTTTTTATTGAATATTTTCCTTGAAGTTACTAACGCGTGTATTTTGTTATTAAAAAGAGATACAAGGCATCCAAGTAAGTAATTTAATTGTTATTATTTTGATAAAGAAATCATGCTTTGATTATTTTGATTCCTATTATCATGTTAGGATGTTTTTTAGTATCATGTTTAGTGTAATAACTAAGATTTCTAATATCATGTATGTTTATATGATGCTTCCTATTCTTTCTTATATCATGTTAGTATCATGTTAGTGATGGAGCTTTGATCTTTAATGTTTAGTGACATGCTAGGTTTTTTTATTAATCTTGTTAGTATCATGCCTAGGATCTTGCTATTATTATTATGAGATTGAGATTATTATGATGATGATTGTTAATATTATGTTGCTTGATGTGTTATTGTTATTGCTTGATTACGCCTTTTGTGCAGGTTTAAAGGGAATTTGTACTTGTAATCATATTTAATAAGATAATAAATAATCTTGTTTAGGCTAATATAATTATAATTCACGTGATCGCCAATAATAGATTTTCTTGCGCATTAATATTCAACAAACATAGATTAAATATGTTTAGGGTTAATATATTGATTGTATGTTAGTCAGAAAGCGCACATGAATACACGAAGAATAAAGTATAGGCCTATTTTTAGGGCAGGTTCAATGTCTTTTAATTTTTATTTGTACCTTCATCCCCGAATATTCATTCATGGTTTCAAACTACTATGGAGTTAGCGATCTCATGGATCGTGAAGGGGTTTAACCTTAACCCTGTGAATGGTTTACAAGTTCCTAAAACGTGTTGGCGACTCTTTTACTCTAGCTTCATTCCCTTTGGTCGCCACCATGCTTAAGTGTATGATCACAGTGGGGCTCAAGTGTGGATGATTGAATATTCCCTATGAATACACACCGATGTATGTGGACCAATGAGCTTCACCACAAGAAACGGACATCAATTCGGATACTCCGTTCCACTGTGGAGTTCCTGGAGGTGTCAATTCTGAAAGTATACCTTTTTCTTTCAGATGGTCATCGAATTCTTAGCTCAAGTATTCACCACCTCAATCCGATCGAAAGGCTTTGATTTTCTTGCCAAACTGATTTTCAACTTCACTCTGAAACTCTTTGAACTTTTCAAACAATTCTGATTTATGCGACATAAGGTAGACATTACCATATCTATGGTACGATCAACAATGGGTCTTAGTGATCTTCCTATCTCTTACTGGGGACACGCACTTCTAACTGCGGCACTAACACTGAACTATGCTCATCAAAAACTGTAGAAAAGACTCCATACGAGCCATGGACGAAGAAACCTTATAGGTTGTTAATTCTAAAGATATGGGAATGTGAAGCATATGTCAAGAAATTAATTTCTGACAAACTTCATCCCAAATCTTACAAGGTTTACTTTGTGGCTACCCAAAAGAAACTAAAGGGTATTACTTCTACAATAAATCAAAGAACAAAGTGTTTGTTTCTAGCGATGGTGCCTTTTTGGAGAAGGAACACCTTTTCAAAATGACAAATGTGAGGAAAATCGAACTTGATGAAGTTCAAGAGGACAAGCAACAAAATCAGATTGACAGTCAAAGTGCTCAAACGGTATTCGTTGATGCTGGTCAAAATGTGAAAGTCAAACCAACAATGCAAATGCTCATTCCACTACCCTACGTAGGTCGCAGAGGTCAAGGTCTCAACCTGTTAGGTATCTTGGTATTGTATTAACCGAGAATCAGGACATCCTGGTGATGGATGGAGATAAACCGGCAACCTACAAGCAAGCGATGGAGAGCACCGACTCTGCTAAATGGCAAGAGGCCATAAGATCTGAAATGGATTCCATGTTTGAAAATCAAGTCTGGGATTGGTTAACTTACCCGAGGGTTACAAACCTATTAGATGTAAGTGGATTTTCTAATTGAAAACCGACAAAGCTGGAAATATATTCATTTACAAAGCAAGATTGGTAGCAAAAGGTTACAAGCAAATTCATGGTATTAATTACGATGAAACCTTTTCTTTGGTTGCAATGCTTAAATCCATTCGGATCCTCCTAGTGATTGCTGCGTATTACAATTACGAAATATGGCAGATGGACGTAAAAACCGCCTTCCTCAATGGAATTTTGGAAGAAACTGTGTACATGACATTGCCTGAAGGTTTTGTCAACACAAACAACGCTGGAAAGGTATGCAAACTAAAGAAGTTCATTTATGGACTAAAGCAAGCAAGAAGAAGTTGGAATCTGTGATTTGATGAAGCCATCAGTAAGTTTTGTTTTATCAAGAATCCAGATGAGTCTTGTGTTTACAAGGTTAGTGGGAGTGACATCGCTTTCCTAATCTTATATGTCGATGACATATTGCTTGTTGGAAATAACATTCCAATGCTAGAGTCTGCAAAGGCATCACTTGGAAAATGTTTTTCAATGAAAGATTTAGGAGAGGCACAATACATATTAGATATCAAGATCTATAGGGATAGATCAAAGAGGATAATTGGATTGAGTTGAAGTACTTACATCGATAAAATGCTGGCACGATCAACATGCAAAAGGCCAAGAGAGGTCACCTACCCATGTAACATGGCATAACTTTGAGCAATAAGCAGTGTCCAAAGACACCTGATGAGCGAGAAAGGATGAATCGGATTCCATATGCTTTGCTAATTAGATATATCACGTGTGCCATGATATTTACTAGGCCAGATGTATCGTATGCCTTGAGCGCTACAAGCCAACACCAATCAGACGTAAAAGAGGCGTATTGGACTGCGGCCAAGAATATCCTAAAGTAGCTGAAAAGGAACAAGGATAAATTCCTGGTATATGGTGGCTTAGAAGAATTAGTTGTTGAAGGTTATACCGACGCAAGCTTCCAGACAGACAGAGGCGATTTTAAATCACAATCTGGAAATGTGTTCCGTCTAAATGGTGGAGCGTTTAGTGGGAAGAGTACCAAGCAGAGCACAACTGCAAATTCTACAACTGAAGTCGAATAGCCTCGTAAGTTCGTTTGGATTTGTAAGTTCGTTGGAGAGATTGATGTTGTACCCTCTATCAAGGGTCCAGTAGCCCTCTATCGTGACAACAATAAAGATATTTCTTAGGCTAGAGAGCCAAGGGAACATCAGAAGGTCAAACATGTCAAGCGTCGATTTTGCATGATAACAGAATTGAAATCAGAGGGTGAAATCAGAATTTGTAAAGTTGGAACGCATGACAATTTAACCGATCCACTTACTAAACCTTTGCCTCAAGTGAAGCACGACAAGCACGTTTGAGATTGGCTTAGATTTCTCTGTTTAGTGTTTTAATTAATTTTGAACATTTTAATGTAAGACACTAATATGAACCATTCATGCTTAGGAGTAATTTAAATTTCATGCAATTTTATCACTCCATTTTCTATTTAATTTTTTTTAGGATTAAATAGTGAGTCCATTCGATTATGAGAATATTCAAAATAGGGTATCAAGACCAGTTTTGGATAAAGAAACACCTATTAAGTGAACATTGAATATTATAATCAAAAATTATCCCTAATCGAGGTCATTAAATCATGGACGGTTAATGATCGCTTGAGATTAGTGTGTAGTTTGATTTATAACACCATTTCTTGTGCTACAAGGACATGATTTTCATGAATCATTTGCATAGGTATTTTTTTAGAACCATTGGATCGGCCTATGAGAATACTTTAAGAGATTTAAAAATCATCATAAGTATACTTCTCATTATGACTATTGGAACCCCTTTCCTCGACCATTAGTATTGTGAGTTCTCTTGTTTGAGTACTAGTCCGTTTTGATCTTAGTCAAACGTCTGTCGTACATGGAGATTATAACACCGACACTCAGGCGGCTAGGTACTCTTAGTAAGAGAAGCTACATTACAAGACTGGAATATCACCCTACTAATAATAGGGAAGATGTCTTTGCTGTTTACAAGGCCTCTCGAAGAGCGAGACTGTAAAAATGCATGGTCGTGCTAGGATGGATTTTAGAAATCATCTGTTTGTTGACAGTTGGACTCGGATATCGAGAAATACTTTTGGACGTAATAAGGATGACAAATAAATCTTACATTATAGTTCATGAAGAGACATTAAGCGACATAGGAAAAAGGCTATAAACTAAAAGCGCACTTGTCCGGAAGGACATGTACGTGGGAGATTGATAGGAATGGTGTCCTTCGAACAAGTGTATTATTCCAGTAGAAGGTTTGGAATTATTAGAAAGCTAATTATTTAGTAAGGTCAAGTGATCAGAATGCCTAGGTGGAGGCCGCTTCCGATTAGTAAAATTAATGTATAATTAATATTAAAGCTTAATCTTGACTGAACCTTTCGGGTCACACCCAAGCAACCAACAATCCGACACAATGAATTAATTCGGAAGGAATTAATGAGTCGCTCAAGTAATTAATATTTAAACGTCGGAAATTGAGCTAGGAGCATCGAAATCGAGCGTCGAAAGTCAAGTCGAAATAATAAAAGACGAGACGGTAAAATCAATAATTAATCAAGAATATTACCAAAATACCCTTAGCATCGGACAAACCGAGTGCTAGGGGAATATATTCTAGCAAGGTGGCTAGCAAGCACACCATGCCGAGCTGTGGCGCTGACATAGCAACAGAAGCTGTGGCGCGCCATCGCTGCTAGCATGCACAAGCAGCAGCATCGAGCTAGCAGTGCCCTAGTGTGCTAGCACTGCTAGAAATGCTCACTGGCATGTACGGCAAGGCCTAGCAACAGAGCCCAGCAGCTCCCATCATTGCAAGGTTTGCTAGCGCTCGATGTTAGCCTATGCACCCAGCTAGCACGCCCAGCCAAGGGGACAGGCAGCCAGCTGGCAGCCTTGGCACCCAAGGCTAGCTGCGCCAGTAAGTGCACGACGATCAGGGCATGTGACAAGCACACATTAGGGCGCGCTTTAAGGCATATAAATGGGTGATTTTGGATGTATTTAGGCCCGTTTTGGTCGTTTATTGCCTTGTTACACTCGTTTCCTTCATATTACGTGCTTCACGGGTTTCGGTCTGTTTTTGGTGTGTTAACAGGTATAGTTGACCAAGTTATGCCGAGTCCTGAACCATTGGTGCGTAATCAGGCTATTATCGATCCTAGTCCACCAAGCTAAGACTTTGCTGCGGTTCTCAAGGCTTTGAAAGGCAAGTTAAGTAGCAGGCAAGGCAGAACAGTTCACAAATATGACACCTGTTCACTATTTTGCTCATAACTTTCGGTATACAAATGATATTGGAGTGTTTGCAATTGCATTGGAAAGTAGACTTGAAGAGCTTTTCCAACGATATATTGCACGCCTCAAACGGAGCTCTAGATAAGAAGTTGTGACTATTTTAAGAAGACCAAAGTGCCTGCAACCTACCTGCCTATGCTTGCACGGCCGTGCCAGGCATTAGCACGGCCGTGCCAAATTCAGCACAGCCGTGCCATTCTCCAGATTCAGCACGGCCGTGCCAGGCATTAGCACGGCCGTGCCAGGCATTAGCACGGCCGTGCCAAATTCAGCACGGCCGTGCCAAAATTGAATATATTGCGGATCAGCTACTGCCATGCTTGCACGACCGTGCCACTTCTAGCACGGCCGTGCTGATTTATGAAGGGCAGCCTGCGCAATTGCTTTCTAAATTAAAACATATATATATATATAACCCTATTGTGAGGGTTAAGTGGAGACGGATTTAGAGAGTTTTAGAGATAGTTTTTGAGAGCCTTTGTAGAGAGTTATTGGAGAACGTTCTTAGTATTAGAGATTCATTAGTTTTCTTAGAGATATTTCTAGCGATTTTAGTTTTCTTGGATTGATTTGAAGCAAGATTTGTGAAGAATCTTTGTGTTATTCATTGACGAAGGATATCAAAGTTCTGAACTTTTCCATTGATTCGCATCAATACAATTGGTATTATTCATTATTGTTTATTAATCAAGCTTTATTATTCCTTAATCGGAATTCATGTTTATATTTATTATGCTTTTGGAATTCGTTATTGCTTTGATTATGAATATGTTTGAGTAGTCTCCTAGCTAGGGTTTCGGGATGAAACCCGGCCTAGGTAATCTATGTAATTGAGGATTGATTTTGATAAACGGATTATGATTAAATTGATTATATGCGATTGCATGTTAATTCATTATAATAGGAGTAGCTAACCTAGAATCTTGAATTTGATTGCATGATATCCTTGATTTGAACAAGAGATTGTGAATTGAGTATTTCATTATTGAATGTGGTTTGATTATGTATCGAGTAATGTTAAGTGCATGAGAAATCCAAGCTTAGTATTGCCCGTTGTCTTCCTATCACATGATATTGATCAGACTTATAGTCTTTGCATATCCTGTTTGTCTCTGTGATTCCTTGTTTCTTAGTTACCAATGGTTAGGCGGATTCCCGTTCTCCCTAGTGTCTTAGTTTATTGATTTATTCCATCTTATTAGTAGTATTTTAGAACACCATTTTCCATTGATTTCGAACTAGCTTAGGTTTAAGATTGATTTGCAATTACTCTCGTTCCTCATGGACCGAACCTTTATTTGCCATTGTACTTGGTTATAGGGTGTTCGTGTAAGTATTGTTTGATTGAGAGTTAGATTGTAGCGACCGATTTAACCCTCGTCAAAATGGCGCCGTTGCCGGGGAACGGTGTTTGTTAATTGCTTTTTGATTTCTTGAGTCTAGTTCATCATAAAAAAAAGCACAAAAAGATTTTTCCCTTTTGGCTACACTTGTAGCCTTTCTATTTAATTGGTTTGGTTAGTGTGTATGCGCAGGTCTAAACAGAGAGAATTAATACCCTTCGATCCAGAAATCGAAAGAACTTTGAAGAGCAATCGTAAATCTCGATTGACGTCATCAAACTCTCAAGGAAAGGAACACAACACACAACAGGTTCCAATGACAGACATACCGCGCCAATCTAATCGGCCAGCACCACGACCCCTTAAGGAGTTGGGAACTCCTGGGGCGTATAGAGCTTCAAGTGGGATTGCTCCACCCACTACTGAGGCCAATGATTTCGAGATCCGGCCGGCTATGATCACCCTCATCGAGAGAAGGCAGTTTAGTGGTGCCAAGCATGAGAGCCCTTTGGCTCATTTGAACGAATTTGAGAAGTACTGCAATACCATCAAGGTTAATGGGGTGAATCAAGAGTTTGTGAGATTGAAGCTTTTCCCCTTTTCACTTATTGGGAGAGCTCTCGAATGGTTAGAGAAGGAGGTGAAGCCGAACTCTCTACACACTTGGGATGATGTCACGACAGCATTCTTGGGAAGATTTTATTCCCAAAAGAAGACGGCCGATGCTAGAGCTTTGATCCAGGGATTTCGGCAAAGGAGTGGGGAGTCAATCTACGAAGCATGGGAAAGGTACAAGGAGTACCAAAGAGAGTGCCCACACCACGGAATCCCAACATATCAAGTTTTACAGATATTCTATGGAGGATTAAGTCCTCAGGGAAAACCAGTTTGGATGCGGGAGCAGGTGGCCCAATAATGAACAAAACTGAAGAGCAAGTCATAGATATTATCGAAGATGTGGTACGACACCACATGGATTGGCAAGACGGCGAGCGAGATGCTGTGAACAAGAGTGGAGGAGCGGTCTATTCAGTGGACCACCTCAATGCCATTAGCAACCTGACATCACAAATTACGAACCTCGGGAAGGAGATGTCAGTGATTAAAGCCAAGCTCGATTCCGTGCCATTGCAAGATCTTCCCTCCCAATCTAAGGGGAGAGGTATGAATCCTAATCCTTCCGTTTCTAATATGCCTGTAGGATGTATTTTCTGTGAAAACTGTGGGTCTTATGATCATTATACTAATGCTTGTAATTTTGATCCCTCATATGATCCTAATAATAATGATGGTAATAGATATAATAATGAACAGGTCAATGCTATGTCTTATGATAACGGACCTAGGAATGACAGTAATAGATATCTGCCACCTAATCAAAGAGGGAACAATTATAATCAGGGAGGTAATGATTTTGATTATCAAAACCAGTGGGGAAATAGGGGCCAAAGGGACCAAAATTCCCAAGGACCCTATAATCAACATGGTGGTTTTGGAAATCAAAACCAATACCAACAGGGTAATCAAATGAATCATAATTCCCAAGGGCAATTCAATCAAGGGGGAAACAGCATTAATAACAGGGGAAACTGGAATAATAATAAGGGGTACTCTAATCAAAATCCCCAACAATCTAATGTGCGTGGTTCCCGAGCTACAAATGATAATTATTATGCTCAAGGACCACCACAGAGATCTAGCTTGGAGGAAATGATGGAGTCCCAGGCCAAAATGTTCAACACTTTTATGTCCACCACTGATAAAAAGTTTAGTGAAGTGATGACACATAATAAGATGCTTGAAACCCAGATTTCTCAGTTGGATAGTGCTATAAAAGATGGGGTTGGAGTTTCAAAACTACCGCCTCAAGGTATTGACCCTAAAAACTCTGTAAATGCTATCACCACTAGGAGTGGAAAAACATTGAGGGGGAGCGATGAAGTAGTACCCCCTAGGAGTCAACCTGTGACTCCACCTATCACTGATAATGTTGTAGGAAGTGAGGATGAGAGGACCAGAGAAAAAGATAAAATTAATGAGGTCCCAAAGGAACAGGTGGGAGCACAAACCAATGAACCCGACCTATTACATAGACTCCCCTACCCCCAAAAATATGTGAGACATAAGCTAGATGCCCAATTCGGGAAGTTTTTAGAGACCTTGAGAGAAGTCCACCTTTCTATACCATTCACTGATGCTATCAAGCAAATGCCTAACTATGCTAGGTTTTTAAAAGATATATTGAGTGGTAGAAGAAACTGTGAAGGGGTAGAAACTGTTAACCTCACTGAACACTGTAGTGCTATAATAATGAACAAAATGCCTCCTAAGTTAGGAGATCCGGGTAGCTTTTCAATCCCTTGTGCTATAAACAAAATGAATATTGATAATGCTTTGTGTGATCTTGGAGCTAGTGTTAGTCTCATGCCATATTCTGTTTATCAACGATTAAATATAGGAGAACTTCTTCCCACTAACATATCCCTTCAATTAGCCGATCGATCGATCAAATTTCCAAAGGGTAAAGTGGAAGATGTTCCCCTAAGGGTGGGGAAGTTTGTCATACCTGTTGACTTTGTGGTCCTAGATATGGATGAGGATGTTCATATACCTATAATTCTAGGACGTCCTTTCCTAGCTACTTCGGGGGCCCTTATTGATGTAAAGGGTGCCAAGATTTCATTGAAAGTAGGAAAGGAGGTTTTAGATTTTGATTTAAATAAAACTATGAAATATCCTTGTTCTAATTCTGATAATTGCATGATGGTTGACACTGTTGATTCCATTGTCTCTGATATGCGTAACGAATTATTCTATACTAATCATGATTTTGAGTTGAATGAGAACAAGGAAAACAGGGACATGGAGGAGCAATTTCTAGATGCATTAGATGTGGCCACTGCAAAGGAGGCTAATGAAGCACCAAAGGTAAAGCTTAAACCCCTTCCAACACATCAAGGAAGGGTTTCCCCTGTGTTTGTAGTACCTAAGAAAGGGGCGGTGACTATTGTCAAGAATAAGAATGGTGAGCTTATCTCCACTGCAATGGCAAGTATTGATTATGGGTAACCTGTAATCCATGTGTTGCGTCAAGCTAATGACGTTAAAGAAGCGCTTCCGGGAGGCAACCCGAGACCCAGTCAATGAGGTACTTTTCTCTTTCCCTTTTTGCCTTCTATGTAGTCTCTCGATGCCTGACATTGAGGACAATGTCTATACTAGCTTGGGGGGGGTGAATGGTTTCCTTGTTGATTTTCCCTTGTTTTTCTTCATATTCCTATACAAAAAAAAAAAAAAAAAAAAACGAGTTTCTTTTGGTTTCGTTTTGGTTTGTTTCTATCTAACCTGTGCAGATATGAAGACTCATGGAGGTAGCATTAGGAGCTTCGCCGCATCTCATGTTGTCTTAGTGAGTTTTCAAGAAGCATTTGGTGAAATCTTTCCCTTTTTCCTTTAGTTTTTTTTGTTTTTGTGTGCTTAGGATAGTTTAGTTTAGGAAGAAGTTGAATGGTTCGAGGATGTTTGATCGGTTCTAAAGAACCTGGGATCATTGATGTTGATATCAATTGATCACTTGTTTGTCGATTGGGATTATTATGTGATTTTCATGCCTCTTTATGAGCCATTTAGCTTGTTTAGATTACTTAGTTGTTTATATATGTGTGCAATATAGGAAAAGCTTCTGTTATGAGAATGTGTAGTCTAGTTTATATGATTTGCCTCATAGTCTTTTCCTATATTTTTGGATCGTGATAAACTTGTCTAATTGCATAAACTTTTGGAATAATGCTCATATTTGGATTCGAAACGTGAATGAATGTGTGTGGAATATCTATTTCTACTTAAGCCAGTGATGAATACACAGTTTGAGTCTATTGTTGATCAATGTAGACGAGTCTAGGCGAAGGTAGTTGGTTAGAACACTTTTGTCATGTGAAACTCTATGCCTTTGGGCTGTGGTAAGATGGAGTCGCTTCCCATTTGTGGATTTGATCCCCTTAATTGGTAGTTGCTTTGTTTTTGAATCCCGTGAGGTTTTATTGTTCTAGCCTTCATCATTCTTCTTGAGTGGCATATTTGGATCCTTGATTACGCATGTTTCGATCTTTGTGTTGACTTGTAGCTCCCAAGACCGACTTGACACTTTTAAGGGAGGAAGAGGGCACCTTTTTCATTTTTCTTATTCTTGTTCCTTTTGTTTTGTTACAAATTGATTTTCTTTTTACATCATCTTACTTGCTAAGCATGTTGAGCTTTAATTCCATTCTTGGTTAACCGTGTTACAAACCTGATGGCCAATGTTTTACCAACCCTTAGTTGTGAAGCGTTTACCTAGATAGGTTTGTTGAGCTTATTGTTTACTAATCAAGAAATAAAGTTTGATAGTTGGTTTGAGCAGGTGTGAAAGTGAGCCTAATTGTAAATATGTAATGTGAAAGTCATTTTGCCATCAATAAAAAAGAGAGAAAAAAAAAAAGAGAGAAGAAAGAATTTAAAAAGAAATAAAAAAAAAAAAGAGAAAAGCCGTCCGAATTGTGAAAAAGGCAAGGACACATAAATAAAGTTTTGAAGTTTGAAAGAGGTCATTTGAGTGTGTATTATATGGATAATTTGGGATGTGTAAGAATGTGAATCAATGAGATTGTGGAAAGTTAATTACATCTTTTGAACTATTGTTTTTGAGAATTGTGATTCTTGCGCTTCATTTAGGAATTAACCCCACTTTTTAAATTGTTTTCACCTACCTTACCCATTGCCAATACATTACAACCCTTTAAGACCCTTAGACTTTAGAGGTGTTCGGTTCTCAAACGGTGGAGGGAGATACCTTTCAACCCTATGGAAAGATTATGCGTAATCGAGATGTCGGGATACCTTTGTTATTTCCTCAAAATATCACTTTTTCTGGTTCCTTCGAGGGATCACGAGGGGCCAATTAGGGTGGTGATTTGAAGCAAAAGGGGAGGACGTGGCCGGTTTGGTTGGGTTTAGAGGGAAGCATGACTTATTTGTTCTCTATGCTTGGTTTAGGTTTTGTTTGCATTTTGATCAACGATACCTTGGATTGTGTGTCTCGTTGCTTGTTTGAGTGAGTTTTCATTCCGTGCACGGTTGTTCTAAGTAGGATCCATTGACTTCATTCCATGCTAAATTGGATTTATATGTAATGGCAATAGTTTATTTGATCCTGTGTGTGTGTGTATCCCTTAGTTTTGCTCGAGGACTAGCAAAATTGTAGCTTGGGGGATTTTGACAAGCGCACATTAGGGCGAGCTTTAAGGCATATAAATGGGTGATTTTGGATGTTTTTAGGCCCGTTTTGGTCGTTTATTGCCTTGTTACACTCGTTTCCTTCATATTACGTGCTTCACGGGTTTCGGTCTGTTTTTGGTGTGTTAACAAGGTATAGTTGACCAAGTTATGCCGAGTCCCAAACAATTGGTGCGTAATCAGGCTATTATCGATCCTAGTCCACCAAGCTAAGACTTTGCTGCGGTTCTCAAGGCTTTGAAAGGCAAGTTAAGTAGCAGGCAAGGCAGAACAGTTCACAAATATGACACCTGTTCACTATTTTGCTCATAACTTTCGGTATACAAATGATATTGGAGTGATTTCAATTGCATTGGAAAGTAGACTTGAAGAGCTTTCCAACGATTTATTGCACGCCTCAAACGTAGCTCTAGATAAGAAGTTGTGACTATTTTAAGAAGACCAAAGTGCCTGCAACCTACCTGCCTATGCTTGCACGGCCGTGCCAGGCATTAGCACGGCCGTGCCAGGCATTAGCACGGCCGTGCCAAATTCAGCACGGCCGTGCCATTCTCCAGATTCAGCACGGCTGTGCCAGGCATTAGCACGGCTGTGCCAGGCATTAGCACAGCCGTGCCAAATTCAGCACGGCCGTGCCAAAATTGAATATATTGCGGATCAGCTACTGCCATGCTTGCACTGGCCGTGCTAATTTACGAAGGGCAGCCTGCGCAATTGCTTTCTAAATTAAAACATATATATATATAACCCTGTTGTGAGGGTTAAGTGGAGACGGATTTAGAGAGTTTTAGAGATAGTTTTTGAGAGCCTTTGTAGAGAGTTATTGGAGAACGTTCTTAGTATTAGAGATTCATTAGTTTTCTTAGAGATATTTCTAGCGATTTTAGTTTTCTTGGATTGATTTGAAGCAAGATTTGTGAAGAATCTTTGTGTTATTCATTGACGACGGATATCAAAGTTCTGAACTTTTCCATTGATTCGCATCAATACAATTGGTATTATTCATTCTTGTTTATTAATCAAGCTTTATTATTCCTTAATCGGAATTCATGTTTATATCTATTATGCTTTTGGAATTCGTTATTGCTTTGATTATGAATATGTTTGAGTAGTCTCCTAGCTAGGGTTTCGGGATGAAACCCGGCCTAGGTAATCTATGTAATTGAGGATTGATTTTGATAAACGGATTGTGATTAAATTGATTATATGCGATTGCATGTTAATTCATTATAATAGGAGTAGCTAACCTAGAATCTTGAATTTGATTGCATGATATCCTTGATTTGAACAAGAGATTGTGAATTGAGTATTTCATTATTGAATGTGGTTTGATTATGTATCGAGTAATGTTAAGTGCATGAGAAATCCAAGCTTAGTATTGCCCGTTGTCTTCCTTTCACATGATATTGATCAGACTTATAGTCTTTGCATATCCCGTTTGTCTCTGTGATTCCTTGTTGCTTAGTTACCAATGGTTAGGCGGATTCCCGTTCTCCCTAGTGTCTTAGTTTATTGATTTATTCCATCTTATTAGTAGTATTTTAGAACACCATTTTCCATTGATTTCGAACTAGCTTAGGTTTAAGATTGATTTGCAATTACTCTCGTTCCTCGTGGACCGAACCTTTATTTGCCATTGTACTTGGTTATAGGGTGTTCGTATAAGTATTGTTTGATTGAGAGTTAGATTGTAGCGACCGATTTAACTCTCGTCAGCATGTGGGGTGTTTATCGGTTTCCCTTGGGAGCCTTGGGGATCAAGTTTTATCCCCCCTTCCTTGTGGTCCTTACCTAACCTCCTCTTATGAAGTGCCACTTGTGGATTACTTAGTTATTGGCTATTTAATTTCATTTTGGATTTAAAAATAAAAGGAGAATATTGATTTTACCAACTCTCCCACATTAATAGGAGAGAGGATTTCACTCATGAGTTTTCCTATAAATACCCAACTTGGGATATGGGAAAACTCACTTGAGTAAGAGTTAGAAAAGGCATCACCACTTGAGAGAAAATCTTTAAACTCATAATTACTCGAGTAGTTTTATTGGTCAGACTTGGCTAACCTCCAAGTAGTAGACCTAGTCGGGGTCCTGTTGCGGGTGGATACCGTAGGAGGTTATCGCCCGTTGCGAGACTTGAGCTTTCTCAAGTAAAAGTTCGGTGGACGAGCGAAGCACGCTACAAGGGTAATTCTATCTTTCCTTAATTCTTGTTAATTCTGTATTTTGATTATATTAATTGTGAGTTTGATCTTGGTCAGTTTTTATTTTCTGTGATGAGTCGGACTCATCAATGCCCAACACTCGTTCCCAGGAATAAAGTAACACAACTGCAGGTCTCAAGGCCCCGTCGGCCCTCCATACAATCCAATGTCCACCTCCTTTCTAGCTAAAATACCATATCTATAGCAAACATTTAAAAGGGTATCCCGAACAACATTATGCAGATGTTTAATACTCACAATACCAGCACACGACACCGTGTAATCACCGGAAATATCCCCAATCAAAACCCATGAACAAGCAAAACATAGCGTCGTGACAGAGAACAATGAAATAACTAACTGGTAGCATAACACACATTTGTATGTATTAGCGTTCATTGTCTGACCCAACCTCGAAATAGGGACCGCTTGAAGCCAAGCAGATGTGTGATCTCCCTGCTGTGAATTCCACAATGTAGATTGCCAAGGAGATAACGAATAAGTGGATTCTGTAGAAGTAGTAACCTTTGTGAAATATATATTTGTCAATTTCTTCATGAGTTTAGGGGAAGCAACCTCACTAGGATTACTTAAAATGTCAGACTCCACTGTTCCATTAAACAGACTCAACGCATCTTCAAAGGCTTGTCCATGACCAATAATGCTAGTATGCCGTAAAAACTTTGTCTGCAACCTAGCATATTGTAATCGAGAAGCAAGAAAAGCATAATGATCATCCCCTGCGGAATAAACACCAAGCCCTCCAAACGCAAATGGTAAGGTGGCAAGTCGCTACTACCAATTGCCAAAACCAGGGGTCGTAGCAGTAACAATACACTCTAAGGAAGATCAAAGAGCCTAGTCGAATGTGTGCTGAGCCGCCTCAAAAGTGCTTGGAGGGCAAGTATGCAATGCAAAGTAGGGTTTAGAAACTCCGGTACATGCCCTAAGTAACAACATCTCACACTGAGGATCATCAAGCATAGCAACCTTATCCATAACCACAATTGTCTTGGTTACCCTTTGCATCACAAGCTCACCACGGAACTAGCGGGACCACCAAGCAACTTATATTAACACCACACAAAAATCGAGCAATATTAGGTTAGAAAACTTCAATTTATTCCACGTTAAGATGTATTCCAAAACGAGGCCCTTCCTCCATATTCAACTGCAGAACTTTCCCCACCACTAACGTGTCACGAATAACAGTGTCGTCATCCAAATACCAAGCCTAAAAATATACATCAAAAGAGTCTCTGATTTTAGAAACCAGGGGTTGTAAAACCAAAGCAAAAATTAGAGGATGTACGGAATATTTAAAGCATTTCCCCAAACTTGAACCCCATTGTGATCATACACTTAAGCATGGTGGCGTCCAAAGGGAAAGAAGCTATAGCAAAAGAGTTGCCAACAAGTTTTAGGAACTTGTTGACCGTTCATTGGGTGAAGGTTACACCCCTTAACGATCCAGGAGATCGTTAACTCCAATAGGTCCGGAACTAAGACTAGAAGTTCGGGGATGAAGGTACAAATTCAATCTAAAAGAGATTGAACCTGCCCTAATAATAGGCCTCTACTTTATTCTTCTCGTATTCATGTGCGCTTTCTGACTAACATGTAATTAATAGGTTTACCCTAAACCAGTTTAATCTATGCTGGTTGAATATTAATGCACAAATAAATCTATTATTGGCGATCACTTGAATTATAATCAAATTAACCCTAAACAAGATTATTAATTATCTTATTAAGTGTGATTACAAGTACAAATTACCCTTAAACATGCATAAAAGGAGTCATCAAGCAATAACAATAAATGATATCAAGCAACATAATAATCATCAAAATCATAATCATCATGAAAATAACAATCATAATTACAAATGTAATCATGTTAAAAACATAATAATAGCAAGATCCTAGGCATGATACTAACAAGATTAATAACAAACCCTAGCATGTCACTAAACAATAAAAATCAAAGTTTTAACCTTAACATGGTACTAACATGAATATTATGAAAGAAAATAAGAGGCATCATAGAAATCATACTTGATATAAGCAAATCACCCTAAATATGATACTAGGAAGAAATAAAACATCTTACATGATACTAGGAAGCAAAATAATAACCTAAACATGATTTCTATATCATAATATCAATTAAAAAATTAAAGCACTTACTTAGATGTCTCGTATCTCTTTCTAATAAAAAAATACATGCGTTAGTAACTTCAAGAAAAATAAAATTAAACAATTAAATTAAATAATTGAAATAGAGATTTGGGACCAAACCCTCAGAAATATCAAACCTTTCACGTCTAGGGCGAAGGTAACTTCAAATTATGCTAGGTGTGTCTAGATCTTGTGAATGTAGAATTTTGTTTGAAAAGGTTGGTTTAGAATAAGAGAGAGAGAGTATCAAGATGTTCTTGATGAGAGTTGGTGGTTGAAAACGGAGGTTTTAGGAGGCTATTTATAACGAAAATCAGCCGGATTATGATAAAAAAGAATCAGAGTTTTGAAAAGAATAAAACACGATGTTGTCGCCAAACACGCCTCTGTCGCCAAGCAACAGACGTGTCGCCGCGACGCCAAGCCTGTCGCCAGGCGACAGCCCGTAGTGCGGCGCTGCAGTCAGTTTTTCCAAGCGTTTTCATATTTTGATAAAAGTTAAGTGTATGAAGGGTAAAACTGTAATTTCCTTAAAACACTTCTTTTATTCTAAATAAAATTCTTAAAACTCAATTATCAATGCTACTCACATTAGGACTCAAAACAACCCTCTAGAAGATTCTAGAAGACCATAATCAATCCTAATTGCATTAGGAATGATAAATCATAATAGGTCCTCCTCTAGATCATTGGGCCGCATTTAAAAATCAAACCGGACCCGGTTTAGTAATTTGGCTATAACTTCCTCATTATTCATCGGAATTGGGCTTATAATATGTCGTTGGAAAGTTCTTTTCAAACCGGATCCAACTACACCATTTTTGGACCCTTATCATGGATCAAACTAAACTGGATTGGATATTTTCATAAAATAGGTTTTCAAAAACAGAGAAAAAGAAGAGAAATAAAAACCAATCGCAACACTAGACTTTCCACACTTTCACTTCATTCGATTATGATTTGACGTGAAAGGTATTCATCACCGGGTTTGGTTTTAGGGAGACACAAATGGGTGTCTACAGAGGATCAAGGGGATCACCCTGTTGCACCCCCGAGACGGCCATAGTTTAGTCTCCATAATACAATCTGGCTGGATTAGAATAGTAGAATTCAACTCATTGCGAAGCCCAGACAACAACGACGAAGTTCACGTAACATGACTATACAATCAACTACTACGTAGATTGAAAGCATTTTGAAAATCCACAAGCAACATAGAAAGACCAAAACTACGGTACTTAATCAACCGATTCACAGCATGAAGAATTGCCTCCCAGCCTTAAGAAACTCCAACACCAAATTGAAGAACATCAAAGTAAATTCCTAAAGACTGGTAAGCCATAACAACACCCACCTTCAAAACCAGACGCGCCAAATAATTCTACATCTATAGGACAAATACCAACACCGGGCTTGACTAGTGGTGTAAGAGAAGCACTTGCAATATACTCTCATGGTTCCATAGGACATCTTACAGCTAGAAAGAGATTAACCACCCTAGAAATAGAGTCACTAACTCATCTGATACAGCCACAACAGCACCGCTCAAGCAATCCATAAGGTGCTGAGCATGTAAATCATCCCTACCACATGATGTGCAATGTGGAATACTCTTAATCTGATCCAAAACAATAGCAAAATTGAAGTAGTAACAAGTAGAAATAGAGTCACTAACTCATCTGATATAGCCACAATAGCACCGCTCAAGCAATCCATAAGGTGCTGAGCATGTAAATCGTCCCTACCACATGATGTGAAATGTGGAATACTCTTAATCTGATCCAAAACAATAGCAAAATTGTAGTAGTAACAAGATGAAGGTGATTAACAGGTACATCAGGCAAGGATTGAGCCGGAGAAGTAGGATATTTGGACCATAAATCCACGAGAGCGGCTTCATTATAAGGAGCAACGCTTGAAGAAGAAAGAACCTGGACTGCTGCGGTGTAATGGTCATCGCAAATCTTCCTACGACACTGCTTGATATTACGCTCCTCTAAATCAAGGCTCTCATCATCAACCACTGACAAAGTAGGAGAATGAATGACTTATTATTATTATTATTATTATTATTATTATTATTTTTTTTTTTTTTTTTTTTTTTTTTTTTACACAGTAAGATACGGGGGGTGTCCCTCCTATCACAGGATGGGTGGGGCGAGTATCGAACCTAGGTCACTTTTTGGGGAGATAGAGGGACAAACCGTCCCTCCACTCCATGATCCTCATTCTAATCGTATTGATGAAATCACAAAAGGATGGATGACACCCTACTGTTTGGACTAGGGAAAATTGATTCATTCTATTCATTTTATTCATACCAAGTTTTAGCGGCGGATTCAATATGAGTTCAACATTAGGGAAAACCACAAAAAAAAAAAAAAAAAAAAAAGATTCTAAATTAAGTTTTTAGGGGTAAATTATTTTATAATAACATAATCAAGGGCGAAGGGACGGGGGAGGGCTGGTGGAGGCCCGGCCTCCCCGGCCCAAATGTGTGGCCCTTGATTTCTAACTCTTGGCCCCCCTGAAATATATTATTGATAGTAATGAAGACACAATTAATACAACAAATGAAGCTTGTCATATTGGTTAGGTAATGACTCTTTTTCCCAAGAAACTTGGGTTCGAATCCCACCCCCACAGATTTTCTTAGAGATGTTTTGGTTGTATACATAGAAAAAGAGATTGTTGTAGATTTTAGTGTTGAATCTTTGATTGATGATTTTGCTACTATGAAAAATCGTAGATTACGATTCAACTAATTTTTTTTTTTGTAACAATAAATTACTAGTACATTTTAATTTTTTCCATCAATCTGTTGTTTAACAAGTCTGGCCCCAGGACTTGAAAATCATGGCTTCGCTCCTAAACATAATATTAATATAAAATAGTTCGAGCGTGATTACGAGCTTTCGAGCCTAGCCAAGGATATCTTAGGCTTGGCTTGTTAAGATATTGATCCGAATCCGAACTCGGATCGAGCCCATTCAAGTCGAGCTTTGACCGAGCCAAGCATCGATCAGTTGACAAGCAAAATTGGCTCGTTTACACCCCTATTTATACCCAATACCCAATTTTCATTTTTTTTTTTAATTTTTTGGCTTTTCTTTACCTGATGCCCCAATACCAACAAAATGCCAACAAAATCTTCAACTAATGGAACTTAATCATGAAAGTTTAGTCACTTTATTGTGAAAGATGTTTTTTTTTTTCTGGCGGGTTAAAGGATGATGATGTAGATCTCTATCATAACTTGAAGACTCATCGATTTCAACTGTAATTTTTGTAAGTTGTTTTTTCATTTTAATTTTTTTATTTGTAATGTACAAATATTTATATGTGGCTGGTCACACAGTGTGGTCAGTTTTAATGTTCGTTAGTGTTATAGATGTTAATCGGTCAACGTTACAGGTTTTACTTCGTCATCGTTATAGGGTTTACTCGATCACTGTTATAAGAGTTTATTTAGTCAGTATTATAAAGTTTACTTGGTTCTTTTACAAGCAGCCACATGGTGTGAACAACCATACACAATACGGACGGTTTTTAATGTATGCACTCTTGATTTATTAGATTTACTTTGGAGGGATACCCAGTCAATTCCCCAGAAATTTGTTTATCTGGGGGTATAATTGTCTTTTCAAGTAGCTGTGGAGGGGTATATGCGTCTTTTCATGTAGTAGTTGAGGGGTACATGTGTAATTTCCTCACCAAACAGTAAAAGCAAAAAGCAAATAGTAATTGGACAGCTCACCAAAAGTACTGATTAAATGACCCTGCTTTTTCAATATATTTACAAAATTGCATCAGATTAACTTGTATTTCCCCTTTACTTTGTATTTAAATTACTCAGTATTATTTAATTTCTTTAAGTGTAAAATGATTCGGAAACCATAAAAATAATTTATGAATCTGCTACATATATGCAACAAATTTATCAATAACAACTAATTTTTATTTTTATTTTTATTTTATTTATTTATTTATTTTACAATAGCAACGGCAACAACTAATCCTGTTACTCACTCAATACTTTTTGATAAAAATTAGGTTTCAAAATCACTTCATAGGGGTTTTTTTTTATGTGGACTAGGATGATGAAATTTGCAAATAAATTAAGTGTTCAAGTGACTTCCACAGTTCCACTCTAAGCTACTAATAGTGGCACTCGTAACTCCATATTTTGTGCACTCACTCGAATATAGACATTTAATTTAAATATTGAAAAAGAATATGAAAATGTGACGATGTCAACAATGCATTGGATCAAATGCTCGCCGTTGAGTTGAGTTAGTGGGTGAATTGATTAATATAGTAAACGAATGAATTTATAATGATTCGTTACATCACTTATTAATTTATTGTTGGAAAACAAAAATGAGTTTTGGGTGATCTATCAATGGATGAAAATATGATCATATGCACAATACTTTACACATCCTACTTCCTTTCTTTTACTTAGTTTATTGTGTGGTAACGTATGAAAGTTTAAACACTTTTAAGAGATCAAATAGTAAGTCTGGGATGATGCCCACGTTATTACTTTTGTTTGTAAATTTTGTCATAATGAAAATTTGACATCATGAATTAAAAGTCAATTATTATCTTACAGAATTAAAAATGAAAAAAAAAAAAAAGTACTCTTATAAGTTTTGGTAATAAAAAATTAAATAAATTAATATCATCTCACTCACTTTAACTCATCTAATAATGTAAACTCTTATACTCCATATATCACAAATACTTATATGTAGCTGGCCACACACAATGTGATTAACTATCATGGGTTATTTCATTATTGTTATAGGAGTTACTCGATTAGCGCAACATGAGTTCCTTTGTCAGTGTTATAAGGGTAATTAATTAAGTCAGTATTTTAGGGGATACTCGGTGAATATTACAGGGGTTACTCGATCAATATTATAAAGTTGTATACTTTGTTATTTTACATGCGGTAATATGGTGTAGCCAGCTGCACACAAAACGTGCTATTTGTTTATAGGAAAACTTTAAGTCACACTTTGAAAATATCAACTTTTTATAATTTAAATTAAAAAAGTCTACTTTTTAATATATATTTTTTCTTTTCTATTTAAAAGTTACACTATTACCCTAATCTAAAACCCACTATCCACTTAATTATACTTCTAGCAAATCTCTCAACCAAATTTAAAGCGTGTTAAGTTATTCAAGGCCCACTTTTTTTCGAAAAAATTGTGAAAATTGGTGCAACTAGTAAAAAAACAGAAGAAATAATATTACTTATACTCCGTATGTATGATATAATGGTGTTATATTAGCTTACTCCCTCCGCCCCTTATTTTTTGCCTCATTGTAAATATTTGGGTCAAACTTGCAAAATTTTAACCATGAATTCTTGTTAGACTATAAGTAATTATATATACAAGTGGGATATTGTTGGAATCTGTCAGATAACATAAACTCCTTGATTAGAGTGATTTCCATTAATCAATATTTATAGGGTTACAATGAGAAACCTAATCATATTAGGTAACATAAGATATGTACAGATATCAAAGATAATCTTATACAAAATATATCCTAAACCTAAGATGAGAATATTCTATAGATATTCTATCACACCCTCGCAGTCGGAGCGGGAGAAAATCGGATGCTCAGACTGGATCTGAATCACGCATCGAGCGGTAAGGATAATATGGTAACCCATGATCAAAATTCAAAAGGGAAGTAGTAGACATGTGTCGGTGATGACGTTGAGAAGCAACAGCCACGACCTACATAGAGTAGAGATAAGCACTGCTAGGCCGGAAGAGAAGGAGAAAAGTCGCGCACAGACTTGGGCTAAGTTTCAGATCCAGAGAAGAAGAAGCTAAGCGATCAAACCATCATCGGGGAGAAGACACTACACTACTACGTGAAATCACAATTGAAGAAAATCAAATAAAATTGCACAAGAAAAAGATTAAATTCCACCGCTCGAAATTAGTCAATTCTCAAAAGAGAAACCTAGGTAGCAAGAATCAATACTCCACAAAGATTCCAAGTGTTGCAACAATAAGAGGAGCCAACTTGATAGCAAAAGAGATGTGCAAAAGTTGACCTTATTTTGGTATACCACCACGAAAAACAAAATCTATGTGATTATGTGTAGAAAAACCAACGGGGCAATGTAAGAATCATTGTTGGTCATGAGGAAGTGGAAATAGAGTGCGGCACATGGAGTAGGTTGGCAAAAATGGTTACTTCCAGTAGTGGGAGGCGGTAGTGTATGCGATTTCCACCAATGATGGAGGCGGCTTTCGCGGTTGCTACTATCAGTTGGAGGCGCAAGGCTACATAAAGATTCTAAAAAAAACTTTGAGAAAAGAAAAAAAAAATCTATATGTGTGTGTGTTTGCGGAAGCATAAAAAATTTGTGTATATCCCGCCGGTGGGTTTAATTTTCTAACCCACTGGCAGGGTGAGAATTTTTGTGTATGATCCCAAAATCTCACCTAAGCTGTGATACTATGTTAGAGGACCAACCCAACCAAAAGCTTAAGCTGATGGTTAAGGCCCAGGAATATGTTTTATACTCTATCACTCCCCCTCACATGAAAGGCCCTTTGTGCTTGAAATGTGGATGCCACACAGGCCCACCCATATCTGGTGCGAATTAATTCCACTTTGAAGGAGGGGCGAATGAGATTCGAACCCGTGACCTTTAGTGTTACGCTGGCTCCGATAACATGTTAAAGGACCATCTCAACCAAAAACTTAAACTAATGGTTGAGACCCAAGAATATTTTTTATACTCTATCATGCCCCCTCACACGAGATCCCGTTGGGCCAGAAGTGTGGATGCAGCATGGGCCCTCCTCATACCCTGTGCTTAATATTCCACTTGAAAGTGGGGGGGTGGATGAGATTCGAACCTGTGACCTTTGTGTCACGCTGGCTCAAAAGATTAGAGAAACCCGTGACCTTTGTATGATTGAGGCTCAAAAGCTTAAGCTGATGGTTGAGGCCCAGGTAATATATTTATACTCTATCAGAATGTGTATATATTTTATTAATATCAAGTTTTAACAATTTTTATGCGTATAGAAATGGAGATATATATTTGAAGTGAAAATAGGATAGTACACCGGGGTGCACCATGCGCATAGTGAACCCGGTTAAACAAAAAAAAGGCGGAAAGCTAGAACATTTTCATGTTGATATAATATGCTCTTTGAGATTGATAAGTGTGTTATTTGGGTATAAACTATATGATTTTTACATTATAACTTATTTTCTTTAACACATGTTGACTAAAAATATTTTTTGGGTTTCAAGAATACAAAGTATGTGCTTTGAATTTGGCTCGTATATTCTTTGAGATAATGAGTGACGCACAAATTCTATTTTTATTATCATATGTCATATTTATATTATTTTTTCTTTCAATATTAATTAGGAAAATTTAACGTAAACAAACAAAACTTTGGGCGGTCCTCCCATATTGGGCTAACCTTTAAATCTAAACACAAGTTTAAAATTTTTCTCCCAAAATGGACCAAAAAGGTTACCTTAACTATTATACAAGGTAAAATTCTACTTGTCATTAAATCGTCAAGTTTACTTTTTTTTTTTTTTTTTTTAATTTTGATGATTAGAAAAAAAAATAAAAAATACCACCCTTTCCCACAACAGCCATCCCCTTCCCCTACTAGCGGCTAACCAATTCCCTCGGCGTCGGCGACCTTCAACGCTGCCGGAATTATCGCCACCTACATCTTAACCTTCACCACCACCACTTCCACTCATTGCACCATCACTGATGTACACCACTAGCAACATCCACCACATAAACCACCATACCAACAACAAAAACCACCAAAATCACCATACCTATCAGCCAAACCACCATACCAACCCACCAAAAACATCAAAACCACCATACCAACTCATTGAAAACACCCATACCAACCCACCAAAGACGGTCAAAACACCATACCAACCACCAACCAACCCACCAAAACCATCCAAATACCCATACCCGAAACCTTCCAAAACCATCCTCTCACCACCTCCACCAAGATTCGAATTCCACCCCACCCAACTTCTTGCGTCCACACCGCGAAGCTACCCCACACCCACCCCATAACCACACCACCGCACCTTTCCTCCGAAATCATCCCCTCTTCCCTTAATTGCTCAATCGTCCAATTCTTCTTTCTTTCTACATCAATTTCTCACTTTTTTTCGGTTTAGGGGTTTCATGGGGAACGTGGTATGGTCAGAAAATACAGTGGGCGGAGATGTTCAAAAATGGCAGGAGAAGGGGGGGAGTGGTCGCTGGAAAGGAGGAAAGGTGGCAGTGGGGTGAGGGGAAAGTGTTTTTTTTAATTATATTTTATTTAATTTGAAAAAGATAATTAAAGGTTCTTAATTAAAAATAAAATTGATTAAATGAAAATTAAAAAAAAAATTTACCAGTTGTGCAGCCCGGTCATTTGGGTTCATTTTGGGAGAAAAAAAAATGCAGACTTTGGTCTATTTTAGGAAGATTTAAAGGTTCGTCTATTTTGGAAGAACGGGGAAAATTAAAGGTTGGTTTGTTGTTGTTAAATTTTCCTTTCAATTATCGTTTATGTATGTTTTTTTAAAATAGGATCGTTAAGGTTGATGACAATATTATTTTGGGACCCTGATTCAATTTCATATCTAAAGAACATTCGTAATATTTAAAAGGGAAATGATTATATTATGTAATGAATCAGGAAAATTGGTTTTAAGAATCTCATCTTTTGCTTATTTTCTTTAAATAATCTCAACTTTTGATTATTTTAGAATAATCCCAACTTATACATGTATCTTCCTAAAATAATCTAAAGTGTTATTTTTGCTACTTTTGTTGATTCCTTTTGGGACTATTATGTATTACAAAAATAAAAGTTCGGATTATTGTAAAAAGATACTTATATAGGTTGGAATTATTACTGAATAATTAAAATTTGGGATTATGTAAAGAAAATCAGACGAACTTGGGATTATTAAAACCAATTTTATACTCATCATGATCCAAAGACAAAATTCAATGAATATTTCATAATAAGCAATAAATATTGTCTCTAACAATAAAAAGTACATTACAATTACAATTAAAGAACAACATACATTTTGAATTTGAAAACTAAAATTTTGAAAATAAATTTTGAAATTTAAAAAAATAATCTTGAATTATTTTAGTTGAAAATAATATTAGAGAGAGATAACTAAATTATTACGTGAAGTTGAATTTTTGAAGAGAGAAAAACTATTTTGTGGGAAATGTTATATTTGGTAAATATTTTTTCAGTTAATGTCTAAATCATAGCCTCATGATTGTAAGATGTAACATAATCTAATATGTTACATGGATGTGTTTGATCCAATATATTCCATTTGTTTTAGAAATTCAACTCATTTGGTTTTTACCTAATCTCTAATTTGCATTTCTTTTACCCTATATAAAAACTTTTCAATTAACCAGATGGTGTACAATAATAACAACAGGTTACATTCACACATTGAAATTTGATTTTTAATCGTTAAAAAGAGCAAGTTTATGTATGTAACATACATAGGGTATAGTAACTTTTATTCATTTTAGAATAGATTTAAAACCAATAAACAATATTTATTGTACTTCCAATTTATATAAAAGTTTAAACTGTGATCATAAATATATTAAAGTATGTCAAGAGAAATTTTAAAAATTTTAAAGTTTTGAGTACAGTCACATATTTTTATTTTATTATAACACATGAAGTGAATCAATTTTCAATAACGAAGGGGCTATATCCATAAATCTTGGTCATGATTTTTAATCTTTCAAATGCAATATTTCAAATAGGAGATCAATAAACCCACCACGACAGTTATATAAACCAGACGCTAAAAGTGATTTTAGCGACTAAATTTTTGACCATCGATAATATAAAATCAGTCGGTAAAAGCGCCTTTTTGTAGTGACATATGTGAAGATGGGAGAGAGTTACCTTTATAACTATGGTTGTTGCGGTCAAAAGGTTAATGATTTACACAGTTAGGTGCCATTTGGCTTAAATTTTTTTTTTTTTGGAAAACTACACCTTAATCAGAAATTGTGGTGTGACTAATTCAATTCTCAAATCTAATATATAATTGTAGAGTAAGTGAATGAAGAGCCTCCAAAACCTCATTCCTCAACTCTCCTGCATTTAGTTTTTTTTCTTTTTTTTTTTTAGGAAAAAAATAACTACCAATCCCACTACTTTATTTTTATTATTTTTTTAATCAATAACTACTCATTCACTATTTCCCTTTTATTTTTTTTTCAAAGGACATAGTATAACATATGACATGCATTAGCGAGTATACAATTCATTTATCAATAATTCACTATAGCACTCAAAATCTCCAACATTTCATGTTTTTTAAACACTATGTATTAACATTCCACTTTGTTTTATGAGTATTTTTTTTGGTACATAGTATAATATATGTCATGCAATGCATTAGCACGAATATACATTTCCTTTATCAACAATTCACTATAGTACTCTAAATCCCCAACCCTTCGATTATATGCATTTTTTTAAGGATTACCCTCCAAACATTTTCCACATCTTAATCATCCAAAAAAAACAAAATGTACAACACGTTTTTGTGCAACTGGCCTCAGCAAATAACTATTTGCAACAGAACAAAGTATGTAACTCCTAGAGCAAGACACTAACTTATAAGACACTAACTTATATGACACTAACCGAGTAACACGAGTAACCTCTATAACATTGAACGGGTAACCTCTATAACTTTGAAAAAGTAAACCCCATAATAGCATTGCATGGCCACCGACATAAAAGAGTAAGACCCTGTTTTTTTAGCTTCTAAGCAAAGCATAGAATACCATATTTCAGCATAGCACAACATGTGTTAGCACATTATTAATACGATTATTAATACTCAATACAACAGAGCTAATTAGGGTTCTACAGAACCGACCAGTCCAAAATCGACCATTACAGCTCAAGTCTAATTTACAACATCAAAATCAACTTTTCATATTTAAAATATATTTTTTCTTATATATCCCGTGCATTTTGCACAGGTACACTCTAGTTTCAATTTAATTGTAAAGTGCACCAAATCTCAAAAAAAAAAATTAGTTTGTGGCTTGATATAGTTTAAAATGCACTCTAAACAAAATCTAAATTCTGAAAGGACGGAAATCAATCAATCAATATATACTAAAAGACACACCATCAATGACACGTGTCGTTTTCTATGTGTCCATAGTTTTTTTTTTAAAAAAATTAAAAAAAAAATTTTGAAAACTTATTTTGGGTAAAAATTTCTTATCAACTTAAAAAGAATTAACTAAAATGTAAATAGCCATAATGGTAGCAAAATAATTATAGCAAGAATTTATGTAGCAAATCAATCATAGCAAAAATATTTATTGTTTTTTCTTTTTCAGCAATCTTCTCTACTTTCTATACTAGACTTAGGCTAAACTACATTTCATTATTTCTTATTTTAAAAAACAATCAATTGACAAAAGAATCAAATACGAAATATTTTTTTCTAAATCAAAATATTCAAATAATCATAAAACGTATTCTATTCAAGTTTAACTGTACTCTAATGTTTTAATTTAAGAAAAATAGTATGTATATCTTCAATAGTTTCTAAGTAAAAATTACAAACACTCTTTTAACGGTAACTTTGATAACTTAAAATATTAAGTATAGTATTAAACTAATGATAAATTATGAAGATCACCGTGCATGACACGAGACCTAACCTAGTGATAATAAATAACAAAAAGTAGTATTGGGTTTGGGTGGAGACTAAGGGAGAGACCGAGAGAGATATAATATTAAAATGTACTCCCTCCGTCCCTTTTTGTACATTATTCTTGCTTTCCTTTTTGGGTATTCCAAAATTACATTCCTCCTTTCCTTTTTTAGTAAGTATTTTTTTTCCAAATATCCCAAATTAGCCCTCTTTTTCTGTTATGTAATTAATGCACACTCTTATTTTCTCACTCTTACTTCCCTATGAGGAAGTACTAATGAAGGTTTGATATGTATTTGCAAATACATATCAAACCTTAAAATATTAAAAAGTATTGTAAGCACATGGGGGTGAGAGAAAGGAGGAGAGAGATTGGCAAGTGGGACAAATTTTTAAATATACCACTAAAAACTTATATAATATCATTGAATATGTAGTGATATTATATATATACGTAGTTGGTACCACTAAATGAATATACAGTACCATTGAATGAATATATAGTACCACTGAATGTTCAGTGATACTATTTGATCATCTAGTGATACTATTAATCACCCAGTGGTAAACTTAAATCCAGCACGTGGGGGTGAGAGAAAAGGAGAAGAGAGATGGGTAAATTTCATGCGAAATGTCTCAAATGCTTCTTGATATGTATATACAATTACCTATCAAACCTCCCTTTGGAAGGCCTCCTTTCCTATTCTCACTCCTATATTTAGATGAATATGATTGGTTCTTAAATTTCTAATAGAAGCATGTTGTTGGTCCTTTTTATTTTTTATTTTTTTTTACAAAGGATTGATGACATGACATCATGAAATATTAATCTATCTTTGCTTTATTCAAAGACATCATTTAATGTTTTGTAGTTTCCATTGTGTTTTGTTTTATTCTTAGTTTCTTAATTCCCGTGTAATTTTACAAACAAGAATGTAAAAAAGGGACGGAGGGATTAGTTTTTTTGCAAAAAAAAAATGTGTAATACTTAGGTCCTGTTCTGTTCACCTTATTTCGACTTATTTCAGGGTTAATAAGTTCAGATAAGGATTAATAATTTCAAATAAGATAAGTTCAGGAAAATAAGTTCTGATAAGTTGTAATAAGGGTTAATCAGGGCTACCCAACTTTAATTTATAACTAAAATAGGTACTAAGAAGGGATAATAAGTTCAATTAAGATCATATAAGTTCAGATAAGTTAAGATAAGTTCAAAATAAAATCAAATAAGTTTAGATAAGTAAAAATCAAGTGAATAGCACACACCCGTATTAAATGGTCGCATTTGGTAATTGTAACATTTATTAATAGACACCGAGAAAGTATTAAACGTCTTCATGTTTTGAGTAGTAGAGTACAGATACAAAAATCATGCTCCATTATTGACAAGGTTTAATCATTGTATCTTAGTAGTCTCTTTAAATAATTTTGTTAGAGATATAAATAACAATGAAAGTGTAACGTATTACCTTTGTTTCAGAATAATGGACACTTTTGGATATTTTGCATTATTCTTTCATTAACCTTGACCATGCATAAATTTATTTGTTTGTACCAATATATAAGAAAGAAACTCAGATGTTATCATGTATAATATTACTGTAAATTATTAATA
This sequence comes from Chenopodium quinoa, assembly GCF_001683475.1. Lineage (NCBI taxonomy): Eukaryota > Viridiplantae > Streptophyta > Magnoliopsida > Caryophyllales > Amaranthaceae > Chenopodium > Chenopodium quinoa. The sequence goes on along the minus strand of NW_018743217.1, from coordinate 633,496 downwards.
ACATTAGAGATTTTTTAACCTTACCTTGTACACACATTAGACAAACCGATCGCATTAATAATGGCATTGATTCATTGAACACTTACATATCCTCTTGCTTTATTGGTAGAGATCCTTTTGTCATTTAATCTAAGATATAATTGATACAGTTGACAACTAAAAGTTTTGGCGATAAAGATTTTCACTATGAGATGACACATTTCATCTTCAATATATCTTTTCATTACGTATAGAATTAAAAATTGTGGTTTTATTGGCTCAAGTTTCTAAAGATTGTATCTCAATCTTTATGACATGACTAGCCATCATCTAGATATAATTTTCAAAACAATTTTTTGATGGATATTATCTTTTCCTAACGGCCTTTAATTTATTAAAAGTCGAATTTAACAACCTAACAATATCCTTTTTTTTTTTAGACAAAGGTTACAGAAACAAACAGATAAATTAGTCCTAGGCCCTCCTCTCTGCAGTGGCCATTAGGTGAGCAGCCTGGACCATATCTCTCTGGACTTTGATGCATACTACAAGATCGAATTTCCTGCAAACATGTATTATATCCTTTGCTATGTTTTAGATGTCCATCGGAGCCTTATTTGGATTCTGGAGAACTTTAATCACCCCTTCACAGTCAGTCTTTCATATAAAAAATTCTTAAAGTAATAACTAAGGTGTGTTCTATTTATCTGATTTTCATTTATCTGAACTTATTATCCCTTATTTTAGTTATAAATTTAACTTGGATAGTGTTGATTAACTCTTATCACAACTTATCTTCTCTAAACTTAACTTTTCTAAACTTATTAACCCTTATTGAAACTTATTTTTTTTGAAATAAATGAAAATAAAGTGAATACGGTCTTACATTCTCCACTTAAAAGGCGAACATAAATGTCATTAATATAAACCCTTTCACACATGTGGCACTTTTAACTCTTTTACTATAGTAAAAATTGTCAACCCTAATAATCTACAATAAATTCCCAATTTCATAGTTTATATTATAAACACAATTGCAACAAGTCCACTTATCACACCTTTAGAAAATTAATTTTGTTGTTCACCATGTAGTAGTACTACCTTGTCGGGACACTTCACCTTCCATTTTACAAAGAAGAATCTCTTAAAATTACGCTTAAGCAAAAAATTGTCGATTAGTTATAATACTAAACTAACTAGGAAGTTACATTTGTCACTTATCACACCGCATTATTTGCACTTCCAAAATTATCGCAGTATAACGTGACACGTTTCTATTGACTTTTCAAACTATTTCACCTGATAAGTCCTTGCAACTTTAAAGTTTTAGTTTTTTTTTTTAAGTTAATTTTAATTTCTTTTGAGGGATTCTTTATATAGATTGATGATTCTGATTTGATCATGCAATTTAAAATCATATCATATAAAAATTATATAGAAATCTTTTTCACGTGAAGATATAAAGTTTACCGGCGAAAAGCTAAGCTATGCTACCATTTACAATTACAAAATAAGCAACGTTTATATATTGGTATAAAAAGGTGTAGAGAATAATAAAATAATAAACGAGATTTTAACAATTTAGCTAATTAAACAAGATAGCTCATAAGTTTGAATTTCTCTTCTTTCATTTGTAATTTGTATTACTTTGTAAAAGGTGTCAATTTGAGTTTTATTTAAATTTGAAACATGCTAAAGGTATGTTTAGTCCACTTGTTTTTGTTGTAATTTTCGACTTAAGTAAGTAAATTTTATATTTTTCAAGTTAAATTATTAAATATGAAATAAATGAAATTAAAATGAACAGAAGATACCCTTGTGTCCATATTTTTATTTTTTTTATTTTTTAATTTGAATAGGATTACTTTTAAGTCCATTTAGTTTTTAACACCTTTTTTTTTTTTAAAGAAGTCCTAAAGGACATTAAATTTCATTAATAATAGTCATACGACATCTACAATTGACAATTAACGATAATGAAAACGAATTTAGCAAAATCAAACAAGAATTAATCGGGGAAGGGCTAAGAATCCAAATACATAAATATAACAATTCGGCACATTCTCGGTTCGTTGTCTCATACAACTTTTTGAGTGGATCCGTCGCCGCTTCGCAATTTTGTGAGAAAGGAAATTCTTGTGTTGATTCCGTAACCCGAATTCGAGCCATAATCAATAGTAGGCCCGCACAACCAGAGACCAAATTAAACACAAATAAAACTTTGTCTTTCGAAGGAGTCCAAAAAACCTTGTCTTTCGAAGGAGATCGAAAAAACCTTGTCTTTCGAAGGAGATAAACCCTTTTTTTCAAGGGAGACATTATTGTAACCTAGAACAAATTAAAAAACTTGAAAGAAAATAAAATTTGGGGCTTTCCACCGGTGAAATTCCGATGGAAGCCCCTTCAAAATTGACAATGGAAGCAAAAGTTTAGGAGAGAGAAGAGAGAGAGGAGGCTAGGGTTTTTTTTTTTAATGTATTAGTTTTTAACACCTTTATTTGAGCTTAATTTTGTTTTTTTTTTAAAAAAAAATAAATAAAAAAATAAAAAATAAAAAAAATTAGTTCAAGTAATATACTTTAAGTGTAGTACAAGTGTACAACGATCTACGTATGTCGTAAAATATGATAATCAAAAGTCAATATAAGTTTTCTTATTTGGGATGTATTATAAAAGTAATGTATGCTTCACTTTCTGATAAAATTGGATTTGTCATTACATTCATTAGTAAGGAGGTGCCAAAATTTAGATACACTTGTGAGGGACTTTCAACGTGTAAAGATTTCTAGAAAAATAAAAGAACAAGGTGATGATAAAAAAAAGTTAATAGGGACTAGTTTTAAGTTTTATGAATGGCAAAGTATATTTCCAAAGAAATTTTCATATTAATTATTGCATGATTAGCTCATCATATATCTATCACCGGTTCGTATATCATCGTACACCCAGATTAAAATAGAATAACATAGCTTATAATTATACTCCTTTTCATTTTTAAATACTTGTTCAATTTCTTCATACGTGGAGTTTTATAAGAAATTGGACACACTAATAAAATAAGGAGGTAGTGGGGTATGTGATGAAAGAAAAAGAATCGTTAAAAGTAAAACTAGTTGAGAGAATTGGAGGAGAGAGAATGTGAAAGTAATAAAATATTATGTATGTTGAGTCTACAAGTTGAAATAAATGAATTAAATATTATAAAAGCTTTCTAAATAAGAAATGGAGCAAGTATTTTAAAACGGAAGAGTGAAAAATATCTCGAATTTATAAAAGAATCAACACAACTATAATGAACATAATAATTTTTGAGATACAATTTTTTAAAAAAAGGTAAGGGAGTTACTTATTGATTTTTACCACATGTTTGATGTCAAATCATTTCCAAATATTCAGATATCTTAAATTTCTCTATCAAAAATTATTTTTCACCCAAATATATTCAAAATTTTCATTTTTAAATAATTGATACCCAAATAACACGTTTAATTCATATAACTTAAAAAAATATTGTTTGTAAATCAAAGAACATCAAACTCAAATAACATATTGATCAGACTCATAGTTTATATTTAATTCAAATTAAAAAATGAATAAGGATTCAAAAAATAATAAAAGAATATTCATCAGAATATGATGAAAATCACTTCAATCTTAAAAAAAAAAAAAAAAAACAAAAAAAAAATAGATAAAATATTTTGAAAAATACCTTTTCTCTCAACAACACATTTGTCAATTAAATCTTTAATTATAAAATTCGTCAGAACGATAAAATCAATCTCGTAATAACATTGAATCACTTTGAAATTCAAAAGTTCTTATGGTTTCTCTTCTTATATAAACACAATTTCTTTAACATAACAAAAAAAAATGTTTACCTATAGAAACATAGAATGTAAATAATAAATCAATTCCATAAATAAAGGAATATAAATAACAAATCAAATAATCCCTTAAATCAAGGAGGATATCATTTTGATTTTTTTTTTCTAGTGTACTTTATATTTGAACACAATGCTCTTTCTGCATTTTTATAACCCTTGTATTTTTGGAGTAAAGTAATTAAGTAACACGACAAAAACTTGTTTTCTCCTCCTTGGAGGTTTCTTTGTTCCCTCTAGGATTTCTTCATTGAGAGACTTTTCCTAACCTCCATTGCTCGGTTTTTTCAATTATTTTTGAAGGTTTTCCTTCTATCTTCTCCCTTTTCTCTCCACCTCTACCATCTCTTTCCTCTTGGTCTCAGTTGTGAATATTTATATGTGGGGCTTCTACGGGTGTTCTTACCTTCTAACCGGTGGTAAGCCCCAAAAACCTTTTAATTGCTTTCAATAAATAAATCTCATCCTTGAGATGATGATTTTTCTCTTGAGTTTATTTTCTTTTTATGTTTGTATGGAAAAAATTGAAGATCTAGGGTTTCATTATCTCTACAAGAATACGGAAGACCACATGAGTATTTTCATTCAAATGACTACGCGTAGAGCTGTTCATGGACGGGTCAACCCGCTAAACCCGCCCAACCTGGCCTGCAAAATAAGCGGGCTTAGACAACCATTTTGAAAAAAATTGAAAATTTGGGCGGGCTAGGCCTGGGCCGTTAATATAAATGGGCGGACACGGACAAGACAATATGTACCGTGGGCTAGCCCGCCCAGCCCGTTTATTTCAAAAAGTTATAGTTTAATGATTTTTTAGTTAGTTGATTATGTAGTATATTTTAGAAAATAAATACAAAGAGACTATTTTGGACTCTAACCTATTATTAGCTACAACTGTTTATTTCAATTTTATATTTAATCATTATACTTGTATTAAATAAGTTCATTCTTTCCTTTTTTTTCACTAACATATGTCACAAGTTAAATATGTTTTTTTCTAGTATCATTAGTGATCAAGAAATTTTTAAGATAACTAAATCGAAATAATATTAACATATGTAAATGATAAAAAAATAATAATTAGTGTTAGATATATGTAAAACAAATATTTTAGGCCCGTGAGCCCGCGGGCAAACCTGGCCCGTTAATAGAGCGGGCTTGGACAATTTATCAAGCCCGTATAAAAGGGCTCGGGTTAGCTACAATTAGCCCGTTGGACAAAAAATGAAGTATAGGCTCGGCCTGTTTCCCGTCCAAGCCCGCAAACGATCACCTCTTGGTCTACGCATCAATGGATTTCAAATCGAATCAGCGCAAACTCACAGATTATATTGCTTTAGATGTTTTTTTTTTTTTTTTTTTTTTCAGAGGGTTGTTAATTAAATCTACGATGTATTTAGTTTTAAGGTGTGTACTTGTGTTGAAATTCTTGATTTCTTAGGAATTATATGTAAGTGTCATTTAACTATATTTTATTAATGAAGTTCCTTATTCTTCTTGTCAAAAAAAACCTTTAGCTTGTAATTTGACATGATGAAATTTTCAAGCTTGTATACCTTTACCAAAAAAAAAACATTGTTTGATTTAATGTATTTGTTTAATTTAGATTAAAGTTGTACATATTGCATGACTTTTTAATAATTTATTTATTAATTAAAAAACTATTTAAAAAAAAAACTTATACGAAATATATATTAGGGTGGCTAACATGCGTGATGCGCGCACCGTAACTAGCCATGTTTGGGAGTTTTTTAAGTTGTTGGCACATTAATGAGGGGAAAATAAGTAACAAATAAGAGCTCAATAATAATAAGGACATTTTGTGAGAAACTACCTTTTAAAGCAATTTTTTTGCGAGAAACTACCTTATAAAAAATATGTTGTAATAAACTACCTTATAAAAGCTAATTGTTGTAAGATACTACCCCTTGGTCGGAAAGTGAGAGTTGACTAAATTTTTCCGGCGTTGACCAAGTCATGTGCCGGTCACATGACATTTAATTCATCTTGGGTATTGTATGGATAGGCTCGGGGAAAATTAGGGGAAAATGGGGAAAGATGAATTAAACGTCACGTGACCGGCACATGACTAGGTCAACGCCGGAAAAATTAAGTCAAATCTCACTTTCCGACCAAGGGTAGTATCTTACAACATTTAGCTTTTATAAGGTAGTTTTTTATAACATTTTTTTATAAGGTAGTTTCTCGCAAAAAAAATAATGCTTTAAAAGGTAGTTTCTCACAAAATATCCTAATAATAATAATAATAAAAAGTCAATTAGCATTAATTATAAATATTTTAGATGGTATGATTGTCCAAAGTTATCTCAAACTGTTTTAAAAAGTGGGGATATACTCATCTTATATAAAAGTCAGAGTGTGGGATTAATCAAGTGGTTAGAGCTTCATTTCGATTCCAGGTTATCAGGTGATTCTGGGATCGATTCTCATCACCTGCCCTTGTGGCTCTCTAAACACCCCCCCAAAAAAAAAAACTTATATAAAAGTATAATCCTCAAATTTCACCTCTCTATTATCTAAAAAGCCCTAAATTAGTTTCCAAATAGCATCAATGAGGATAAAATATCTTTTAATTCGTTAAAGATATACCCCGTGCTAATGAACATATAGATTCATTCAAGCTTTGATTAAACTTTGAGATTATATTGAAAATTGTATAGTACACCAGGGTGTACCATGCTCATGGTACACCTAGTGTTCAATGATGCATTTTTAACATTTCATTTACAAGCTGTCAGTTTGTTATTAATTTATTTTTTTTAAAAAAAATCAATATCTTCCACAATTCATGGGATTCAACGTGATATTCTCCATTTTTACATAACTTTCAAAATTAAATTTCACCATATTTCAATTTCGAATTAAGAGAGAATAAAGTTTATAAAGAATTTTGTAGAGAGAAAAATACAGAGCAAATTACGAGAACATTGTAATCGATGGATAGGAGAAGGTAATTTGATTTTATTTGTTATGATTTTAATTTCAGGATTTTGCTTTTTAGGTTGATTATATTTCGTTATTATTTTGCACGATTATTGTAAAATATTGTTTTTTTTCACTAGTAGAAAAAAGCATTTGGCCACCGGTTCAAAACCCCTTATGCCACCGGTTTTGAACCGGTGGTCATTTGGGGGGTGGCAATAAGCTTTTAAAAAAGCCACCGGTTCAAAACCGGTGGCAAAAACAAGTATTGCCACCGGTTAACCGGTGGCAATAATCTGTCCCGCTTTTTTTTTTGGTATTAATGAGTATTGCCACCGGTTAACCGGTGGCAATAATGCCCTAAAAAAACAAAAAAAAAAAAAAATTTGCTTTTTTTTTTTTTCACTTAAAATGTACAGGACACATATATACATACATAATATACATAAAACACATATATATTCATCAATAACTAGTAATTGTACACTTTATAAGAGTGAAAAAACTAAATTTATAACAGCAAATAAATTAATGATACAACAATTCCAATTTACAAGAACTAAATTTATCAAATTACACAAACCAAATGTTTAAAACATCAGCTTAGTCTTCAAAGGATTAGTTCTCTGGAGCATTAGTCTCTGTAAATTCCATTAAATCAGAAAAACTTGATTCTCTGGAGCATTACTAGCAGCATTTCCTGATAAATAAAAGATGTCATGAGTATGGGATTAGGCTAATTGGCCTA